>NC_134469.1:57444253-57629253 GCF_964194025.1 Convolutriloba macropyga
CCTTCTACAATATCCAAAAAATTAATCTAACACTAACAAAATATATACTGTCAACATCAATTTATATTTTGAGGATTATATACAAATGATGAAATTACTAAAAACCATTACTAACAGAAATATTAACAGATGTAAATTTTATCTATGCAATAATATGAAAAGTTTAGCCACTTTTATTACAAATCAACAAAAAATAATATAATGGATAAAAAAGAAAATGATTAAAAGTTTAAAATACTTAAAACACAAAGAGAAAGAACTTAAAATTGAACATTTTTTAAACTAATATTTTAACAAGTTGTAACAATAGTATCTATGCAACCACGTCGCAAAATATTTTGGCAATTACAATATTGGTGTAAATTTCAACAGTAACATCAATTTAAGCAGTAACAGTGCGCTTTGTTGATGAGTACCAATAATTGCATAGCTGCGTAGTAGTTTTGCTGATCACTAACAAATAACCATTAACTGTTACCTCTTTTTTGTTAGTAGTAACTAAATAAAAACTTCTGCCTTTCTATATTACATTTGAACCTTCACCAGTTGTAACCTGTTTAACTAATGATCCTTTAGCAGCTAATAAATTGTTTGCATGTTTAGTTGCAGCGACAGTGTCAAATTCGCCAGCTCTGGATGGATTATTAGGTATTTTTTTACCTATTGTTTTCTGTAGTTTTTTCCAAAGCTTTAAAATAATTTTTTTTAAATTTTCTCCTGTTGTTCTGTCACCAAAAGTCTTTGATTTAGTTCTATCACAATTACCACAATTTGCTCTTATGCTTTTACTACCGTTAGACCGTAAATTATACACTGTACATTATAAAATCTCTGACACAATATGATTAATGAATTTGAGACATTTTAAAATAGAAAAATAATAGAGTTAGTTAAATATGATCTTTTTGTAAAAATAACACTTAAATTTAAACCTGAATTTATCCAAAACCGTTGATACCAATAAAACTGTTCAAGAAAAATGGAAAATAAACGTTTTTAGATCTTTTCTGCTAGTAACCCATATTATTTGTCGATAAAAGCATGTGCCGTAAAGTCTGAAATGTTCTTTTCTATAAAGCAAGAACAGTATATATGTATATATATATATATATATATATATATATATATATATGTGTGTGTATATTTGAATATATATATATATATATATATATATATATATATATATATATATATATGTATATACACACACATATATATATATATATATATATATATATATACAAACTCTTCTACAAAGTGCGAAAACTGAAGAAACACTAAAAAATATGTACTCTCAACATCAACTTTTAGAATATTTTGAGGATTATATAAAAATGTTGAAATTGCAATCCAGTGAAAAACTAAAAACTGCATCTATCACCTTTTAAACTTTTACTCCGTTAGTGCTAATCAAACTATGTATATTACCTATACCAAGCGACGTTGGGATCCAAGGACATATCTAAAAAAGATGGTAACCCTTAAATGATAGAAAAATTTTGTTCCACTCGTGTTTTTTTGCATGAAAGGCGCACATCTCTCTGCAGCATGAACTATACAGTAACTGGTACATAAATCTCTGAAAGAAAAGACAACAAATACTTAGACGCAGAATGTTAAATTCGAATGAAATAAATTTTACACTCCTACGTGGCATAATTATCTGCCTCAGAGGCTGCGGTGGCACAAAACCTTATAACAACTTTCATAAATTTTTTAGCTTTTCAATATTCGAAGGCGGTTCAAAGAGCCTAGCATATTGATGTAAGGTTGAAATACACTGTGTTTTAGCAGTAAATTTAAATACGCTGAGCTGATGTTTCATATTGGTTGCCACTGTTCCATTTATTGCTTTGATCATACCCCCTTTATTAGATTTATTGTCTCAGTTCGACAAAAAAGAAGAAAAAAAGAAAAAAGAAAATACTGACAAATCCATTAGAAACCATGACAACGTTTGGACTTCGGTGAGATATCTTTAAGGCTGTAGGCAAATACATGTTTTTCAGTTTTTCGTTCAGATAGCGAAGACGAAATGAGAATGCGTGACAAGCTTAAATCAAGGTTGCTTTCTAAGATGCTGAGAAAATTTTGTGGAGGAAAAAATTTTTGTTATAAATAGTATTTCATTTTAAAATTTTTGTGGAATCTCAAGCAAAGTCAATTTCCGAATGCCACGGAGTGTTTCAATTTCTTACGGAAACAACTGATATCCATAGCACTACTCGAGAAAAACGGAAAACAAACGTTTTTGGATATTTTCTGTGTGTGGCACCAAGCTGAGTGGATGCATAACATTTGTCGATAGCATTATGTCTTGCAAAGTTTAAGAAAACGTTTTTCTTTAAAGCCAGAACAGTGTACATATACAATATCATCTACAAAAACGCAAAAACAGATGGAACAATAACAAACTTGTATTGTCGACATCACTATTTAAAGATTGTTGAGAATTATGTGCAAGATGTCGAAATAGTAACCCACTGAAAAACTACATAGAGCCTGAAAACAAGGGTGCGTAAACAGTCGCTTGATTCCCCAAACGCGGGTCCACTTTAACAGAATGATATTTTTATTCTTCTGGCCAAATAACGCACATATAATTGGACCTGCTTTTGAACAAAAAGTTACTTGGTTACAGTTACAACTGTTATGCATTAGTCACTGTCTTACAACTTTAATTATATCTATGATTTTATATGACACAAAAAAGGCAACAGAACTGTTTTTGCTATACGCTGTCGCAAATAGATTTTTTCCTTGTCTTCTCGGCTTTGCATATATATTCGAGCAAAAGTTTTGTTGCTTACTTGTGTTGATTTGCACTTAGTAAGAGATTGATGTATTTTTGTTTTGGATAATTTTGTTCAGATCTTGTAACTATAAGTTCTGGATTTTTGTTTGAGGCAACTGTTGTAAGCCTGTCTGTCTTACAACTTGAAATGCTGCCCAACAGTCCCTGCTTACATCTGATTCAAATTGCTTCGACTGTCGTTGGAGATTTTGAACTTTGAAATGACACTGTTGCTAAATTAATCAAGGTTTATTAAACAGCAATAGAAACTTCCTGTGCAGCCCACAGTTTCAACTCAATGTATTTTTGTAGTCTTGTGAGAATACTTTAAAATTTTCCAAAATAATTTTACTTCAATTCTTCAAAGACTACCTGTATGACAAACGAAATAATCAACTTGTTTAAAATGAGTTGTCAATGTTTATTTTTCAAGTTGCAACCCATCAGCCAACGCTGGGAGACCTCAGAGAGTGTTTTTCGAGCCTTAATTACCAATATATTCTACTACCGTTAACAATACTTCTTTTTCAAAGGTGAAACGTTTGCTGTTATTAATGAGTTTCTAATATAATTGAGAAGGCGAAATTATATATCTTCAAACAAAAATAAAGTGAACGATGTAGATGTATCTCTAGCAGCTAATTATGTAAAAACAAAGCATATCGTCTAAAGTTTCAAAGACTTCACTTTGTTTGTCACTAATATATACATAGTTCAACCAAATATAACGTATGTAGAAGATAAAAGAAAACTGTTTTTGAATGATATCAATTATATAAAAGAAAGATACTAACTAGAAGTAATAACTCAAAAGTTGTCAGAGTTTAGGTCTATTATTTTTTTACCAAACAAAAGAATAATGAGAAAAACAACCAAGAAGCCGCCTGACTTATCAAGAAAACCGCATCAATGATCTACAAGTAGTGAACAAGAACATAATGCTAGTGGATTAAAAACAATAACACTAAGTAACCAGTAGAAAAAAATAATTAATGCTAAAAACAAATGCAGGTCATGGTGATTTACTTCAGATGTAAAAATAGTCAAACAGCTAAAATCAATGAAAACAGCTAATATCAGGAATTATTATTGTTGAAAGCAAAAGTAGGACACGATGGCTTATTTGAGAAGTTAAATATAGGTAAACAGCTAATATCAATGGGAACAACTACTCGCAAACAACTTGATTACTCAGGTTTAGTTATGGGTACTCAGAAAATAGTGAAACAACAACAATTACAACTAGCCAAGCAAATATTTATCCCTGAAAAATCAAAGTTTAGAAGAACAAAAAATATCGCTATACACTGAAGAAACATGGTGTGGCAATTTTATTCATAAATCAACTTCATATAATTTTCATTTGAACTTTCTTTTAACTTAATATATATTAGCAGTTAGAGATATTTTTATAAAGTACGCCTGGCCTGGAGTTTTCAAAATGAAATCAGTTTTATCTTTTACTGATGTTTTTAGATCAATTCCTCTTACTAGAAAGTAGAACTAGTGAAAAATTTTGAGTTATTAAAGGAAGTGAGGTTTATAAGAAAAAAAGTTCAGTCATAACTTAAAGATCAGGATGTTGAATTATACTCAACACAAAGTGATTTGGAAGCTTCACTCATAGATTCAACCAATTACTACAGGTAACTAAAAAAGCAATGTTTATGAATGGTGATGTTAATTGACCAGACTTACGGAGCAATTGCTGTTATATTATATAATAGTGTCTTTCTTTCTACCTTCAACGTGAGATCCATTGCTGCTTCAAATAAGAATAAAAAACTAATTTTTTCTTTCGATTTTAACTGTTCCAAACCCAGGTGAAAAGTCGTCAATTATATATCAAATATTGATAAACTAACTTCAACAACAAAAGTTCAGCTTCAAAGTTTTTTATAGTAATGGAAATGGTTTCCTAAAATGAATGGAAATGGCACGAAACAGATTTGATCAAGTAAAAACACATCAAAAGTGATTACCAACAAATTAAAAGTCAAAGTAAGCCAACCTCATCATTATACTTAGAAGATAAGTATATTATTGATATGAGTACTAAAGATATTGTTATAAACTTACCTATTCCTACCAATACTAAAGATGCTGTTTATAAAGAGAACTATGATAATAGTTTATACATTCTAATGTAAAGAATCATATATCAAATAAGGGTATCAGCAAAGTTGTTGGACCTGCTACAGATGAACTTTAAACCCAACTAGATGAAATCGTCTTGCACGTTGATGAGAAGACTTGCAAAAACTAAAATAATTATCTTACCTCATCAAATATTTTAAGTGAAGCTAAAAAAAGGTTCTTAAATTGTTAAAGAGGTATCGGCTAATGCTATTAGACAATTTACCTTACCGAATTGTAACAAGAGGTTCACAAAATTAAATTTTATCAATGAGATTTTAATACCCAATTAGATGATGCAACCGTTGTTCACTTGATTTTTAAAAAAATAAAAAGAAAAAAAAATAACAATGAAGTGAATATTCAATATATAATAGTCAAATCTTTAAACATTTAAAAACTTGAAAAGAAATAAATAGCAAGACTTGAGATGCTTTATAGTTTTGATCAAGTAGATAATATGAAATAGATTGCAATTTATTTTACAATTCAATGCAGAACACCAACAACACAACCACTTCAAGAGTGGAAATCATTAATATGCTCTAATCTGCCGAGATTATTTGAAAAACTTATACTCTACAATAAAATCCTAGCAAACATTATTTTCAAAAAAATCTTTTGATCATTAAAAGGCATTAAATTTTACTGTGAAACAAAAACAAAGTATAACACGAAGATTTCTACATAAAAATTTACCGAAGTAACAGAATTGTTTTATCATCTTTTGCTACAACACAACCATAACAACTTCTGTTTCACTAACAAATATATGTTGACATTGCACTATGCTATTAGTTTTTGCTACAGCAACAGTATACAATTCGCTTTCAAAAGCAATCTATACTGAGAAAAAAATTGCGTTATAAAATACACACAGATGTACATTTTTTGTAAGCAGATCCAATGAAGTTAAAAGTTGAATCTATTATAGAAAAAAAATCAAGACTGTATATCAATGAATATGAAAAATTTTTAAAAAATTTGAAAAACATAAAAGAGACAAAATTAAAATTGAATATTTTACAATCAAAAATTTTCAATAAATGAAACAATAGTATTGTTGTAATCAATTTGCAAATTTTTTTAGTAATTACAATATTAGCGTAAAAATTAGAATAATTAGAACACTTGAAATAAAACAAACAGTAACAGTAGATTCGCTGATAATTAAGAATAGCTGCGCTGTTGTTTAATTGATTAGTAACAATTAACAATTAACTGTTAGGTTTTTTGTTATTAGTACACTAGTATGAACCTTTAACTTTCTATACTACATCTAAAACATCAGCAGTAGTAGCAATCTTTTTTGCAAATTGTATCTCAGCTAATATATTATTAGGTAACTCTGACAATAATATTAACAAAAACAGTAACTAGTTTCCAGCCTACCTGATGTTTACTAAAAGCTGAGTATTAGTGTCGCTGATTCTTAACACATAATCATTTACTGTTGACTCATTTTTTGTTTATACCTATTTTTCTTTACTGCATTTAAATCATCACCAGAACTAGCAATTTGAAATACAATGTTGTCGCAGCTAAAAAAAAACCGTTTGAAAAATTAGCTGCAGATGAGTTCTAATCACAATTACATGAGAGCGTTTTACACTTAAATGAGAAAACTAGACAAAAAGAAGCCTATTTTAAATGAAACTTAATAAAAATTTTTTAAATTGGTAAAAAAAATACCGGCAAATGTATAAGACAATTTAAAGAATTGAAGTAAAGAGTTTGATGATCTCAGATTTTATCAATCAGTTGTTAATACTCAATTAAAGTATGCAATCGTTCACGTGATTTAAAAAAGCTAAAAACAAAAAACATAACAATAAAAAAGAATTTAGAATATATGATAGACATATTGTTTTACACTGAGTAATTTGAAAAGAAATAAATAGCAAGACTAGAGATGCATCATAGTTTTAATCAAGTAGATAATATTAAATAGATTGCAATTTATTCTACAATTCAATAGAAAACAGCAACAACAACACCATTTGAAGTAGATAAATCATTAATATGCCCTAATCTGCCAAGAATAAATGAAAAACTTATAATCTTTACTAAAAACTTAGCAAACATTATTTGGAAAAAAATCTTATGATCATTAAAAAGCATTGAATTTTACTCTTAAGTCAAAAAAAGTATAACACGAAGACGCCTAGGTTAAAATTTTGCAGAAGTAACAGAATTGTTTTTATCATTTTTTGTCACAACAGCAACCATAACAAAAACTGTTTCATTTACAAATTTATGTTTAGGTTACACTATGCTTTTAGTTTTTGCTAAAGCAACAGTATACAATTCGCTTTCAAATCAGTCTAATCTGAGAAAAAAAATGGCGTTATAAAATACACACAGATGTACATTTTTTGTAAGCACATCCAATGAAGTTAGAAGTTGAATCTATTTTAGAAAAAAAACCAAGAGAAGATAAAAGACTGTATATCAATGAATATGAAAAATTTTTTAAAATTTATGAAAAACATAAAAGAGACAAAATTAAAATTGAATATTTTACAAACAAAAATTTTCAATAAATGAAACAATAGTATTGTTGTAATCAATTTGTAACTTTTTTAGTAATTACAATATTAGCGTAAAAATTAGAATAATTAGAACACTTGAATTACAACAAACAGTAACAGTAGGTTCGCTGATAATTAAGAATAGCTGCGCTGTTGTTTATTTGATTAGTAACAATTAGCAATTAACTGTTAGGTTTTTTGTTATTAGTACATTAGTATGAACCTTTAACTTTCTATACTACATCTAAACCATCAGCAGTAGTAGCAATCTTTTTTGCAAATTGTATCTCAGCTAAAATATTATTAGGTAACTCTGACAATAATATTAACAAAACAGTAACTGGTTTTGAGCCTACTTGATGTTTACTAAAAGCTGCGTATTTGTGTCGCTGATTCTTAAACATAATCATTTACTGTTGACTCATTTTTTGTTTATACCTATTTTTCTTTACTGCATTTAAATCATCACCAGAACTAGCAATTTAAAATACAATGTTGTCGCAGCTAAAAAAAACCGTTTGGAAAATTAGCTGCAGATGAATTCTAATCACAATTACATGAAAGCGTTTTACACTTAAATGGGAAAACTAGACAAAACGAAGCCTATTTTAAATGAAGCTTAAAAAATTTTTTTTAAAATTGGTAAAAAAAATACCGGCAAATGCTATAAGACAATTTAAAGAATTGAAAC
The DNA here is from genome assembly GCF_964194025.1 of Convolutriloba macropyga. NCBI lineage: Eukaryota > Metazoa > Xenacoelomorpha > Acoela > Convolutidae > Convolutriloba > Convolutriloba macropyga. The sequence continues at coordinate 57,452,406 of NC_134469.1, forward strand.
AAGAAATTGATGGTCTCAGATTTTACCAATCAATTGTTAATACTCAATTAAAGTATGCAATCGTTCACGTGATTTAAAAAATCTAAAAGCAAAAAAACATAACAATAAAAAAAATTTAGAATATATGATAGACATATCATTACACATTGAGTAACTTGAAAAGAAATAAATAGCAAGACTAGAGATGCATCATAGTTTTAATCAAGTAGATAATATGAAATAGATTGCAATTTATTTTACAATTCAATAGAAAACACCAACAACAACACCACTTGAAGTAGATAAATCATTAATATGCCCTAATCTGCCAAGAATAAATGAAAAACTTATAATCTTTACTAAAATCTTGGCAAACATTATTTGAGAAAAAATCTTATGGTCATTAAAAAGCATTAAATTTTACTCTAAAATCAAAAAAAGTATAACACGAAGATTGCTAGATTAAAATTTTGCAGAAGTAACAGAATTGTTTTATCATTTTTTGTCACAACAGCAACCATAACAAAAACTGTTTCATTAACAAATATATGTTTAATTTACACTATGCTTTTAGTTTTTGCTACAGCAACATTATACAATTGACTTTCAAAAGCAATCTATACTAAGAAACAAAATTGCGTTATAAAACACACACAGATGTACATTTTTTGTAAGCACATTTAATGAAGTGATAAGTTGAATCTATTTTTATAAAGAATCAAAAGAAGATAAAAGACTGTATGTCAATGAAAATGACAAAAATCTTAAAATACATGAAAAACAAAATGAGACAAACTTAAAATTGAATATTTTACAAACCAAAATTTTCAATAGTTGAAACAATAGTATCGTTGTAATCACTTTGCAATTTTTTTTAGTAATTACAAAATTAGCGTAAAAATTAGAATAATTAGAACACCTGAATTAAAACAAACAGTAACAGTAGATTCGCTGATGAGCAACAAAAGGTGCGCTGCTGTTTAATTGATTCGTAACAATTAATCATTAACTGTTAAGTTTTTTTTGTTATTAATACAATAGTACCTCTACCTTTCTATACTACATCTGAACCATCAACAGTAGTAGCAATCTTTTATAATAATTTTTCCATCAGCTAATATATTAGTAGGTAACTGTGACAATAATGTCAACAAAAACAATAACCTGGTTCCAGCCTACCTGATGTTTACTAAAAGCTGCGTATTAGTGTCGCTGATCCTTAACACATAACCATTTACTGATGACTCATTTTTTGTTAGTACCTATTTTTCTTTACTGCATTTAAATCATCACCAGAACTAGCAATTTAAAATACAATGTTGTCGCAGCGAAAAATTTGTTTGGATGATTAGTTTCAGCAGAATTAACAGTTTTACGAGCCCTGAATGGTTTTTTAGCTACCTCCTTAACAACATTACCTGTAGCTTTTCAAAGCGTTTAAGGAAGTGGTTTAAAATTTCTTCTTCTATTCCTCTAAAACAAAAAATCTTCAATTTACTTTCATCACATTTACAACTATTAATTCCTAAGCTTTCACTCATGTTAAAATAGAAGAAAAGTGAGTAAAATATGATCCTTTTAGAAAAAAAAATGAATTTGAACCTAAATTTATCCAAAAACGATTGATACTCATATAAGTGATCAAAAAAAATGGAAAAAATAAGTTTTTGGTTCTTTTCTCTGTGTGACACCAAGCTCACTGGATGCATAATATTTGTCGATAGCCATATGTGCCGAAAAGTCTGAAGAGTTTTTACCATAAATCAAGAATAGTATACATATACAATGTTCTCTACGAAAAACAAATATTGATGAAATACTAACAAACATCTAAGGTCAACAATTAAAGCATGCTGAGGAGTATATGCAATTATGGAAATTCTGACCCACTGAAAAACTACAAAGAGACTGAAAATAAGGATGCGTAAACTTTCGCGTGGTTCCCGAAAGACTAGTCAGCACCAACAGAAAGAAATCACTTTTTTGTGGCAAAAAACTCACAATTGGACCCGTTTTTGAACAAGAATTACTTGGTTACAGTTACAACTGCTTTGCATCAGTTATTCTCTTGAAACTTTGATTATATCCATGATTTTTTTTTACACAAAAAAAGCAACAGAATTGTTTTTGCTATACGTTGTCGCAAATAGATTTTTTCATTGTCTTCTCTGCTTTGCATATATATTCGAGCAGAAGTTTTGTTGCTTACATGTGTTGATTTGCACTTAATAAGAGACTGACGTATTTTTGTTTTGGATATTTTTTTGGATCTGATAACTAAAAGCACTGGATTTTTGTTTGAGGCAGTTATTGTAAACCTGTTCGTAAACCCGCCCAAACACCCCAGTTCACATCTGAATCCAATTTCCCTGACTGTCGTTGGATAGCAATCCGCAAGACAGTGGTCGTTTTCTTTTGAACTTTCAAATGACATTGTTGCTAAATTAATCACCGTTTTTTAAACAGCCACCATATTTTCTTTTGCAGCCCACAGTTTCGACTCAATAGATTTCTGTAGTCTTGTGAAAATACTTTCAAATTTTTCAAACTGGCTTTAATTCAATTTTTTATAGAATACTGGTGTGACAGGCGAATTAAACCAGCTGTTTTAAATGAGTTGTCAATGTTTCTTTTTTCAAGTTGCAACTTATCAGCCGACGCTGAGAGTCCATGGGGAGTGTTGTTTCGAGACTTTATTATCAATAAATCCTATTACTTTTAACAAAACTGTTTTCAACGTTTACTGTCAAAAATGAGTTGGTTGGTATTCTAATATAAATGATGAAACAAAAAAACAAACCGGAATGATAACAAAATTGTATAGCTTCAAACAAAATTAGAGTGAACGAAGTAGATGTATCGTTAGCACATAATGGTGTAAAAATGGAACAAATCGTCTAAACTTCCCAGACATCACTACTTTTGTCAATAATATAGACATAGTTTGACAACTTATAACGGATGAAGAAGATAAAAAATTTTTTGAATGATATCAAATACATAAAAAAAGGTACCCACTAGAATTAATAAATCAAAAGTCATCAAATTTTAGGTCTCTTCTTTCTACCAAATAAAACAATAATGAGAAAATTAACCAAGGAGCCGCCTGACTCATCACGAAAACCGCGCCAAAGATCTACAAGTAGTGAACAAGAAGATAAAGGTAGTGGATTAAAAACACTACCACTAAGTAACCAGAAGAAATAAAATTATTCATGTTAAAAGCAGAAACAGGCCATCATGGTTTATTTGAGATGTTATATACAGGCAAACAGCTAATATCAATGGGAACATATATTTGAGAACAACTGGATTACTGCGTTTTAGTTATGGGTACAAGGAAAATAGCGAAACAACATCAATTACAACAACTAGCAAAGAAAGTCTTTAGTCCCGGAAAATCAAAATTTTGAAAAATAAAAGATATCGCTATACAATGAAGAAACATGGTCTGCGGATTTCAATGACAAATCAAATTTTTGCAATTTTAGTTGGAAAGTTAAATAAATATTAGCAGTTAAAGAGTTTTTTATAAAGATCGCCTGGCCTATAGTTTGATAAATTAGATCAGTTTTATCTATTACTGATGTTTTTAGAACAATTCCTCTATCTGGCAAGTAGAGTCTGAGAAAAATTTTGAGTTATCAAAAGAAGTGAGGTTAATAGGAAGAACAAATCAATCATAACTAAAAAACCAGGTTGTGGAATTATACTCAATACAAAGTGATTTAGAGGCTTCACTCACATAACTATTTAACAGAATATTCCTACTAATAAATAAAAAACTAAATTTTATTAACGATGCTGCGAACTGACTAGACTAATGAACAAATGCTGTTGCAACACATAATAGTATCTTTCACTCTACTTTCAACGTGACAACCATTGCTGCTTCAAATAAGAAAAGAAAACTATTTTTTTTGGTTTTTGTTTTCAAAACCCAGATGAAAAATCGTGGATTTTATATTAAATGCATTTGATAAATGCATTTGAACAAGAAATGATCGATTTCAAAGTTTTTTAGCCATTGAAATATGACACGAAACAAATTTGATCAAGAAAAACTCCATAAAAAATGATCAAGAACAAATAAAATTTGAAAGTAAGCCAACTTTATCACTATACTTAGAAGATAATGATATTATTGATATTAGTACTAAGGATTTTGTTATAAACTTACCTATTCTTACCAATACTAAAGATGTTGTTTATAAAGAGAATTATGATAATAATTTATTGACTCATAACGTAAAAACTGCATATATTAAATGAGGGTATCAGCAAAATTGTTGGACTTGCTGCAGATGAATTCTAATCACAATTACATGAAATCGTTTTACACTTAAATGAGAAATCTAGACAAAATGAAGCCTATTTTAAATGAAGCTTAAAAAAATTATTTAAATTGGTAAAAAAATACCGGCAAATGCTATAAGAAATATTAAAGAATTGAAACAAGAGTTTGACAATCTCAGATTTTACCAATCAATTGTTAATACTCAATTAAAGTATGCAATCGTTCACGTGATTTAAAAAATCTAAAAGCAAAAAAACAACAATAAAAAAGAATATATGATAGACATATCATTACACATTGAGTAACTTGAAAAGAAATAAATAGCAAGACTAGAGATGCATCATAGTTTTAATCAAGTAGATAATAAGAAATAGATTGCAATTTATTTTACAATTGAAAAGAAAACACCAACAACAACAACACAGAAGTAGATAAATCATTAATATGCCCTAATCTGCCAAGAATAAATGAAAAACTTAGAATCTTTACTAAAATCTTAGCAAACATTATTTGGAAAAAAATCTTATGATCATTAAAAAGCATTAAATTTTACTCTAAATCAAAAAAAGTATAACACGACGATTCCTAGATTGAAATTTTGCAGAAAAAACAGAATTGTTTTATCATTTTTGTCACAACAGCAACCATAACAAATACTGTTTCATTAACAAATAATTGTTTAATTTACACTAAGCTTTTAGTTTTTGCTACAGCAACAGTATACAATTCATTTTCAAAAGCAATCTATACTAAGAAAAAAAATTGCGTTATAAAACACACACAGATGTACATTCTGGTAAGCACATTCAATGAAGTGATAAATTGAATCTATTTTTATAAAGAATCAAAAGAAGATAAAAGACTGTATGTCAATGAATATGACAAAAATCTTAAGATACATGAAAAACATAAAAGAGACAAACTTAAAATTGAATATTTTACAAACCAAAATTTTCAATAAATGAAACAATAGTATTGTTGTAATCAATTTGCAAATTTTTTAGTAATTACAATATTAGCGTAAAAATTAGAATAATTAGAACACTTGAATTAAAACAAACAGTAACAGTAGATTTGCTGATAATTAAGAATAGCTGCGCTGTTGTTTAATTGATTAGTAACAATTAACAATTAACTGTTAGGTTTTTTGTTATTAGTACACTAGTATGAATCTTTAACTTTCTATACTACATCTGAACCATCAGCAGTAGTAGCAATCTTTTTTGCAAATTGTATTTCAGCTAATATATTTTTAGGTAACTCTGATAATAATATTAACAAAAACAGTAACTAGTTTCCAGCCTACCTGATGTTTACTAAAAGCTGCGTAGTGGTGTTGCTGTTTCTTAACACATAATCATTTACTGTTGACTCATTTTTTGTTTGTACCTATTTTTCTTTACTGCATTTAAAGCATCACCAGAACTAGCAATTTAACATACAATGTTGTCACAGCTAAAAAAAATCGTTTGGAAAATTAGCTTCAGCAGAAGTAACAGTTTTACTAGCTCTGAATGGATTTTTAGCTACTCGTTAACAACATTACCTGTAGCTTTTCAAAGCGTTAAATCTCCTTCTATTCCTCTAAAACAAAAAATCTTCAATTTTCTTTCATCACATTTGCAATTATTAATTCTTAAGCTTTCACTCATGTTAAATTAGAAAACAAAATTGACTTAAACATCAACCTTTTTTTAAAAAAAAAATGAGTTTAAACCTAGATTTATCCAAAAACGATTGAAGCTCATATAAGTGATCAAGAAAAAAGAAATACATACGTTTTTGGGCTTTTTTTGTGTGGGACACCAAGCTCAGTGGCTGCAAAAATTTTGGTGATAGCCATATGTGCCCTAAAGTCTGAAAAATTCTTTTCCATGAAGCAAAAACAGTAAACATATACAATGTCCTTTACAAAATCAAAAAATTGATGAATTACTAACAATCATGCAATTCCGACATCAACACAATTAAAAAATACTGAGTATTATATGAAAACGACAAAACTCTAACCCACTGGAAAACTACATAGAGACTGGAAATAAGGATACGTAAACAGTCGCGTGGTTCCCGAAAGACTCGTCTACTACAAAAAAAAAGAGATCCCTTTTTTGTGGCACAAAACGCACACTTGGATCTATTTTTGAACAAGAATTACTTGGTTTCAGTTACTTTTGTTATGCATCAGTTATTGTTTTAAAATTTTGATTTTATCCATGATTTTACTTGACACAAAAAAAGCAACAGTACTGTTTTTGCTATATTGCTATATTTTGTCGCAAATAGAGTTTTCTTCACATTTTTTTTCTGAGCTTCACAAGTTTTGTTGTGTTGATTTGCACTTTGTAAGAGATTGACGTATTTTTGTTTCAGATAATTTTGTTCGAATCTTGTAACTATAAACTTTGGATTTTTGTTTGAGGCAGATATTGTAAACCTGTTTGTCTTAAAACTCAAATTGCTGTCCAGAAACCCCAGCTAAAATCTGAATCAAATTTTCTTGACTGTCGTTTGAGAGCAATCAACTCAATAAATTTCTGTAGTCTTGTGAGAATACATTCAAATTTTTCAAAACGACTTTAATTCAATTGTGTAAAGACAACTTGTGTGACAGGCGAAGTAATCAAGCTGTTTTAAATGAGTTGCCAATGTTAAATTTCTCAAGTTGCAACTTAACAGCCAACTTATCAGCCCCCCAAGGGGACTTTTTTCGAGTCTTTATTATCAATATGTCCTATCAATATTTTGTACAAAACTGTTTTAAAAGTGGAAACGTTTACTATTAAAAATGAGTTTGTTGGTATTCTAATATAAATGATAAAATAATGAAAAATGGAATAAAAACAAAATCATATATCTTCGAACAAAATTAAAGTGAACGATTTAGATGTATCCTTAGCACCTAATGGTGTAAAAATGAAACATATCGTCTAAAGTTTCAAAGAAGTCACGACGTTTGTCAATAAAAAGGACATAAGTCAGCAAATTATAACAAATGAAGAAGATCAAAAATTTTTTTTGAATGATATCAATTACGTAAAATAGAGATATTAACTAGCATCAAAAAAATTTAAAAAGTCAAGGTCTAATATTTTTACCGAACAAAAGAATAATGAGAAAAACAACCAAGAAACCGCCTGACTCAGCAGCAAAAGCGCTTCACGGACCTACAAGAAGTGAACAAGGAGATAAATCTAGTGGATTAAAAACACTATCACTAAGTAACCAGTAGAAATGATGGTTAATTTGAGATGTTGGGATGTTAAATATAAACAAATAGCTAATATCAATGGATACAAGTACTCGAGAACAATTAGATTACTCAGTTTTATTTATGGGAACACAGAAAGTAGTGAAACAACAACAATTTCAACAACTAGCCAAGCAAGTATTTATCCCTGACAAATCAAATATTAGAAAATCAAAAAGTTATCGCTATACAATGAAGAAGCATGGTCTGCCGAACTCATTGACAAATCAAATTTTGCAATTTTAATTTGAATTTTAAGTACTTATTAGCAGTTAGGAGATTTTTTTGAAGTTCGCTTGGCTAATATTTTGAAAAGTTAAATCAGTTCCAACCCAATAAATCAGTATTTATAGGAGAATTTTGATAATAATTTTTAAACATTTAATGTAAAACTGCAAAACTTAAATAAGGGTATCAGCAAATTTGTTTTACCTGCTACATATGAACTCTAATCTCATCTACATGAAATTGTCGTACACGTTGATGAGAAAACTAGACAAAATTAAAAAATTTCATTTACCTTATTTATATTGGTATTAAAATATCCATTAGGGCTATAAGAGAATTTAACGAAATGAAACAAGAGTTTGATAACCACAGTTTTTGCCAATCAGTTGTTAATACTCAATTATGTAATGCAATCGTTCACGTGGTTTGAAAAATCTAAAAAAAATCTAACAATTAAAAAAAACTTTGAATATATGTTAGACATACCATTAGACATTGAATAACATGAAAAGAAATAAATAGCAAGACTAGAGACGCTTTATAGTTCTTATCAATTAGATAATATAAAATAGATTGCGATTTAATTTATTAATCAATTAAGAACACCAACAAGACCACCATCTGAAGAGGATAAATCATCAATATACTCTAATCTGCCGAGAATAACTTAAAAAAAACTTATAATCTAAATTAAAATCTTTGCGAACATTATTTTGAAAAAAAAAGATTATGATCATTAAGATCTTTAAAATTTACCCTGAAATCAAAAATAAGAAATATAACACAAAAACAACTAGATTTGAACTTTGCTGAAGTAACAGAATCATATTGTCATTTTTCGCTATAACAACAACCATAATAACTTCTTTTCGTTAAAAAGCACTCAATTACTCTACTCTATTACTGCTATTAGTTTTTGCTACAGCAACAGTATGTGGTTCACTTTTATAAGTAGTCTATATTAAATAAAATAAGAAATTGAGATATAAAATATTCACAGATGTAAATATTATCTAGGCTATAGATGAGAAGGTAAATCAATTTTATAATAAATCAAAAGAAAATAATATACTCTATGTCAATGAATATGATAAAATGTTTTAAATATACGAAGATAGTAAAAAATACAAAACTAAAATTGAATAGTTTTCAAACCAAAATTTTTACTAGTTGTAACAATAGTATCGTTGTAATCACTTTGCACTTTATTCTTTTACTTTTAAGCTTTTACTACCGCTTGAGATAATCAAATCATTTTTCTGCCTAATAACAGATAATTAGACCTTTTTTTGAAAAAGAATTACTTGATTACAGATACAACTGTTGTGCATCACTTATTGTCTAAAAACTTTGTTCACATCCATGATTTTAGATGACACAAAAAAGCAACAGAACTGTTTTTGGTCTTTTTGTCAGTTAGAATTTTTCGTTTTCTTTTTAGCTTCACATTTGATTTGCACTTAGTAAGAGATTAACGTAATTTTGTTTTGATAAATTTGTTCAAATTTTGTATTTATATGCTCGAGAATTTTGTTTGAGGCAATTACTGTAAACCTGTTCGTCTTAAGACTCAAAATGCTGCTCAACAACTCCAGCTCACATCTGAATCAAGTTGCTTTACTTTCGTTGGAGCGCAATCCGTAAGAGAGTGGTCGTTTTTTTTTATTTTTCAAATAACATTGTTGCTAAATTAATCATGGTTGATTAAACAGCAACTGAAATTTCCATTGCAGCTCAATGTTTCAACGCAATGGATTTCAGTCATCTTGTGAGAATACTTTCTATTTTTCAAAATGGTGTTATTTCAATTCTTCAAAAGCTAACTGTGTGACAACAAAACCATTGGAAATTCAATTTTTGTTAGTAGCAGCTAAAAATGTCTCAGCTAAAAATTTTTCAAGTAACAGTGACAGTAAATTTAACAAAAACAGTAACTTTGTTGCAGCTTTCTTGTTGTTTTCAAAAAACTGCGTAGTGAATTCGCTGATCCTTAACAGATAACCATTTACTGCTAACTCAATTTTTGTTAGTACCTTATTTTCTTTACAGCAGCAAATTAATTAACAATGTTGTGGCAGCTAAAAAACTGTTTAGCAATTTATTTGCAGCAGAAGTACCAGATTTACTAGCGCTGATTGGATTTTTGGCTACCTCCTTAACAATATTACATGTAACTTTTGAAGAAAAGCGCATTTTCTCTCAATGAAAGTTTTTGATTTAGTTCTATCACAATTACCACAATTTGTTCTTAAGCTTTTACTACCCTTTGATCTTATCAAACTACATATTTTACCTAATATACCTAAACCAATACACTTGTACCTTTTTATCAAATCTCTGACAAAATATGAACTAAGCAAAAAATTTTGAAACTGAGTTGTTTTTAAACAGAAAAAAAATAGATTTATTTAAACATGATCCTTTTGTAAAAGTAACACTTAAATTTGGACCAAAACTAATCCAAAAACAATTGATACTCATAAAACTGCTCACGAAAAACGAAAAACAAACGTTTTTGTGTCATTTATGTGTCTGGCGCTTATTATTCGATAAAAGCATGTGCCGTAAAATTTGAAAAGTTCTTTTCTATAAAACAAGAACAGTATAAATCTATATATATATATATATATATATATATATATATATAAATATATATATGTATATATATATATATATATATATATATATATATATATGTATATGTATATATATATATATATATATATATATATATATATGTGTGTATATATATATATATATATATATATTATATTTATATGTATACAACACCTTCTACAATATCCAAAAATTAATGGCACACTAACAAATATGTACTGTCAACATCAACTTATAAAATATTTTGAGGATTATATACAAATGATGAAATTACTAACCAACATTACCAACAATATGTTCTTCAATTTCAAAGGCGATCAATACTGGGATAGGAGTTCAATTTGTGAAATATTAATAGATGTAAATTTTATCTATGCAATAATATGAAAAGTTTAGCCACTTTTATTACAAATCAACAAAAAATAATATAATGGATAAAAAAGAAAATGATTAAAACTTTAAAATACTTAAAACACAAAGAGAAAGAACTTAAAATTGAACATTTTTTAAACTAATATTTTAAAAAGTTGTAACAATAGTATTTATGCAACCACGTCGCAAAATATTTTGGCAATTACAATATTGGTTTAAATTTTAACAGTAACATCAATTTAAGCAGTAACTGTGCGCTTTGTTGATGAGTACCAATAATTGCATAGCTGCATAGTAGTTTTGCTGATCACTAACAAATAACGATTAACTGTTACCTCTTTTTTGTTAGTAGTAACTAAGTACAAACCTCTGCCTTTCTATATTACATTTGAACCTTCACCAGTTGTAACCTGTTTAACTAATGATCCTTTAGCAGCTAATAAACTGTTTGCATGTTTAGTTGCAGCGACAGTACCAAATTTACCAGCTCTGGATGGATTATTAGGTATTTTTTTACCTATTGTTTTCTGTAGTTTTTTCCAAAGCTTTAAAATAATTATTTTAAATTTTCTCCTCTTGTTCTGTCACCAAAAGTCTTTGATTCAGTTCTATCACAATTACCACAATTTTCTCTTATGCTTTTACTACCGTTATACCTAATTATACTAAAAATATTACTTAAACCAATACACTGTTACCACATTATAAAATCTCTGACACAATATGATTAATGAGTTTGAGACATTTTAAAATAGAAAAATAATAGAGTTAGTTAAATATGATCTTTTTGTAAAAATAACACTTAAATTTGAACCTGAATTTATCCAAAAACAGTTGATACCCATAAAAATGTTCAAGAAAAATGGAAAATAAACACTTTTGGATCTTTTCTGCGTGTAACCCATATTATTTGTCGATAAAAGCATGTGCCGTAAAGTCTGAAAAGTTCTTTTCTATAAAGCAAGAACAGTATATATAAATATATATATATATATATATACATATATATATATATATATATATATATATATATATATATATATATATATACATATATATGTATACATATATATATATATATATATATATATATATATATATATATATATATATATATACAATATCTTCTACAAAATGCGAAAATTGAAGAAAACTTGTGAAAACTTTAATTTTTAGATTATTTTGAGGATTATATACAAATATTGAAATTGCAATCCAATGAAAAACTAAAAACTACATCTATCACCTTTTAAACTTTTACTCCCTTAGTGCTAATTTATCCAAAAACAGTTACTCCGTTAGTGTTACCTGAATTTATCCAAAAACAGTTGATACCAATTAAAATGCTCAAGAACAATGGAAAAAAAACGCTTTTGGGTCTTTTATGTGTGTGATTCATATTATTTTTCGATAAAAGCATGTGCCGTAAAGTCTGAAAAGTCTTTTCTATAAAACATGAACATCATACATATACAATGTTTCTTACGAAATGCAAAAATTGATGAATTACTAACAAAAATGTATTGTCGATATCAACAATTAAAACATATTGAGGATATTATGCGAATGACAAAATTTTAGCACTCTGAACGACTACTTAGAGACTAGTCAACTGCAACTAAGAAATTTTTCTATTTTTCCGGCTAAAAACGCACAATTAGACCTATTTTTGAGCAAGAATTACTTCGTTACAGTTACAACTGTTATTCATCAGTTACTGTCTTACAACTTTGATTATATCTATGATTTTATATGACACAAAAAAGCAACAGAACTGTTCTTGCTATATGTTGCCGTAAATAGAATTTGTCTTTCTCTTCTTGGCTTCACATTTATATTCGAGCACAAGTTTTATGGTTTAATTGTGTTGATTTGCTCTTAGTAGGGGATTAATGTAAATTTCTTCTGATAATTTTGATCAGATTTTGTATTTATAAGCTCTGGAAATTTACTTGAGGCAATTATTGTAAGCCTGTTCGTCTTACGACTCGAAATGCTGCCCAACGAACCAACGAACCCAGCTCATCTGGATTAAATTTCCCTAATTTCGTTGGAGAGCATCCGTAAGAGAGTGGTCGTTTTCTGTTGATTTTTCGAATAAAATTGTTGCTAAATTAATCATGGTTTAATAACCAGCAACCGAAATTTCCCTTAAAGCCCGCAGTTTTAATTCAATAGATTTCAGTAGCCCTGTGAGAATACTTTGAAATTTATCAAAATATTTTTTCATTCAATTCTTCAAAGACTACCTGTATGCCAGACGAAATATTCAACTTGTTTAAAATGAGTTGTCTATGTTTGTTTTTCAAGTTGTAACCTATCAGCCAACGCTGGGAGTCCTCGTAGAATGTTTTTCGAGTTTTAATCATCAAAATATTCTATTACCGTTAACAATATTTTTTTCAAAGTTTAAACGTTAGCAGTTTACAAACAGTCGGTTGGTATTCTAATATAAATTTTAAAACGAAATTATCTTCAAACAAAAATAAAGTGGACGATGTAGATGTATCTCTAGCAGCCAATGATTTAAAAACAAATCATATCAACTAAAGTTTTAAAGACTTCACTCTGCTTGTCACTAATATAGACATAGTTCAACCAAAAAAAACGTATGTAGAAGATAAAAGAAGACAGTTTTTGAATGATATCAATTATATAAAAGAACAATACTAACTAGAAGTAATAAATGAAAAGTTTTCAAAACTTGGGTCTAATTTTTCTACCAAACAAAAGAATAATGAAAAAAACAGCCAAGAAGCTGCCTGACTCATCAAGAAAACCGCATCAATGATTTACAAGTAGTGAATAAGAAGATAATGCTAGTGGATTAAAAACAATAACACTAAGTAACCAGTAGAAAAAAAATATTTAGTGCTAAAAGGAAAAGGAGGGCATGATGATTCAGTTGAGATGTTAAAAATAGTCAAACAGCTAAAATCAATGAAAACAGATTATATCAGGAATTATTATTGTTGAAAGCAAAAGTGGGGCATGATGGCTAATATGAGAGTTTAAATATAGGGAAACAGCTAATATCAAAGGAAACAACTACTCGCAAACATTTTGATTACTCAGGTTTATTTATGGGTACTCAGAAAATAGTGAAACAACAACAATTACAACAACTAGCCAAGCATGAATTTATCCCTGAAAAATCTAAATTTAGAAGAACAAAAAGATCGCTATTTAATGAAGAAACATGGTCTGGCAATTTCATTGACAAATCAACTTTATGTTCTTTTAACTGGAACTTTAAACACATATTAGCAGTTAGAGATAGTTTCAGAAAATACGCCTGGCAAATACTTATAAAATTAATTAACTAAATCAATTTTTATCTCTGAATAATTTTTTAGATCAATTCCTCTATCTATAAAGTAGAGTTTAAGAAGAGTTTTGTTTGAATAAAGGAAGTGAAGTCATCAAAAAAAGGTCAAACATAACTTAAAGATTAGGATGTGGAATTATACGCAACACAAAATGATTTAGAAGCGTCACTCATAGAACAATTTAACAGAATATTACTACCCGTAAAAAATCAATGTCTATGAAAGATCTAATTGACCAGACTTAATGAGCAAATGCTGTTATGTTATATTTTAGTATCTTTTATTCTATTTTCCATGTGACACCCATTGCTGCTCCAAACAAGGACAGAAAATCAAAATTTTCTTTGGTTTTGACTTCTCCTAACCCAGATGAAAAGTTGCTAATTATATATTAAATGCTGATAAATGCATTGGAACAAGAAATGCTCATATTGAAATTTTTTAGATATAAAATTGTTTCCTAAAGTGAATAGAAGTGACACGAAACAGATTTGATAAAAAACACATCAAAAGTGATCACCAACAAACAAAATTTAAAAGTAAGCCAACCTCATCAATTATACTTGCCTATCCTTACCAATTTTAAAGATGCTGTTTAAAAAGAGAAATGTGATAATGATTTATTAACTACTAACGTAAAACTGCATATTTCCATTGAGGGTATAAGCAAAATTGTTGGACTTGCTACAGATGAATTTTAATCCCAACTACATGATATCGTCCAATACGTTAATAAGAAAACTAGACAAAGCTAAAGTAGTTCAATTACCTTATCTATTATTTTAATGAAGCTGAAAAAACTGAATTCAGATTGGTAATAAAGTATCGGCTAATGCTATCAGACAAATTAACGACTTGAAACAAGAGTTTTACTATCTCACATTTTATCAATCAGTTGTTAATACTCAATTAAATAATGCAATCGTTCACGTGGTTTAAAAAATTTAAAAAGAAAAAATCTAACAATTAAAAAGAGTTTTGAATAAATTATAGTCATACATTCAGACATTGAATAACTTGAAAAGAAATAAATAGCAAGACTAGAGACGCATTATAGTTATGATCAAGTAGATAATATAAAATAGATTGCGAATTATTTTACTATTCAATTAAGAACACCAACAAGACCCCCACTTGAAGGGGATAAATCATCAATATACTCTAATCTGCCGAGATTAACTGAAAAACTTATGATCTAAATTAAAATCTTTGCAAACATTATTTTGAAAAAAAAATTATGATCATTAAAATATTTCAAATTTACCCTGAAACCAAAAATAATAAAATATAACGCAAAAACAACTAGATATGAACTTTGCTGAAGTAACAGAATTATATTGTCATCTTTTGCTAAAACAACAACCAAAATAACTTCTTTTCGTTAAACAGCACTTAATTACTCTACTCTATTACTGCTATTAGTTTTTGCTACAGCAACAGTATGTGGTTCCCTTTCATAAGTAGTCTACCTTAAATAAAATAAGAAATTGAGATATAAAATATTCACAGATTTAAATAATATCTAGGCCATAAATGAGAAGGTAAATCCATTTTATAATAAATCAAAAGAAAACAATATACTCTATGTTAACGAATATGATAAAATGTTTAAAATATATGAAGAAAGTAAAGAATAGCAAATTAAATTTGAATATTTTTTTCAAACCAAATATTTAGTTGTAACAATAGTATCGTTGTAATCACTTTCCACTTTATTCTTTTACTTTTAAGCTTTTACTACCGCTTGAGATAATCAAATCATTTTTCTGCCTAATAACACATAATTAGACATTTTTTTGAAAAAGAATTACTTGATTACAGTTACAACTGTTGTGCATCACTTATTGTCTAAAAACTTTGTTCACATCCATGATTTTAGATGACACAAAAAAGCAACAGAACTGTTTTTGGTCTTTTTGTCAATTAGAATTTTTCGTTTTCTTTTTAGCTTCACATTTGATTTGCACTTAGTAAGAGATTAACGTAATTTTGTTTTGATAAGTTTGTTCAAATTTTGTATTTATAAGCTCGAGAATTTTGTTTGAGGCAATTACTGTAAACCTGTTCGTCTTAAGACTCAAAATGCTGCTCAACAACTCCAGCTCACATCTGAATCAAGTTGCTTTACTTTCGTTGGAGCGCAATCCGTAAGAGAGTGGCCGTTTTCTTTTGATTTTTCAAATAACATTGTTGCTAAATTAATCATGGTTGATTAAACAGCAACTGAAATTTCCATTGCAGCTCAATGTTTCAACGCAATGGATTTCAGTCGTCTTGTGAGAATACTTTCTATTTTTCAAAATGGTTTTATTTCAATTCTTCAAAAGCTAACTGTGTGACAACAAAACCATTGGAAATTGATTTAACTAGCCAAATGGAAAGCGGATTATTCCAGCTGTTTTAAATAATTTGTCAATGGTTATTTTTTCAAATTCCAACCTATCAGCCAACGCTGGGAGTTCACGGAGCGTGTGTTTCGAATCTGAATTGTCGAAATATTCTATTACCTTTAACAATTTTTTTTTCAAAAGTGAAACGTTTGCTGTTAACATTGAGTTGGTTAGTCTTCTAATATAAATCATGAAACGAAGAAACAAACTGAAATCAAAACAACATTATACATCTTCAAATAAAAATAAAGTGAACGATGTGAATGTATCTCTGGCACTTACTAGTGTAAAACAAAACATATACTCTATAGTTTCAGAGACTTCACTATGCTGATCACTATTATAGACATATTTCAACAAAATTTAACGGATGAAGAAGATAAACGATAAAATTTTCTGAATGATATCAATTACATAAAAGAGAGATACTAACTAGAATTAAAAAACCAAAGGTAATCAAATTTTAGGTATAATGATTTTATCGAACAAAAGAATAATGAGAAACATAAAAAAAGAACCTGACCTGTCAAGAAAACCACCTCAAGGCTCTGCAATTAGTGAACAAGAAGATAAAGCTAGTGAATTAAAAACAATACCACTAAGTAACCAGTAGAAAAAATAATTAATGCTCAAATGAAAAGCGGGGCATGGTGATTTATTTTAGATTTTAAAAACAGTCAAACAGCTAAAATCAATGGGAACAACTAATACCAGCAATTATTATTGTTAAAAGCAAAACCAGGGCATGATGTCTTATATGAGAGGTTAAATATAGGTAAACAGCTAATATCATTGGGAACTACTATTCCATAACAACTTGATTACTCAGTTTTAATTATAAGTGCACAAAAAATAGTGAAACAGCAACAATAACTAGCTAGTGAAGTATTTATCCCTGAAAATCAATTTTAGAATAATGAAATTTACGCTATTTATTGAAGAAACATGGTCTGGCAATTTCATTGACAAATCAAATTTATGTTCTTTTAACTTGAACTCTAAATTCATATTAGCATTTTAATTATAGGTGCACAGAAAATAGTGAAACAGCAACAATTACCAGCCAGTGAAGTATTTATCCCTGAAAAATCAACTTTAGAAGAAAAAAAATTACGCTATTCATTGAAAAAACATGGTCTGGCAATTCCATTGACAAATCAACTTTATGTTCTTTTAACTTGAACTTTAAATACATATTAGCAATTAGAGATAGTTTTATAAAATACGCCTGGCACATAGTTATAAAATCGATTATCTAAATCAGTTTTTATCTATGAATGATTTTTTAGATCAATTCCTCTGTCTAGAAAGTAGAGTTTAAGAAAATTTTGTTTGAATAAAGGAAGTGAAGTTCATAAAAAAAGGTTCAAACATAACTTAAAGATCAGGATGTGGAATTATACGCAACACAAATTGATTTAGAAGCGTCACTCATAGAACGATTTAAAAGAATATTACTACACGTACAAAAATCAATCTTTGTGAATGATCTAATTGACCAGACTTAATCAGCAAATGCTCTTATATTAAATAATAGTATCTTTTACTCTATTTTCAACGTGACACCCATTGCTAGTCCAAGTTTTGATAAAAAATTAACCTTGCCTTTGGTTTTAATTTTACCAAACCCCGATAAAAAGCTCATTATTTATTAAATGTTGATAAGGGCATTTGAACAAGAAATTCTAATATTGAAAGTTTTTTAGTTATTGAAATTGTTCCTTAAACTGAATGGAAATGACACGAAACAGATTTTATCAAGGAAAGCCACATCAAAAGTAATCACCAACAAATAAAAATTCAAAGTAAGCCAACCTCATCATTATAGTTAGAAGATAAAGATATTAATGCTATGATTACTAAAGATATTGTTATAAAATTACCTATTCCTACCAATACTAAAGATGCTGTTTATAAAGAGAATTATTATAATAATTTATAAACTACTAACGTAAAACTGCATATATTAATTGAGGGTATCAGCAAAGTTGTTGGACTTGCTACAGATGAACTTTAATCTCAACTACATGATATCGTCCTATACGTTAATGAGAAAACTAGACAAAACTAAAGTAGTTCAATTACCTTATCTATTATTTTAATGAAGCTGAAAAAACTGAATTCAGATTGGTAATAAAGTATCGGCTAATGCCATAAGAAAAATTAACGACTAGAAACAAGAGTTTTACTATCTCAGATTTTACCAATCAGTTGTTAATACTCAATAAAACAATGCATTGGTTCACGTGGTTTGAAAAAAACTAAAAAATCTAATATTAAAAAGAATTTTGAATATATGTTAGACATACCATTGGACATTAAACAACTTGAAAAGAAATAAATAGCAAGACTACAGACGCATTATAGTTTTGATCACGTAGATAATAAGAAGAAGATTGCGATTTATTTTACTATTCAAATGAGAACACCAACAACATCACCACTTGAAGAGGATAAATCAATAACATACTCTAATTTGCCGAGAATAACTGAAAAGCTTATAATCTAAATTAAAATCTTAGCAAACATTATTTTGAATAAAAATCTTAAGATCATTTAAAGGCAATAATTTTTACTCTCAGACCAAGAATATTAACTGTAAACTAACTTGATATTAACTTCGCAGAAGTACCAGAACTATATTATTCCCTATTCCTACAAGAAAAACCATAATAGTTTGTTTACATTAAAAAGTACATAATTACTCTACTCTTGGCTATTAGTTTTCGCTACAGCAACAGCATCGATGTAACCACTTTACAATTTAACGTTTTTAGTAATTACAAAATTAGCTGAAATTTTTAGGTAGCACTAATATTAATATAAACAGGAACAGTACATTCGCTGATGAGTAACAATAGCTGCGCTGTAGCTTCGCTGTCTAGTAAAAATTAACAATTAACTGTTATGTTTTTTGTTTTTAGTACCCTGGTTTGAACCTCTACCTTTCTATACCACATTAGAACCTTCACCAGTAGTAGCAATTTAACTAAAGATGTTGTCGCTGCTAAAAAACCGTTTAGTAATTTATTTGCAACAGAAGTACGAGTTTTACTTGCTCTGAATGTATTTTTAGCAACCTCCTTATCAATAATACCTGTAGTTTTTCAAAGAGTTCGAGGGAATAATTTAAACTTTTACCTTGTATTGTTCTATAACTTAAAGTTTTCGATTTAGTTATATCACATTCTCGAGCACAACGTTTTTTTTATTTTTTATTTCTGTTGATATGCACTAAGTGCTTGACTGCCTTTTCAACGGCTCTCAAACAAAGTTCGTAGCAATTATATTAGTCCTGTTGGTCTTTATTTATGCATTTTTGGCTTGACCAAGTTTTCGTCTGACCCATTTGACTTCTTCCAAGATTTTGAGAATTTAAAGTAATTCATAAGCATACTCATTATAGATAGCAGAAGTCTTATTAACACAACCAGGTCACACTACTCTTTCAAATCTATTGTTTTAATTAGAAAAAAACTAAGAAAAACTATGATCATAAAAGACATTAAAATTTACTCTGATACTGAGAACAATAACTAACACGAAGTAAAAATAGATATAAAGCTCATACTAAAAAAGCGGAGGTAAAGAATTAATATTATCATCTTTAACTGCAACAACAAGAATAATCACAACCACTGTTTCATTAAAAGGTATAGGTTTACCTTATTCTACTCTAACAGCTTTTGCTACAGCAACAGTATGTGGTTTACTTTCAAAGCAATGAAAACCAATAAAAAAACATTTTATAACTCATCCAAGGATAAAAATTTTGTTTATGCAATAAAGTGTGAAATTTAACCGCTTAACTAACAAATTGATAGGAAATAAAATACTGGATCAAGATGCATTTGATGGAATGTTTAAAATAATTGATGAGCTCAAGAAAAAGAAAATATTATCCATAGTATCAGTGTAGCCACGTCGCGAATTAATCCTTTTAGTACAAAAAAATATTAGTGTAAATTTTCGTTAAAGGCAAAAATATTTTAAACAGAAACAGAAAAAAACAGGAAACAGAAACAGCACAAGAATTATTGCTCATTTCTTTTGATTTGCACTTAGTGCCTGACTGACTTAATAATTGCTCTCGAACGAAATTTGTTGCGTTTGTATTACATCTGTTGGGCGCTTTTAAGCAGTTTTTGCTTGACGGATTTTTAGTCTGGTCCGTTAGACTTTTTGTCCTCTAAAACGGGATAAACAGGCAGTGCCCTCCGGGCATTCCAGCTCTTAGAGTTTTTCAGCTCCCTAATCTCTGAATGTGCGATTCACAGAAAGTGTTTTGGAGACTTATACATATGGTGTGAAGAAAGTAAAGAATAGCAAATTAAATTTGAATATTTTTTTCAAACCAAATATTTAGTTGTAACAATAGTATCGTTGTAATCACTTTCCACTTTATTCTTTTACTTTTAAGCTTTTACTACCGCTTGAGATAATCAAATCATTTTTCTGCCTAATAACACATAATTAGACATTTTTTTGAAAAAGAATTACTTGATTACAGTTACAACTGTTGTGCATCACTTATTGTCTAAAAACTTTGTTCACATCCATGATTTTAGATGACACAAAAAAGCAACAGAACTGTTTTTGGTCTTTTTGTCAATTAGAATTTTTCGTTTTCTTTTTAGCTTCACATTTGATTTGCACTTAGTAAGAGATTAACGTAATTTTGTTTTGATAAGTTTGTTCAAATTTTGTATTTATAAGCTCGAGAATTTTGTTTGAGGCAATTACTGTAAACCTGTTCGTCTTAAGACTCAAAATGCTGCTCAACAACTCCAGCTCACATCTGAATCAAGTTGCTTTACTTTCGTTGGAGCGCAATCCGTAAGAGAGTGGCCGTTTTCTTTTGATTTTTCAAATAACATTGTTGCTAAATTAATCATGGTTGATTAAACAGCAACTGAAATTTCCATTGCAGCTCAATGTTTCAACGCAATGGATTTCAGTCGTCTTGTGAGAATACTTTCTATTTTTCAAAATGGTTTTATTTCAATTCTTCAAAAGCTAACTGTGTGACAACAAAACCATTGGAAATTGATTTAACTAGCCAAATGGAAAGCGGATTATTCCAGCTGTTTTAAATAATTTGTCAATGGTTATTTTTTCAAATTCCAACCTATCAGCCAACGCTGGGAGTTCACGGAGCGTGTGTTTCGAATCTGAATTGTCGAAATATTCTATTACCTTTAACAATTTTTTTTTCAAAAGTGAAACGTTTGCTGTTAACATTGAGTTGGTTAGTCTTCTAATATAAATCATGAAACGAAGAAACAAACTGAAATCAAAACAACATTATACATCTTCAAATAAAAATAAAGTGAACGATGTGAATGTATCTCTGGCACTTACTAGTGTAAAACAAAACATATACTCTATAGTTTCAGAGACTTCACTATGCTGATCACTATTATAGACATATTTCAACAAAATTTAACGGATGAAGAAGATAAACGATAAAATTTTCTGAATGATATCAATTACATAAAAGAGAGATACTAACTAGAATTAAAAAACCAAAGGTAATCAAATTTTAGGTATAATGATTTTATCGAACAAAAGAATAATGAGAAACATAAAAAAAGAACCTGACCTGTCAAGAAAACCACCTCAAGGCTCTGCAATTAGTGAACAAGAAGATAAAGCTAGTGAATTAAAAACAATACCACTAAGTAACCAGTAGAAAAAATAATTAATGCTCAAATGAAAAGCGGGGCATGGTGATTTATTTTAGATTTTAAAAACAGTCAAACAGCTAAAATCAATGGGAACAACTAATACCAGCAATTATTATTGTTAAAAGCAAAACCAGGGCATGATGTCTTATATGAGAGGTTAAATATAGGTAAACAGCTAATATCATTGGGAACTACTATTCCATAACAACTTGATTACTCAGTTTTAATTATAAGTGCACAAAAAATAGTGAAACAGCAACAATAACTAGCTAGTGAAGTATTTATCCCTGAAAATCAATTTTAGAATAATGAAATTTACGCTATTTATTGAAGAAACATGGTCTGGCAATTTCATTGACAAATCAAATTTATGTTCTTTTAACTTGAACTCTAAATTCATATTAGCATTTTAATTATAGGTGCACAGAAAATAGTGAAACAGCAACAATTACCAGCCAGTGAAGTATTTATCCCTGAAAAATCAACTTTAGAAGAAAAAAAATTACGCTATTCATTGAAAAAACATGGTCTGGCAATTCCATTGACAAATCAACTTTATGTTCTTTTAACTTGAACTTTAAATACATATTAGCAATTAGAGATAGTTTTATAAAATACGCCTGGCACATAGTTATAAAATCGATTATCTAAATCAGTTTTTATCTATGAATGATTTTTTAGATCAATTCCTCTGTCTAGAAAGTAGAGTTTAAGAAAATTTTGTTTGAATAAAGGAAGTGAAGTTCATAAAAAAAGGTTCAAACATAACTTAAAGATCAGGATGTGGAATTATACGCAACACAAATTGATTTAGAAGCGTCACTCATAGAACGATTTAAAAGAATATTACTACACGTACAAAAATCAATCTTTGTGAATGATCTAATTGACCAGACTTAATCAGCAAATGCTCTTATATTAAATAATAGTATCTTTTACTCTATTTTCAACGTGACACCCATTGCTAGTCCAAGTTTTGATAAAAAATTAACCTTGCCTTTGGTTTTAATTTTACCAAACCCCGATAAAAAGCTCATTATTTATTAAATGTTGATAAGGGCATTTGAACAAGAAATTCTAATATTGAAAGTTTTTTAGTTATTGAAATTGTTCCTTAAACTGAATGGAAATGACACGAAACAGATTTTATCAAGGAAAGCCACATCAAAAGTAATCACCAACAAATAAAAATTCAAAGTAAGCCAACCTCATCATTATAGTTAGAAGATAAAGATATTAATGATATGATTACTAAAGATATTGTTATAAAATTACCTATTCCTACCAATACTAAAGATGCTGTTTATAAAGAGAATTATTATAATAATTTATAAACTACTAACGTAAAACTGCATATATTAATTGAGGGTATCAGCAAAGTTGTTGGACTTGCTACAGATGAACTTTAATCTCAACTACATGATATCGTCCTATACGTTAATGAGAAAACTAGACAAAACTAAAGTAGTTCAATTACCTTATCTATTATTTTAATGAAGCTGAAAAAACTGAATTCAGATTGGTAATAAAGTATCGGCTAATGCCATAAGAAAAATTAACGACTAGAAACAAGAGTTTTACTATCTCAGATTTTACCAATCAGTTGTTAATACTCAATAAAACAATGCATTGGTTCACGTGGTTTGAAAAAAACTAAAAAATCTAATATTAAAAAGAATTTTGAATATATGTTAGACATACCATTGGACATTAAACAACTTGAAAAGAAATAAATAGCAAGACTACAGACGCATTATAGTTTTGATCACGTAGATAATAAGAAGAAGATTGCGATTTATTTTACTATTCAAATGAGAACACCAACAACATCACCACTTGAAGAGGATAAATCAATAACATACTCTAATTTGCCGAGAATAACTGAAAAGCTTATAATCTAAATTAAAATCTTAGCAAACATTATTTTGAATAAAAATCTTAAGATCATTTAAAGGCAATAATTTTTACTCTCAGACCAAGAATATTAACTGTAAACTAACTTGATATTAACTTCGCAGAAGTACCAGAACTATATTATTCCCTATTCCTACAAGAAAAACCATAATAGTTTGTTTACATTAAAAAGTACATAATTACTCTACTCTTGGCTATTAGTTTTCGCTACAGCAACAGCATCGATGTAACCACTTTACAATTTAACGTTTTTAGTAATTACAAAATTAGCTGAAATTTTTAGGTAGCACTAATATTAATATAAACAGGAACAGTACATTCGCTGATGAGTAACAATAGCTGCGCTGTAGCTTCGCTGTCTAGTAAAAATTAACAATTAACTGTTATGTTTTTTGTTTTTAGTACCCTGGTTTGAACCTCTACCTTTCTATACCACATTAGAACCTTCACCAGTAGTAGCAATTTAACTAAAGATGTTGTCGCTGCTAAAAAACCGTTTAGTAATTTATTTGCAACAGAAGTACGAGTTTTACTTGCTCTGAATGTATTTTTAGCAACCTCCTTATCAATAATACCTGTAGTTTTTCAAAGAGTTCGAGGGAATAATTTAAACTTTTACCTTGTATTGTTCTATAACTTAAAGTTTTCGATTTAGTTATATCACATTCTCGAGCACAACGTTTTTTTTATTTTTTATTTCTGTTGATATGCACTAAGTGCTTGACTGCCTTTTCAACGGCTCTCAAACAAAGTTCGTAGCAATTATATTAGTCCTGTTGGTCTTTATTTATGCATTTTTGGCTTGACCAAGTTTTCGTCTGACCCATTTGACTTCTTCCAAGATTTTGAGAATTTAAAGTAATTCATAAGCATACTCATTATAGATAGCAGAAGTCTTATTAACACAACCAGGTCACACTACTCTTTCAAATCTATTGTTTTAATTAGAAAAAAACTAAGAAAAACTATGATCATAAAAGACATTAAAATTTACTCTGATACTGAGAACAATAACTAACACGAAGTAAAAATAGATATAAAGCTCATACTAAAAAAGCGGAGGTAAAGAATTAATATTATCATCTTTAACTGCAACAACAAGAATAATCACAACCACTGTTTCATTAAAAGGTATAGGTTTACCTTATTCTACTCTAACAGCTTTTGCTACAGCAACAGTATGTGGTTTACTTTCAAAGCAATGAAAACCAATAAAAAAACATTTTATAACTCATCCAAGGATAAAAATTTTGTTTATGCAATAAAGTGTGAAATTTAACCGCTTAACTAACAAATTGATAGGAAATAAAATACTGGATCAAGATGCATTTGATGGAATGTTTAAAATAATTGATGAGCTCAAGAAAAAGAAAATATTATCCATAGTATCAGTGTAGCCACGTCGCGAATTAATCCTTTTAGTACAAAAAAATATTAGTGTAAATTTTCGTTAAAGGCAAAAATATTTTAAACAGAAACAGAAAAAAACAGGAAACAGAAACAGCACAAGAATTATTGCTCATTTCTTTTGATTTGCACTCAGTGCCTGACTGACTTAATAATTGCTCTCGAACGAAATTTGTTGCGTTTGTATTACATCTGTTGGGCGCTTTTAAGCAGTTTTTGCTTGACGGATTTTTAGTCTGGTCCGTTAGACTTTTTGTCCTCTAAAACGGGATAAACAGGCAGTGCCCTCCGGGCATTCCAGCTCTTAGAGTTTTTCAGCTCCCTAATCTCTGAATGTGCGATTCACAGAAAGTGTTTTGGAGACTTATACATATGGTGTGAAGAGCAGAGCAGTTGTTATAGGTTGACCTTGCACATCGGTCATTAACCCTGCTATTGTTATAGGTCATTAACCCTGCACATCATTCAGACCGTAAAACCCCATGCAGCCAAACACCTCATCCCACCGTTGCTCCCCATCACGACCACTTCTTCAGCCACCGTTGCAGCCCCCCCCCCCTCCGTTGCAGCAACCTTAGGCACTGAATGGAAATCAACAAAAAAAAAACAAAAAAGCTTGTGCTCGAGGATATATCCGAAGCAGAAAATGAAACGAAAATATAAATATGCAACAAAATGTAGCATAAACAATTTAGTTGCTTTTTTGTGCCATATATAATCTTGAAAAAGTCGAATTGAAAAACCAAAAAAATATACTATAACAATTCATATATAACAGCTGGAATAATCCGCTTCTCCTTTGGGTAGTCATTGAATAATTGAGTTAAATCGTTTTCAATGGTTTTGAAAAGCGTTGTACAACATATTGACGTCATTTTTCACAAAACAAAAGACACCTATTGACTTGAAACTATGAGTTCCAGAGCAAACTTTGATCATTTATTAAAAAACTAGCAACTAAGAAGTAACATTGTCTTTTCTAATTCTACAACAAAACGACTACTGTGTGACCAATTGATCTCCAACGACAAGCAGTGCAACCTCATTCAATGATGAGCAGGTTTGACTGTCACCATTCGAAGTTGTAAGACAAGCAGTTTAATAAGACTCGTGTTTTTCGAGTCTTAGTTATCAATATATTCTCTTACTTTTGAAAATAATTTATTCAAAAGGTGAAAAATTTGCTGTTAACAATGAGCTGGTTAGTATTCTAAAAAAACTGATGAAACGAAAATACCAACTGAACTGGAAAAAAATATATTTCGTCAAATAAAATTAAAGATTCAACAAAAAATAACGGATGAAGAAAGAAAAATTTCTAAATGATATAATTTACAAAAGAGAGAGAGAGAGATACTTACTAGAATTAATAAATCAAAAGTTATCAAATTTTAGGTCTAACCATTTTACCGAACAAAAGAATAATGAGAAACATAGACAAGAAGCCGCCTGACTTATCAGGAAAACCACCTCAGGGCTCTGCAATTAGTGAACAAAAAGATAAAGCTAGTGAACTAAGAATACAAACTCTAAGTAACCAATAGAAAAAAATTAATGTTAGAAACAAAAGCAGAGCATGATAGTTTATTTTAGATTATATATATATATATATATATATATATATATATATATATATATATATATATATAGGAAAACTGCTAATATCAATCGGAATAGCTAAAATCAAGAATTATTAATGTTAAAAGCTAAAGCAGGGCTTAATGTTTTAAAGGAGAGATTAAATATAGGTAATTAGCTAATATCAATGGCAACAGCTACTCGAGAACAGCTTGATTACTCAGTTTTAAATATGGGTACACAGAAAATAGTGAAACAGCAAAAATTACAACAATTAGCCAAAGAAGCATTTATTCCTGAAAAATCAAAAATTAAATGAAAAATATATTGTTATACAATGAAGAGAGATGGTCTGCCGGTTTCATTGACAATTCAATTTATGTAATTTTAGTTTGAACTTTAAATTTATATTACCAACTAGATATATTTCCTCAGATAGGGCAAAATTTGGGTTTTTAAAGGAAGTGAGTTTTTAAACAGTTCAATCATAACTCAAAGATCAGGATGTGGAACTATACTGAACATAATTAGATTTAGAAGCTTCGCTCAAAAAACGATTTAACAGAAAATGTAAATAAAAACTTATGTTTAAGAATGCTCTAATTGACCAGACATAATGAGCAAATGCTGTTATAAAATATGATTGTTTCTTTCACTCTACTTTCAACGTGACATTCATTGCTGCTTCAAAAATTAGTAGGAAATTAAATTATCCTTTGGTGTTAGCTTTCACAAACAAGGATGAAAATTTGCTGATTAAATGCTGATAAAGGCACTTGAACAAGAACTGCTCAACATCAAATTTTTTTAGTAATTGAAATTGCTTCTTTAAAATGATTAGAAATTACACGAAACAGATTTTATCAAGGAAAACCACATCAAAAATGATCACCAACAAACAATTTTTGAAAGTAGGCCATTCTCATCAATTATACTTAGAAAATAATGATATTTTGATATGAGTGCTTATCGTGCTTATCGGATAACGTTATAAACCTACCTATTCTTGCCAATATTAAAGATGCTGTTTTTAAAGAGAATTGTAGTAAAAATTTATTAACTATTAATGTAAAAATGCATATATTGATTGAGAGTGTCAGCAAAGTTATTGGAATTGCTGCAGATGAACTTATATCCCAACTACATGAAATCGTCCTACACGTTAATGAGAAAACTAAACAAAACTAAAGTCGTTCAATTACTTTATTTATTTTTTTAACTGAAGCTGAAAAAAACTGAATTCAGATTGGTAATAAAGTATTAGCTGACGCTATTAGACATTTAAACAAATTGAAACAAGTGTTTTACAATAATAATTTTTAATACTCATATAGATGATGCAATCGATCACGTGGTTTACAAAATCTGCAATGAAATAACATAACAATTAAAAAAATTTTGAACTTATGATAGTCATAACTTTAGAAACTAAATAATTTGAAAAGAAATAAACAGCAAGACTACAGACGCATTACAGTTTTGATCAAGCAGATAACATAACATACATCGCGATTTAACTGACTATTTGAATGAGAACTCCATTAACACCACAAATTGAAGAGGATAAACCATTAAAACGCTCTAAGCTGCTGAGACTAACTGGAAAACTTATTATCTAAACTAAATTTTTAGCAAACATTTTTGTGAAAAAAATCTCATGATTATTAAAAGGCATTAAATTTTTACTCTGAAACCGAAAATAATAATTATAAATTAAAATTAACTAGATAAAAACTTTGCAAAACTAACAGATTTACATTATCATCTTTTCCTATAACAACCACTATAACAATTTCTATTTTAGATTGAAAACTATATGTTGACTTTACACTAAACTATTAGTTTTTGCTGCAGCAACAGTATAAGGTTCATTTTCAAAAGCAATCCAAACTGAGGGAAAATGCTTTATAAAATACTCAAAGATGTACAATTCATCTAAGCACATTCAATAAAGTGAGAACTTGAATCAATTTTATGATCAATCAAAAGAGCATAAAACACTCTATGTCAATGAATATGATGAATTGATTAAAATACAAGAAGAACATTAAACAAAAAAATAGAAATGAATATTATTTAAACCAAAATTTTTACTAGTTGTAACATTTTATCGTTGTATAAGAAAACAATTTATCAATTTAGAATTACATCTCATATTCAAAACAATCGTTTTCGAATTTTACGTTCATCGTCAGGTTAAAACTGTTTCACAATTTGAAAGAAAAAGGAATATATATTTACATTTGTCTGGGACCACAATTAAAGCAATTCTAGGAACTATCTTAAAAATTTAAACTGAAAATTTTTTTCTGTATACAATATTTTTCCTATTCACATCTCATTTTTATGAATGTTATCAATTTCTTTAAAATCATTCCTATAGCAGATTTTTGAATTTTGGCCATGTTATTTTGTTTTTCTAGGTTAAATCAGAAGTTACCCTAACCTTTATGTTTTGAACTGAAATTTTACCGTGAATTACCGCCCTTATATTCATCGCGTTTGTTCAGTGCCAACTTCAGCTTTCTGGTGTATATAGCTTTGATAGTCATGAGCTCTCCTACTCTCCGACAGCCATCCAGAATGTTTTATTCAATGTCATTCGTGGAGCCACAACTTTCAACAAGAAGTTGTCCCACCTGTGATTCCTTCTATTCAATTTTTGTATCATAGTGGTAACAAGCCGGCTTGTCTGCTCAGCATAGATGGCTACGCATCCATTATATTTTTTCGCATATACAACGTGGGATTTCAAGTCTCCATTGAAAGCTGATTTCAGGGTGGGGAGGCATGATATTGATTGTCGCGTTATAAAAACCACTTGCAAGTTGCATAGTTTCTTCAAATTGCTGGCAACTTTTTCAGTATTGTTGAAAAACAGTTGGTTTATCATGAGATCTAGACTTATTTTTGATGCTTTTTGGGTTATGTTTTCAATTGATCTTCACTGCCACTTATTATCTTTTCTAAATTCTAGTTCACTATTTCTAAGACCAATCCTCTGGACACTGATTTTTGGTCCAGCTGGTTTTGTTTTTTTAAGAGCCTGATCGATGGCCAACCAATTAGATGTTGCATTAATTACATGTGGCGTATTCCTCATTTGTTATCTTTTGGCATTTTGCACGAAAACAGTTTTTACATGACACACATTCTATTCCACTTCCTCGGAAGGTCACTGTCCGCTTGCAGTCTTGCTCTACCCGTTTTGATAAGATCTAGAGATTTTTGCACTAGGCTCTGGTTTTTGAAGTGATGCCTCAAACAATTTTTATCCACATGTTTTCTAGTATTACAGCCAGTGATGCACTCATAGTCAAACCCTCTGATTGTACATACCAGACAACGTTACCTTTAAAATGAACATTTGCCACCGCTAACTCTAATGAACTTTTCGTTGCGGACCTTGGGATCTCTGGAGATATGTTGCTTGAGTAGAGTTCTTTTAGAGCAATTTCTTTAGCCTCTCCAACCGGCACGTTGGTGTGCAAACTTTTACGTCAAGAGATAATTTCTGTTCGTTTCCCTGATTAGTAACATTTATACATTAACTGTTTTCCACTGAAGGGTATGCGTGACGTCAATATCGCTCTCAATGGAGCGAGTTTTTATTGCTCATTCGCGTGATTAAATTTTCGCTCACACTTGACTTACCTCACTCTCAAAAATGACTTCCTCTCAACGAAATTGACTTTTATTCACTCTAATTCAACGAAATAGGGTCAAATATGTGTATGTCACTCCAAATGAAGTTGATTTGCGAACAACTAATAGAGGCAGCGAAATTTTATACAGATTTTAAATCAAAATATAACATATCAGCCTTCAATGAAAAGACGTTTTTTATTGGTCAGTCTTTTTTACTAATTTTTTGATACTGCAGATCTACCAAGATATTGCGGCTATTTTATGGCAATCTGCCAGCTATGTTCTGTTCTTAGTACCTAAGTTGAACAACTACCTTTCTATACATTTGAATCTTCGGCAGTAGTATCAATTCTTTTTAATAATTGTATCTCAGCTAATATATTGTTTAGGTAACAGTGATAGTAATATTAACAAAAAACAGTAACTATGTTGCAGTTTTCGTGATGTTTACCAATAGTTGCGTAGTAGCGTCGCTTATCATTAACATATAACCATTTACATTTGAAACCTTACCAGTGGCGGCAATTGAAATAACGATGATGTCAGAGCTAAAAAACCGTTTTGAATGGATTTTTGTCTACTTCCTTAACAATAAGACCTGTAGTTTTTGAAAGCGTTTAAAGAAATTGTTTAAACTCTCCTCTTGTTCTGTAACTAAAGGTATTTGATTTAGTTTTATCCAATTTACTAAAATTAGTTCTTAAGCTTTTACTACCGTTAAATCTATTCATACTACAAATATTACTTAAACCAATACACTTGTTCCACTTTATCAAATCTCTGAAACAATATGAACTATGCCGAAATTTTTGAATCTGTGTCATTAAAAAAAGGAATGGAGTTAGTTAAATGTGATCCTTTTGTAAAAGTAACACTTAAGTTTGAACCTAAACTTATCCAAAAACAATTGATACTCATATAAGTGCTCAAAAAAACGGTCAACAGAATGCGTTATAAAATACTCAAAGATGTACATTTCATCTAACCACATTCAATAAAGTGAGAATTTGAATCAATTTTATGATAAATCAAAAAAAGATAAAACACTGTATGTCAATGAATATGATAAAATTGATTAAAATACACGAAAAAGATTAAACAATAAAGAGAATTAAAAATGAATATTATTCAAACCCAAAAAATTTTGCTAGTTGTAATATTGGTATCGTTGTAAAAGAAACAAATTTGTCAAATTTGATTTTTTTCTGATATTCAAAACAATCATTTTCGAAATTAACGTTCATCGTTAGGTTAAAACTGTTTCACAAATTGTTAAAATAAAACGGATATATATTTACATTTGTCTGAGACCACAATTAAAACAATTCTAGGAACTTATCTTAAAAAGATAATCTGATTTTTTTTTCTGTATAAAATATTTAGCCTATTTACATCTCATTTTTATGTCTGATATCAACATCTTTGAAATCATTCCTTTATCAGATTTTTGGATTTTGGCCATTTTTTTGTATTTCTAGTGTAATTCAGAATTTGCCCTAACCCTAAGTATCCCTCTTGTGGATGTATTTGCAATTTCTGTTTGGTCATGCACAAAATGTTTTTGTCCTGTATATCTATTTCAATTCAATTTTATGATTTGAACTAAAGTTTTACCGTGAATTCCCGACCTTATACTCATCGCGTGTGTTTAGTGCCGGCTTCAGCTTGCTGATGTATATAGCTTCGATAGTCATGAGCTTTCCTACTCTCCGACAGGCATCCAGAAATTTTATTTCAATGCTATTCGTGGAGCCACAACTTTGAACAAGATGTTGTGCCACCTGTGATTTCTTCTTTTCATGTTATGTATCTTAATGGTCACATGCCGTATTGTCTGCCCAACATAGATGGCTACGCGTTCATTATATTTTATCTCATATACAACGTGGGTTTTCATTGAAAGATGATTTCAGGGCGGGCAGGCATGATAATAATTGTCGCTTGATAAAAATCACATAGTTTTTTCAATTTGCTTGCTAAAATTTGAGTATTGTTTGAAAAAAATTGGTTTATCATGAGATATAGACTTGTTTTTTGATGCTTTTTTCGTGTTGTTTTCATTTGATCTTCACTGTCACTTATTTTATTTTCTAAAGTCTAGTTCACTATTTTTGGAGACCAATCCTCTGGACACTGATTTTTGGTCCAGCCAGTTTTGTTTTTTAAAGAGCTTGATCGGTGGTCGACCATAGATGTTGCATTAAAAACCCTGTGAACATTCCGTTGAATCAATTTTTTTAATGCTGAAGCAATGCCCGGCTGGGAAAATTCAGTTTTATTCCAATGTCAGTCGATTTTTGGTACCAATGACAGGTGAGATTGCTTTTGTTTTTCATATTTACGCTGATATCAAGAAAAGCCAAATCCTCTTTCATGTTAAATTTTTCTAAGAGAAACTACAAGTTTTTGTGTACTGAATTTGAAAATTTTAAGTACTTTTCCGGGTAACCACGACCACTGCATATAATATCATCCATACACCTTTTGAACAATTTCATCTGCTCAAACCGCCTCCATGTCTGTTGATTTCTGCAATACGTAGCAATCGAAACAACATCCTGCATGTTGGCGTATTCCTCATTTGTTATTTTTTGGCATTTTGCATGACACCAGTTTCTGCCTGACACAAATTCTATTCCTGTTCCTCTGAATGTCACTCTCAGTCTGCAGTCAATGTTCTTCCAGTTTTGATTAGGTCTAGAGATCTTCTCATTAAACTCTGGTTTTATCAGTGAGGCCTCAAACAATTTTTATCCACACGTTTTCTAGTATTACAGCCAGTGATGCACCCATAGTCAAACCCTCTGATTGTACATACCAGATACCGTTACATTTAAAATGAACATTTGCCACCGCTAGCTCGAACGAACTCGCGGACCTTGAGATCTCTGGAGATATGTTGCTTGAAAAGAGTTCTTTTAGAGCAATTTCTATAGCCTCTCCAACCGGCATGTTGGTGTACAAACTTTCACGTCAAGAGATGCTATCTGCTCGTTTCCCTGATTAGTAACATTTATTCATTAACTGTTTTCAACTGAAGTGCGTGTGTGACGTCAATTATCGCTCTCAGTGAAGCCAGTTTTTATTGCTCATTCGCGTCGTTAAATTTTTGGTCACACTTGACTTACCTCACTCTCAAAAATTAGTTCCTCTCAACGAAATTGACTTTTAATTACTTTAATTCAACAAAATAAAGTCAAATATGTGTGTGTCACACCAAATGAAGTTAATTTGCGAGCAACTAATAGAGGCAGCAAGTTTTTATACAGATTTTAAATCAAAATATAACATATCAGCCTTCAATGAAAAGACGTTTTTTATTGGTCTGTCTTTTTTACTATTTTTTTGATACTGCAGATCTACCAAGATATTGCGGCTATTTTCTGGCAATCTGCCAGCTATGTTTTGTTCTTAGTACCTAAGTCGAACAACTACTTTTCTATACATTTGAATCTTCGACAGTAGTATCAATTCCTTTTAGTAATTGTATCTCAGCTAATATATTGTTTAGTAATAGTAATATTAACAAAAAACAGTAACTATGTTGCAGTTTCCGTGATGTTTACCAATAGTTGCGTAGTAGCGTTGGTGATCATTAACATATAACCATTCACATTTGAAACTTTACCAGTGGCAGCAATTGAAACAACGATGATGTCAGAGCTAAAAAACCGATTTGAATTTTAGTTGCAGCAAAAGGATCAGTTTTGCTAGCTCTCAATGAATTTTTGTCTACTTCCTTAACAATATGACCTGTAGCTTTTGAAAGCGTTTAAAGAAATTGTTTAAACTCTCCTATTGTTTATAAATAAAAGTATTTGATTTAGTTTTATCCAATTTACCAAAATTAGTTCTTAAGCTTTTACTACCGTTAGATCTAATCATACTACATATATTACTTGAACCAATACACTTGTTCCACTTTATCAAATCTCTGAAACAAGATGAACTATGCCAAAAATTTTGAATCTGTGTCATTTTAAAAAATAGAAAATAGAGTTAGTTAAATATTGTCCTTTTTTAAAAGTAACACCTAAAATTGAACCATAACTTACCCAAAAACAATTGATGCACATATAAGTGCTCCAAAAATTGGTAATCAAACCTTCTTGGGTCTTTTCTGTGAGTGACACCAAGCTGAGTACATGCATAATATTTGCCGATAGCATTATGAGCTGTAAATTTGAAAAAAAATTTTCTATAAAGCAAGAACAGTATATATATATATATATATATATATATATATATATATATATATACATATGTATATATATAAATATGTTTATATTTATATATATATATATATATATATATATATATATATATTTATATATATATATATATATATATATATATATATATATATATATATATATATATATATGGATATATATATATACAAGGTCTCTTAGGAAATGCAAAAAATTGAGGAATTACTAACAAACATTTAATCTCGACATCAACAATTAAAGCATGTTGAGGATGTCATAGTATAAAAGGATTTTGAGTAATCATCTCAAGGGTTTGCGCTCATTAAAAAGGTCCAATTTCATTTAGTTTTAGTTTATCGAGTGCATTACAGTGTCCACATCTGCACATGACTTTCCATGTGCACTTGTTGTCTAAAGTGAAGAATTTTTCAAAAAAATGATGGTAGATTTTTTTCAGTGTAGTTTTGTGCAAGATCGTTCGGTAGTGCTTGTACACTCGCAAAACTTAATTGAACAGTATTTTGGTTCGTAGAAAAAGTTGTCGGTTTCGCGGAGTCCACTTTTCAGAACTTTGAACTCCTTTCTCTGTCCTTGTCGCGTCTTTTCAGCAAGTTCATCAGATTCAGGTTGGATGTGTACGTCATACTAGTTTCTGTGGAGCACCAGTACGAAAAGTAAGCCGTGCATTTCGATGTAAAGACAGAGGGGGAGTAAATTGAGCTCTAGGAGTCTGTCTTTGTATGCAGCATTTGTTGTCAAGATCCATTTGGTTGCCATTTTGTGGACATTCGTGGAGGTTTTGCTTGTTTGGGCACCACGATTGAGAGTCATAGATAACAATTGGAACGAGCGAGCCAGTGTATGCGTCGAGTTTTGTTTTAACAGAGCAATTTACAGCAAAATTTCTCCTATTTTGGAAGAGGGCACTCATGGTTTTTTGCTGATTTTTGATGAATGTTGGAAATCCAGGTTAGGTTGCAACTTACTATAAAACCAAAGTCTCTTTTCTCTTTACAAGGTTCAGTGCAATTATCGAAAAGTTGGGCGAATAATTCGCTTTTGATGTTGAGCAATTGTGTTTTACTGATGTTAGGTGTTTATGATTTTATTCAGCCATTTTCCCGCTTCTGCAGTTAGGAAGTTCTGTTTATTTTGTATGGAGACGACTGCTTTAAAATCGTCAGCATGTCCGAAGCTCGTTATGTCTTGCAGTGACATAACGGGCAAATCGTTAATGAAAAGCAGAAACAGCAGCGGGCCTAGAACGGAGCTCTGAGGGACACCACTGGTAACTACGGGAGTCCTTGATAATGAGTTATTAATTTTTACAAATTGGTGCCGTGCAGAGAGGTAAGAGTCTTTGAGTTTAAAAAATTTGCCACTAATAACGAAGGTTGCAAGTTTATTTATGAGTCGGGCATGGGGGACAGTACCGAAACGTTTAGCAAAGTCTAGATACAAGACAGCCAGGTGACCAGTCGCTATTGCATCATTGTCTTCCTAGATTTTGTCCCGAAAGAAGAGGAGCAGTAAAGTAGCAGATCTTCTTTTTCTGAAGCCAAATTGATTTATATGAAGTAATTTTCAGACATGTTTGTATACTACACCAAAGATTACCTTCTGGAAGACCTTCGAGAAACAGCAGAGCAGACTAATTGGTCTGTAATTGCTGACGTCGGCTTTGTTCACCCTCTTTGAAAAAAGGAGTAACTTGAGACACTTTCCGACAAGTGGGGTAGGTATTTTTGTTGATATAGATTCGGAATATTAGTGCCAGACATTTGCCCAGGGTTTCATGACAGATTTTAAGAAAGTTATTCCGAATATTGTTGGGACTAGTTGATTTCTTCGGGTTAAGGTTTCTCAGTATTAAGGTTACCTTTTCTGGTGTGCATTTTAGGGAATTAGTTAGAGAGTGATCGATTTCAATTTTGGTTGAGTCTTTTCTACCGAACATGCTAGTGAAGTTTTTATTGAAATGCTCGGCTTTCGCAACATCTTTGGTTGCAACACAACCGTTCGGTTTCTTACTATGAGAGATGGACGGAGTTTTTCTTATATTTCAAGTATTTTTGGATTTCATTGAAATTCTGATTGTTGACGACACTACTTTCAAATTCGGTTTGATCGTTGTTAGTTTCAGTGCAAATCTTTTTCTCTAATTTTTTGATTTTCAAGGTTTTCTGAAGGTTGTGTACAGCTTTGAACTTCAATGTTTTCAGTCTTTTGATGACGTATGAGGTTGGACTACTAATCCACGGAGGTAACAGAGCCCGATGGGAGGTGTACTTAGGGATAAATTTGTCACCTTTTGCCACAGCCATTGGTACTGTGATACCTGATGTATCTTTATTTTATTATTTCACTTGATGCAGTATATTTTATATGAAGCCCTAAATTTAATTCATTTTTTTAACCTTCATATTTTGTGCAGTCCGTGTCTTGTGATCTGCCGTTAACTTTCTGCTTAGTTTCCCGCCTCGTGATCAGACATGTCTGATCACGCATTCACGTTGTTTATGAGTGTTCAT
The DNA here is from genome assembly GCF_964194025.1 of Convolutriloba macropyga. Classification (NCBI taxonomy): domain Eukaryota; kingdom Metazoa; phylum Xenacoelomorpha; order Acoela; family Convolutidae; genus Convolutriloba; species Convolutriloba macropyga. The sequence goes on from NC_134469.1 coordinate 57,489,840, forward strand.
ATTTCCATAATTTCGTTCTCTGATATTCTGCAATTCAAATCAGTTCTGCAAATCCTCTTTTGAATTCCGGCTCCGCGAGTAAGCACAAGTAAACTGAATTTGGATCTCGCACCGCGAACCACCAAATAATATCTTCTCCGCATACTTACACTGCAAATCACTACTCTAAATAATTAAAGTACAACATGGCGCAGCCAGCAACCAAAAGAACACCCCTTGGAATCGATCTTTCTTGGACAAACCCACACCGGATCGCTCACTTCGCTGGGAGAAATGGAGAGTACAGTACAAATTGGCACTCCTGGCTAAAGAAAACATCATTTTGGACACGCTACTCGGGCCTAAACCTGAAACGGTAGAGCTTCCTCTTGAGCCTATCTACGAAGAGACAATAGTGGGTGCATCCGCACAATCAAAGAGGGAGAGGAACGCGCGCAACGCGCAACAAAAAATGAACTGGCAAAACAAATGCCAATGGCTCCTTGAAGTGGGTATCATGTGTGGCGACAAACCGTGGTCACTGGCGGACCGCAAAACTGTTTCCCTACTCTACCTAAGCATCGGAATAGAAGGTCGCCGCATTCTCAACTGCAAGAATCCGCATATCCTGATCGATACTCTCGCCACGGTAGACTTCTGGAAGATTGTGGAGGAGGCATTCATCCGCCCCCGCAACATAACCTTCGATCGTCACGTCTTCTGGATCACAAAGCAGCTTAGAGGGGAAACTGTTGAACACTTCCACGGCAAACTAAAGGAGTTGGCTGAGAACTGCGATTTTGAGAATAAAGAAGAGACCCTGATACCAGATGTCTTTATCACTAATCTGATGTACCCTGAAATTCAAAAGGAGCTTTTCAAACAAACAGTCGAACCGCGGCAGGCGTTAGAACTAGCAATCAATATGGAACTCGGGATGCGGAATCAACATCAGATACAGCAGCACAACAAGATCGTTGTTCCTGCAAATGTTAACGCCGTTCAGTTCTACAATGACCCACGGAAACCATATTGGCAGAACACGAATAATGAACAAAACAATCGATCGACACTCTATTGCTCAAATTGCGGCGGCATTTGGCTCCCAAATCATCGTGAAAAATGCATTGCGAAGGGGAAAACATGCAATAACTGTGGGTTACTAAACCACTTTGCGAAGGTCTGCCGTAAACAAAAGAACTCGAACACAAAGCCTCAGGATCCCAAGAAAAAGATGGTCCGTGTGGTAGAAGAAGAGCCACACCCAGAAGACTCTGTTAATTTCCTTCAACCAGCTAAACTCTACGAATCGGACTACAGTAGTGGAGAGGAGGACAATACAGTCGCTATGATTGAAACTGCTGTCGAAAAAGTTGAACCACTCAATATGCCTCTCAAAATGGGCAACGTCAATACCACACTACTCGTGGACTCTGGGAGTGCATGCAGTATACTCAACCACTCACTCGCGTCGCAGGTGGTACACAGCAGCCCCGTGCATTCTGGGTCAATGAAACAACGCCTCCACAACTACGGACCTTCTCAAACGAACCTATACAAGTCGAGGGAAAGATTCAAGCTCCAATAACAAGCAAAGTCTGGGCATGTGATTCAGCCACTTTCACAGTCGTAGCCGACGGTTTAAAGTCCTTAATAGGTCGTGATTTGTTTGCTCAACTTGGACCTGCTGTGACTCAATCTACATTTCTGAAAGGTAACCGTGTCAACAACATTGCATCTCCGGAATTTAAAGAACAGATAGCCACAACTTTTCCTGGTTTGGTATCACGTATTGGACGATCAAAAAATCATGTCGCAAAATCTAAATTTCACAACGATTTTCAACCTAGACATCAAAAAGGTAGACGTATCCCTATTAACTTTCAAGAATAAGTCAATACTGAACTTAGGAAATTGCTAGCCGAAAAAGATACAATAAAACTTTCTAGTTGTCCCGACAACTATTTCATATCGCCCATTGTCGTTACGGTAAAGAGAGACCAAACGATAAAGCTTGCAATGGACTCAAAAGTATTAAACAAAGCCATTCACAAGAATAAATATCAGATGTCGAACATCGATACTTTAATTGAATCTATCTCTCAACAAATAAGTGCTCCCGCACCGCAAAACACAACATTTTTCTCGACAATTGATTTGAAATACGCGTACACTCAGTTAAATTTGGATGCTAATACAGCTAATCACTGTAATTTCAATATCATTAGTGGTGATATGACTGGCACTTATAGATTTCAAACAGGATTTTACGGACTTACGGATATGCCAGCTGAATTATGAAAGCTATGGATTATACTCTAATTGGCTTACAAAATACATATTGTTTTTTGGACAATATTCTAATAGTTAGCAAAGGCTCTTTGACTGAACACAAAAGTTATGTAATGAAATGCCTCCAACGATTAGACGACGAAAATCTTAGGATAAACTTTCCTAAATGTCATTTTGGAAAATTACAAATTGATTGGCTTGGGTATCACATCTCACAATCGGGTATCTCGCCCCTCGAAATTAAAACAGCTGCGATTTTGGCTCTTGAGGCTCCAAAAACTCTAAAGAAACTCCGTTCTTTTTTAAGATCAGTCCATTATATTGGAAAATTCATTCCTAATCTTGCTCAAATAAGTCATCCTCTCCGTCCATTACTGAAAAAGTCTTCAAAATTCATCTGGACAGCAGAACATGAGAATTGTTTTATCAAAATTAAGAATCGCATCGCGAACGCAACTGCAAATAGTCACTATAACCCGCAACTCGCGAACGCAACCGCAAATAGTCACTATAACCCACAACTCGAAAGACGCGTTAAATGTGATGCGTCCCGATCCGGCTTAGGGGCAGCTCTTGAAGAATTAACTGTAGATAGCTGGAAACCAATTGCATTTGCGTCTCGGTTTTTAAATTCTTGCGAAGAACGTTATAGCACAAATGAACTTGAACTTTTGTGTGCAGTTTGGTCAACAGAATATTTTAAGAATTATCTGTATGGAAAACATTTTAAAGTAATTAGGGATCACCGTGCACTCCTTTCGATCATGAAAGAAAATAGATCTAATAAGTCATATAACAGCAGATTGACCCGTTGGGTCGATCGTCTTCTCCCTTTTCAATTTGACATTGAACATCTTCCTGGGGCAAAAATGGGTCTGGTCGACTACATTTCCCGAAACCCGTCTCAAAGAGCTAAAAAAGTTTTTGCATACGACAAGGAATTTATCGTTGCAAAACTAAAGCTAATTTCAAAATCGATTAACGCACTAGAAGTAGATATCACACATCCTGCATCCCATTTACAACATTTGTTAGAAAACCATACTCTCGCTTGGCAAAATACACCTAAAATTGAGGCACATGACTTCGTATCGCAAATTAAACCTAAATTTGAGTCTAGCACTAAATCAATAAATTCAATTAGCACACACGCAACTCGCGTGAACGAACATGTCTTTTGTAATTCACTCGCCCCGCGAAAACAAGCCTCAAATAGTATTTGTGAATTAAACAATTTAAAATATGCAACACCCGCGTCGCAAAGTCCAATTGACATTTATCTCGCTCTGCAAAATACCAACAAAAGTAAACAATTAATCCAAATTAGGAATAAAGTAGCATTCGCGCAGCGCGAGTCTCAAAATTTTTAATCACAATACCCGCCAATTATATCACATTCCACAAATATCTCTAAAAGTCATCACCCAAAATTAAAATCAGCGCTTTTTGCCTCTTGCAACTCTACGACTCAGTTGCATCCTTCTCAATCTAAAAACTCAAATTTAAATCACTCATTGCCTGTATTAAAATACGTCAATACAATAACAAATAAAATGCCTTCTAAGAAGCGAATAATTCGTGTCCGATTTAACGATGCCTCCCGCGTAGCGGATCAGCAATCCACAAGTTGAAACGCAACTCGCCCCGCAAATCAGCGATTAAATTCGCCAAGCAACTCCCGCGCGGTGAATCAACAAGCCGAATCCTCAAATAATCCTCGCGAAGCAAATCCACCACCCAACGTCACTCCGACATCCCCGACCCCCTCATCAAGCCATAGCACTCCACTAACCCCCAGTCCGCATGTTCCGACATTCGACTACATTGTGTCGAAAATCTTTAACAAATCGTTAATAGCTTCGTTAACGAGTAAAGATGCAGTATTAAAAAAGGTCAGGGACTGCATCCTGACAAATAATGAGAGCCGATTAAAAGCTCTCAACCCTTATATTCATTCGTACTGGAGGGACCTCCACGTGCGCTCCGGGTGCGTCTGTATTGACAAGAAAGAAGCAATACCGAACGTGTTACGCGAGGCGCTAATCAACGATATCCACGCAAGTCACCCGGGCACTTGGGGAACGATTTGTATGGCCACACATTGTTGGTGGCCCTACATACACCGCGAATTATTCGTTAAAGCCACTGAGTGTAAACCCTGCACAGTCATTGGTAAGAATCTTAAATCTATTACTCCCGCCAAGCAATTCAATCCTCACATACCATGTGTAGAACCAAATCAAGAAATTCAAATTGATTTTGTGGGTCCAATTTTTGATGAAAAGGGTAATGAAGTGTACTTTCTGGCAGCAATTGATCGTTTCTCTAAATACCCTACTGCATTTATTTATGATAAAGCTAATGGACCAAACGTTTTGAAGTTTTTGGACATGTACATTGAAAATCATGGAATTCCAATATCCATCCGTTTAGATCAAGCAAAATGTTTAGTCGAAAATCAAGTAAAGACTTTTTGCAATAAGAACAATATCGATATTATTGAAGCTCCTGTAAATGACCATCGCGCCATAGGGTTGGTAGAAAGACTGATTCAAACAATTAAGAATAGACTCGCATGTATCAGAAAGGAGAAATTGCCTACACGCGACTTTCATGTAAAGCATGCATTAAAGATCATAATACACCAATTGCGAATATGTAAACAAAGAACAACAAAGACCTCGCCCTTCGAAGCATATTTTGGAAGAAAACCTAACACCCCGCTAAGAGTGATTGCAATCAAGCCTAATTTGTTAAATCTAACATATAAGCATATTATAAATCATTATTTAGACAAGGACACAGTGATGCCGGAAGAAATTCTCCCTGACGACAAGTGGGTGAATGGATATCGTAGTGATATCGAGGTGGAGATCGGCATGACCCGGGCATCCACAGACGCGAGGAATAGAGAGAGGGCTAGTACGGACGGAGAATCCCGGTTCTTGAGGACAAAGGCAATCCGACCCATACCCCTGAGGGAACGTGCGGTGGAGCTAAATCTTGCACAAAAAGTGCATGGCAAGAGACGCTCCAAAAAGAATCTTGAGGGACTGTATGAGGTACTTGCGCCGGGGTCCCATATTTTAAAAGTAAGCCCTACAACATCCACTATCAAAGAACCCGGGAAACCAATTGTGACGCTACGCAATAGCGATATTGCAAAATTTGGCACACAGTTGGAACGCCAAACTCCCCTAAAGGCCTATGCAGACCGCAGAGGGCCTCGATCTGGCGAAAAGATAGTGGAAGAACTAATACAAAGCCACATCAAAGAATTCACCCGCAAACAAAAGGAGACAAAAAGATGAAACACAGGAAACGAGAACCGGGCAGCGGGGTCTCGTAGACCAAATCGAACATTTCGCGCGCTATGCGAGGACGAGTTCCAAAAGTGCCGAATTTTCTCCCCATGCGAAATCAGCAACCGACAGCTGTAACAACCTCGCATAGCGAACATCACGCATCATCTTCATCCACTACTCCGGCCGCGGCAGCTCAAAACACGCGCACTTCCGATCGTACCCGACGCAGCCCTTCCTATTACGGATTCGAAAGTTCTCCACCCAACTCCACTATTCTGCCTCCAGCAAAACAACCCCGCCGAGCGGGAGATGTGGAAAACTTTCAACCACCACCCGAATCAATCGTCGAGTCAGGGCAAAGTATAGCTGAAAATCAGCCCGAAGAACAGAATATATCTCCTTTTATTGGTCAAGTGTCACCATCCGCCCCTCGGAATCCACCATTAATTGACATTGATACTCCCACACTCGTTCAATTAATGACAGCATTCAAGGCGGAAAAACAGCACTCGGATAATTATGAGTGGGATATGTAAACTGTACCAAAACTGCAAAACATTTCATAATTTATTAATCATCTAATTTTTTAGTTATGATAACAAATATATCGCTATTATTTATTTAACCGGGGACCTCGTATTAATTTGTAAAAATTGTTAATATTTATACTTCGAAAATTGTATTTTACAATTTTCTTTCTCGATGTAAGGGGTATGTGATACCTGATGTATCTTTATTTTATTAATTCCCTTGATGCAGTATATTTTATACGAAGCCCTAAATTTAGTTCATTTATTTAACCTTCATATTTTGTTCAGTTCGTGTCTTGTGATCTGCTGCTTAGTTTCTGCATAGTTTCCCGCCTCGTGATCAGACATGTCTGATCACGCATTCACGTTGTTTATGAGTGTTCATATTTCCATAATTTCATTCTCTGATATTCTGCAATTCAAATCAGTTCTGCAAATCCTCTTTTGAATTCCCGCTCCGCGAGTAAGCACAAGTAAACTGAATTTGGATCTCGCACCGCGAATCACCAAATAATATCTTCTCCGCATACTTACACTGCAAATCACTACTCTAAATAATTAAAGTACGACAGGTACCATTGTTTCCGCAGTTTGTCAAAATTACTGTAACCGTAAAGATTGAAGGTAATTTCTGTAATGTTTTAGTTTAGGGAGTCCCAGCCGGCTCCTTTAAAAGCATTTATCACGGAGGAATTTGTATTGCATTTGTTCGTAGCAAATTGAATGTGTGTTAGGATCGGCTTGTGATCAGAGCAGGGCTTGTTTTTTTTTGATATTTGTGGTAGAAGTTGAGATCAACACTTGAATTTATTGCGATGTCGGGATTGTTGCAGAGTAAAACTTCCACTTGAGTACTAATGAAATTTTACAGATTTAATTCGATAAATTGTCCCAAGAAGTTGCTTTCATCAGCGTGTTCAGAAGCCATATTGTCCCAATTGGTTTTGGAGAAGTTGAGATCACCGGTAGTTACAATGCTGTCGCAGAAGTGAATTTAGGCTAACAAATGAAGTGTCTGAAACAAAAAAATGATTCAGTTTGTTCCCACTTATAGATACTTGGAGCGGGAGCATTATAAATACAACAGACTAAGATAGATTGAGTTGATGACAAGAGTTTGAGCACGCAATGATCTGGAATTCTGATATCTGTTTCCAGAATTTCGAGGTATAAATTGGAGTGAACTGCTATTAGCACACCACCATATTTCGTCTTGTGAGAGACATCGATTGGACATTCACTTTTGTAGATATGATATGATGACAAGAAGAGTTCTGATTTTGGAATGGCGGAAATGAGCCACATTTCAGTAATGCTGAAAACTTTTGGGCTGTTGGAGGTTAGACAGAAAATAAAATTGCACTCGGCGCCTAAGGTCTAGAAGAATTCCTACGTTTAAGGTTAGGATTGACAATATTGATAGTCATTCCTGGCCCTGTTCATCTGTTTCGCTGCTTAGAGTACTTTTGGAGTATCGAGTTGTGCCGAGAGGTGTCCAGGTGGAGTTTTCCAGAAACTCAAGGCTCAGCTTTCGAATACGTAGGTCCTTCGCGGTAAGGGAGTTGCTAACGTCGTCGAAAAATTCACGGCGTGTTTTCAAACACTCGTTGTGTTTTTTTGTGTTCTCGTTATTCAGTTCAGGACTGATGAAGACAGGGATGTCATCAGTACTGAAGTGTTTTAACTTGTGCGCAGATTTTTTTTATCAGCTTTTTGCTAATGTCAGGGGCAGTTTTTATCAAAAGGAGACAATTTTTTTGCGAATTGGTTGTATTTTGCTAGCCGAATCGCTTCATTAAGATTTCGATCTTCGATGTCGAGAGAACTCAGAGTTGCATCGACCTTAGCAAGGTCGGTGTTCTTTCGGTCAATGGGCTTACCCTGTTCTTCAGGAATACCTCGAATAATGACTACGAGTGTTGATTTGTCGGTTTGCTCGGGAACGTACACACTCCTTCCAAGAGTGACATTTCCGACTACATTGCGGAAGCTAGTGCCCTGAGCCTCTTTAAGCTCTCGCATTTCTTTCTTAACTTCAGGCACCTGAATGAGTCCTCATTTTTCTGCGTGGGTGATGCCATTGCTGTTGTAGGGCTTGCAGTTAAGATTAAATGTTTGAGTCACTGCTGGTGCCGGTGCTCAGAAAGTTTTCTTCTTTCCGGTGCAGCTGTGAAGATGTGGAGATGGCTATTATCCAGTTTGGCTAGGACTTCGATGCTTGCTTGACCGAACTCAGTTAAGGCAATCGTTGGGTGCATGATCTTCCTGCAGAAGCAGCAGGAGAACCGTGGCCCCTTGACCTGTTTGCCGCAAGCGTCTCGAGTCATGTTACCGGTCTTATGAGATTTGATTTCGCTTTTTATCCGTTAACAGTTTTGAGGTTTATGGATGGTGTTTAAACTTAAGATTTAAAAAAAGGATCGTCAATTTAAAATTTTCTTACGAACGTTTTCGAACTCAGAGTTCATCGTCAGGTTATAAACAATACAAAATACTAAATTGAAAAGCCAGAAAATAAAATGCAAATCACTAAAATCAATCAATCAAGGAAATTTCGTGTGCCGAAATTTTTTGAAAATTCCTGTTCCGAAAACAGATGTTTTTTCGGATCAAGCGGTGCATAGTTTTCAACTTAAATTATTAAGGTCGAAAAATTCCAAAGCATCTGACACGCATCATAAATGTGACCAAAAGCGAGCTGCTGGTCGAAAAGTTCTCCTTAAGAATTTAGATAACCTCCTATTGCCCTCCGTAATTTTTGTTTTGCGCAACCATGTAGTTTATTCTGAACGAAAACTTGCCAAACTTTCTGTAAGGCAGGACAAGCTGCTAAGAGCATCTAATGAGAAGACTGTAGCGGTTCTAGATAATATCATTTTGCCGGGATTCGTTAAGGACTTGCTCGCGTTTGGTCCAAAGCATCAAATAAGGAACAAATTTAAAGAGTTGCATTTCTTGGCGGCTATAGACAGTTTGATAAGAAATCTACGTGAGAACAATGTACCAGGTGAAAAAATTGATCAAAATTGAAGCGGCAGCAAAATGGTACTCAAAAAACATCAGAGAAACACCTTTAGATAGAGCACTAGCAAAAGTGCAAAAATATCTGCGTGACAGCGCCCTGATTGCCAATCCTTTTGATAAGGGTGTTATGAAAAAGAGCACGTACGCTGAAAAACTGGAAAAAGTTGTAGATTGCGAACAGTTCAGAAAACTTGAAAAGAGTTGTGATAATATTGTTATGAAAAATGAAAAAGAACTAAACAAAGAACTTTTGGATATGAGGGAAGATACCGGTTAAGGTTTACGAAGCATTAAAGAACACTGGAGCGCAACCGGCAAAGTTGTATGGGTTGGCTAAAGTACACAAAAAAGAAACCCCTCGGAGAACTGTTCCCTCTATACCGAGAAGTTGTTACCATAAACTTAACAAGTTTCTAACACCCTTTTTCCAAACGATTGAAGGAGCAAACATAGAAGCTAACGCCAATGACGCACGAAAGACTCCGGAGCAAATAAAACGTGAAAAAGACGATTAAATCCTATCATTAGATGTAAAAAGGTTTATACACCAACGTTCCCGTAAAGAAGCCACTAACATTGCCCTGCGATCGCTTTATGCTAGGGACTAAAAACCAGACATACCTAGAACAACAATGAATCGTCTGCTTGAATTAGCCGTGAAGAACGTCCATTTCAAATGCAATGAAAGTTGGTACTGTCAGAAAGACGGGTTGGCAATGGGTCCGTCCTTGGCGGTGATACTGGCAAACCTTTGGATTAAACCGTGGCAGCCGCAACTGAAATTACGGACACCGAAATGTAAAACCAACACACAACCTAGCACTTGGCGCAATTGTGAACACCGTGTGACAGCACGTTCCAGGGGTGTTGAGTGTGAAGTTTGTAATAGATGTTTCCACGCAAAATGTCAGCAAATCGGTAACACGGAATATGATAGCGTGGAAAACCAGTTCTGGATGTGCTCATTCTGTCGTGAAAATGATCTGACTGAAATTAACCATTCGCCGAAACTAAAGTTTTTCTAAGATATGTCGACGATATTGTGAGAACAGTTAGAGGTGACACAAAAGAGCTGTTAGATAAGGTCAATAGCCTTCATCCAAATCTCCAATTTTCATTAGAAGCTACAGATGATAAGAACAGTTTGCCATTTCTGGACATGTCAATCAACGTACAACCGGAGGGGGACACTTTTTGCACATGGTATCAAAAACCATCAGATATTGGAACAATTCTGAACCATCGTAGCTGTGCACCCCTACAACATAAGAAAAGCATAATACAGGGAACAATACACCGCCTGTTCCACCAGCAATTGGGAAGCGTTCCATGAAGCATTGACAAAGAATGAAGAAATTTGGGAACGTAATCAATATCCTAGGCATTGGGTAGAGAATATTGTCACGGATGCAATTAGCCAGCTGCCAATGAAAGAACAAAGAAAAGCACATAGATATAACGTGGGTGTAGCCCTAAAACAACAGGAAAATACAGAGACAACAATTTGTTTTACAGTACAGAGGCAACATCTCTAATGAATTTGTAAGGCAGTTAAACAAAATTCATCCTGTACAGACGATCTTCACCACTCGGAAACATAAGAGCTGTTTACCTAGCCTCAAGTGTAGCTTTGTTAAGGATCTCAAATCCCACGTGGTTTATGAACTCACTTGTAATGGATGCAAATCAATCTATGTAGGGCAGACATGCCGACATATTACCACAAGGGTTGCAAAGCATGCGAAGGCGGACCTATCGATGGGAGTACATGCAATCGAGTGCAACGGTGATAGAACGGCTTTCCAGTGGAAGATATTAGACCACTGCAGCAACCAATCTAAGTTAATGACACTAGAGGCGCTCTAAATAAGAACATTGAAACCAGCCATCAACACGCGCGACGAATACCGAACATGAGAGTTGACACTGAAAGCTTAGTTTGGAGATTAAAATCCAACTTGAAAGACACGTTAAGATACGAAAATTTTAACTTTACAATTGAACAAAAGCAAAGTGAGTTTAAAGCAATATATGTAGTGTAAAAGAAACCAATTTGTCAAATTAAAATTACTTCCAATACTTAAAACAAACGTTTTCGAACTTTACGTTCATCGTCAGGTTAAAACTGTTTTACAAATTGTTAAAAGATAAAATGAATATGTATTTACATTTGTCTGAGATGACAATTAAAACAATTCTAGGAAACATTCTAAAAAATTCAATCGAAAATTTTACCTTATATACAATATTTAGCCTATTTACAACACATATTTACATCTGTTATCAATTTACTTAAAAACATTCCTATTCCGGATTTTTCGATTTTGTCCATGTTCTTGTATTTTTAGGGTTATTCCGAATTTGCCCTAACCATAAGTATCCCTCTTGTGGAGGTTTTGCAAATTTCGTTTTGTCATGCACAAAATGTTTTTTGCCCTATGCATTCTCATTTAGTCAAAATTATGATTTGAACTAATATTTTAGCGTGAGTTCCCTCCCCCTATATTCGTCGCGTGTGTTTAGTGCCGGCTTCAGCTTGCTGATATATATAGCTTCGATGATCATTAGTTTTTCTACTGACCGGCAGGCGTCCAGAATTCTCCATTCAATGTCATTCGTGGCGCCACGACATTCAACTAGATGTTGACCCACCTGTGAATCCTTCTTTTGATGTTCTGTTATCCTTGTGGTAACATGCCGGCTTGTTTGCCCAACATAGATGGATCCGCATCCATTACATTTAATTTCATATACCACGTGGGATTTCAGATCTCTATCAAAGGATGATTTCAGGATGGGGAGGCACGATCTTAATTTTCGCGTTGTAAAAACTACTTGCAATTCGCATAGTTTCTTCAATTTGCTTGCGAAGTTTTGAGTGAGGTTGCCTCTGTATTGTAGAAAAATAGTTGGCTTATCATTAGATTTAGTCTTGCTTTTTTGATGCTCTTTTGGTGTTGTTCTTAATTGGTCTTTACCGCCACTTATTATTTTTTCTAGAGTCTGATTCACAATTTTTGAAGACCATTCCTCTGGATATTGATTTTTGGTCCAGCAAGATTTGTTCTTTTCAAGAGCTTGATCGAAGGCCAACCAATTAGAGGTTGCATTAAAAACCCTGTGAACCGTCCCTTGAATATGTTGAAGCGGTGCACAGCTGCGAAAATTCAGTATTATTCCAGTGTCAGTTGGTTTTTGATACCAATGACAGGTGATATTATTTTTGCTGCTCACATTTACGTTAATGTCAAGAAAAGCCAAACCCCCATCCATGTTCACTTTTTCTAAGGTAAGTTGCAGGTTGTTGTGTAATGAATTTGCAAATTTTAAATACTCATCCGGGTCACCACGAACCGTGCAGATAATATCATCCACATACCTTTTAAACAATTTCATCTCCTTATCGTGTCCCACTGTCTGTTGGTTGCTGCAATAAGTACAAATCCAAACCACATCCTGCATGTTGGCGTATTCCTCATTCGATATTTTTTGGCATCTTGCAAGAAACCAGTTTTTGCATGACTCACATTCCACTCCTTTTCCTCGGTAGGTCACTCTCCGGTTACAGTCTTTGCAATTCCCGTTTTGGTCGCATCTGGAAAAGTTTTTACTGAGCTCTGGTTTTTGAAGTGATGCCTCAAACGATTTCATCCACACATTTGCTAGTATTACAGCCAGTGATGCACCCATAGCCAGTCCCTCTGATTGTACATACCAGATCCCATTACATTTGAAATGAACATTCGTCACCGCAAGCTTTAGCAAACTTTTCATGGCGGACCTTGGGATATCTGGAGCTAGGTTGCTTGAATAGAGATCTCTTAGAGCAATTTCTATAGCCTCTCCAACTGGAACGTTGGTGTACAAACTTTTTACTATCTGCTCGTCATCTTCAAGAGTGAGAGACTCTAAGGCTTTTCTAGCATCTTGCGTGTTGGTTTCAATGTTTGCGCCCGGTAGTTTCTGGAAAAATGGTGTCAAAAATCTGTCATATATGTAGGTTTTTTAATAAAAAAAACATGTCGATATGCATCTGCTACATCAAATCGAAAAAGTATTACTCAGATGTAAATTTTTTGTAGATACGATTATAGATATGTAAAAATTCGTTTTAAGTTTCCTTGAATGAGTGATTTTAGTGATTTGCATTTTATTTTCTTGCTTTAAACTTAAGGGAGGAGGCACTCGTATTTCTCACAAAGTTCAACCTAAAGGTGCATTTAGAGAAACAAGTGCCTAGGGGATCTTATAATTCTCGCCAAGTGCACCTGAAGGTACGTTTAGAGAACTACAAGTGGAGGGTGGACAACGATTCTAGTATCTTTCTCGAGTAGCACCTGAAGGTGCTTTTAGAGAAAGCGACTAAAGTTTTTAATAAAGAGATTACCACTGCCACTAGTGACTGGAGTTCCAAGAGGCACAGGGTCAGACGCAGGAGTTCGTGTTGCAGGTGATGACTTCAGTTTTGCCTGCCAGATAAAGTTCACGTTTGTACTGCTTGTATAACACCTTCTCTTTGATCAGGTTTTTGATGTGATTTAACCGTCGTCGTTGATATGTGTCTTGTACTTTCCTTTATGCAAATGACGAAGTTGTAACCCACTGAAAAACTACAGAGAGAGTGAAAATAAGGGTGGGTAAGAGACGCGTGGTTTCCCGAAAGCCTGTTCTACTACAACAGAAAGATATCCCTATTTTTCTGGCGAAAAAACGCACAATTAGACCTATTTATGAACAAGAAGTTACTTGGTTTCAGTTACAACGGTTATGCATCAGTTATTGTCTTAAAACTTTGATTATATTCATGATTTTATATGACACAAAAAAACAATAGAACTGATTTTGCTATATGTTGTCGCAAATAGAATTTGTCATTTTCTTCTTACGACTCGAAATTTCGTTTGCAGCCCATAGTTTCAAGTCAATAGGGCACTTAAGTCTTAAAAATGACGTCAATATATTGTACAACGTTTTTCAAAACCATTGAAAATTGATTTAACTCAATTTTTTTAAACACTAGCCAAGTGAAAAGCGGATTATTCCAGCTGTGTTAAATGAATTGTTATTGTTTTTTTTTCAAGTCGCAACCTAGCAACGAACTCTGGGAGTCCACTGGGTGTTTTTCGAGTGTTGATTATCAGTGAACTTCCATTTTGCAGTCCGATACCTTTTAATTGCTTTTTCATTGATAAATATTTTTCGAATCTGTCCAGAAATATCAAATATTTTAGTATCTGAGTTACTTTGCTATATGATTGACTTTTCTATTTGATGTACTGTTTGATGCATCATTTGATCTTTTTGTGCAGTAATTGACATCTCAAAATGTTCCTCCCTGGCTGGCGCTTGGCTTGCGCGATTTTTGACATATGAGTTGCGTCATCTGTCACCGGTGAAGAATTCCATTGGGAATTAAGATGAACCTTTTGTTTAATGGCAGTGTTTTTAATATGAATTTAAGCTTTTGTACTTTTGTGAATTGTTTATTGTTGAATATTGTCGGTTTTGATAGGAGCTGTTGGTTGGTGGTCGCTACCTCTTTGTTCTGAAGCGTTCTTTGCTACGCTTTTGCCAACTCATGCGGATTAGAGAAAGCTGTGAAGCGTGTTACAGGAGACAGGTTTCTGCTTGCATAATTGAAGCTGAAAACAATAATCGGACAAATCGAACATTAAAGCATTCTTTTTTCAAATCACACCACTCGCGGATATGCTAGCTGTAATACCACAATTATTAATTAAATTTATTTTACTACAAAAGTGTGCTCACCAAATTGAATAGTAACAACTTGTACATATTTTATCTTTGATTTTCTCTTTTCTAACGAAAAAGCTGTTGTTAAAACTTTATTTATGTCTCTGAAAAGTTCACAACAGCTGAACGTTAGCATGCCAATCCGGATATCAAAACGATATCCAAAGAAATCCTCAACTTTTACAGCAAGTAATTCTATAAACGCTAAGCCTGGTGCAAAACTAGTTGTTACCGAAGATAAAGAAAATGATACCCGAATTGACATTAATGGAGCATTGAAAGTTATTGATTTGAGACCTCAGGAGACGTTTCGTAGCAACGAGCTTGCAATTATTATCGAGAGAGATGTTGTTGAATCAACAGATGCTAGTGCAATCAATAGTCCATTGCAGTCTTTCATTGAGACGTGAGTACAGCTTGTATTGAAATCCACAGAAAGACAACACAGATTAATGAATCTAGTAGGTGTGGCTAGAAATATTGATAAATGATATATTCTTAATATTTTGAATTATTAGTATGTTTGGAATCATAGGAAATCATTTTAGGAAACGAAAAACATTTGTTTGTCTTTGGGTTTGGGATTCAATCTAAAACTAATTATAACGAACATGATGACATCAATAACTATAAAATGTATCGTTATATTGCAGTATACTGTTTAATAGCCGCAAAGCGATAGCTGAGGCTGTTATTGACCTTCCTTGGTTTTTTTGTCATCAAGGTTTTTGTTACGACCATATGACGCCACAATCACTTCAAATTAATTTTTCGTTTAGTCATTCGTGCAATTTCAACTGAATTGCGTGCGTGACGTCATTTTTCACTCTCAGTGCACAGAGTTTTTTTGTTTTTTCGCTGGATTAAGTTTTTGGTTACATGTGACTTACCTCACTCGCAGAAATTATTTCCTCACTCTGAAATGGATTTTTCTCCACATTAATTCAATGAGATAAGGTCAAGTGAGTGCGTGTCGCTCTAATTGAAGGGTATTTGAGGGCAACTAATGGAAGCAGCAATAAGTGAAAAGGATTCTTAATCAAAATATAACATCTCAATCTCAGCATTTATAGAAAAAAGGTTCTTTTTTGGTCTGTATCTTTTTGAGACTGCAGATATAAGAAGCTATTTTTTGTCCACTAAACTACTACTTTTCGTTCTCAAAAACGGGATAAAATGGTGGCGCCCGGAGGGAATTAAGTTTTTACGAGCCTTTCAGCTCTCTAGTCTCCAAGTATGCAATTTACAGAAACTGGTTTGAAGACGTATACTCCTGGTGTGAAGGGCGGTTTTTAGAGTTTGACCCCCACGCTCCACCCTTTCACTTCTTCACCCTCTCCCACATCAGCCCCCCTTTACACCCCTCTGCCAGATCACCCTTCCCTCCGCCACTTCACCCCTCTCCCATATCAGCCCCCCACTTCTCCGCCATCCCCACCATTGCACGTCGTTCAGGCATTAAGGATGTGGCCCCGTGCAGCCAAAGACCCCCACCGTTGCCCCTCCCCATAAATTCACGACATCGCTGCGCTCACGTGCCTTTAATTAAGCTAAAACTAGCCTCACTAAACCGTAGCTAGCTACTTACGAAGCCAAACGTTCGGCGGTAGTTTGAGAGCAATTCGCCCGACGTTAGTCGGTTGTGTTTTTTTTTTGTTTTTGAATGTTATTGGCAAGAAAATTGATTTTCTATCTCTCTAGACTTCGAATGTTTAAATGTTTCGAACCTTTTTTCGATTTATGAGTCAAACCCACAAAGGTTTCCATACAAAAATTTTTGCAACAAAATTTTTGCACAAAATTTTTAGTACAAAATTTCTGCTGAAAAGTAAGACACAATTTTGTTAAGAGACACAACAAGTTTCTTTCGGTTATTTCTTGCCTTGTCAATTCCCAAAACCAAGATTTAGAAGTTTATTTCAAGCCAATGGTAGCGTTTTGAACATTACCGTTGAATGCATATACAACACTTGAACATCCAAGCGCTGTATCAAGATGGCGTATCAAGTTTAACGTGTAGCAAATAAAACAATAATGGAGCCATTACAAACAAAGACATCAAACTTTTGTGCTGAGAATGATTTTTTCGCAAAGGAAATGCGAAGAATTCAGAGGCTTGAGAAGTGAAAATGAAATTACAGCATTTTAAGCTGCATGTCTACAAATTATAAGATTTCTTACCGGGAGGGGTGACAGAATCATTCAAGCGAGATCGTAGTCTGCAATAACACTAACAAAAGTAGAAAATAAGTTTCAAACAAACTCTATTCGTACAGAGGCGCATTTGATTTTACTTGATCTCTAGTAATAGACACCATTTTTAGCACCTAACTTTTTTGCGTCTAACTCAAGAAAGGTGATCTACGCTCAGAAAGATTTTCGATATTTGGCTTGTAGTTTACAAATTTATACTTCGCAGCTACATGTCATCATTTGAATTAGTTTAAGCACTGTAATTTGTGAGTTTACTCAGCATTTTAAATCCCACACGAAAAAATTTGGAAATAATACTTAATCAAATTTAGACCGTTTCCTCCCGATCTTGTCTCTTTTTGTTAGTTTGTTTTTCCAGAGACTGTGATGGTCATCAATTAGAGTTCATCCAGCTGTATTGTGGGTGCGAACTTCAATGCAGATTCAATTTCTTTAGTGATTGTTTCTGTACAAAATACTTCTTTTCAAATGCCCGCCTGTTAAAATTCAAGAGGCTGTTAGAGATCTTCGATGAATGTGGAAGCAAGTTGTAAACTTTTGCGAGAAATTTGGACAATAATTTTAACTGTTCCCTCATCTTTAACTCATTCACAACATTTGCATCAATTGTGCGTCGTAATTTTTTAGATTTTATTTGCTGTTAGTTTTTCAAGGGAGCAGTTGATGGCAGTCAAGTTTGAGTCATCAGCAAACTGAAAAGCGCCGCTGGTCTAAAACACAAGCGGTAAATCATATGCGTAGAGAAGAAAAAGAAGAGGACCTAATACTGACCCTTACGGTATCCCACAATTAACTGGTTTCTGGTTAGAGTAAGCGCCATTGCAGGAAACATTGCATCCTATCGGATCTTTTCCGTTTGTGCGCCCCCGAGTACATCATGCTTCCCCAATTGAAGAGCACGTGTCATTACATGATAAATCATGTAAAAATATGGCACGTGCTTCTGGGGCCGCAAATAATATGCACCCACTAAGCTGGGGGTCAAAAACGGAAAAAATCCACCCTATCTTTTAAGTAGCTGCTCAACCATTCGTTGCATGGTCCTTTGATACTAATGAAATCTAGTTTTGGATAATTAGCGTGATCGATACAATCTAAGGGCTCTGATAAATCCAAGAATAAAGTGGTAATGTGATTCGATTTATAGTTTTCTCTTAACTTCTCTGTGATTTCTGCAAAAAGCGTCGACTGTCAAATGCTTTTTTTGAAAACCAAACTGCTTTGTGTGCAAACGATCAAAACTGTCTAAAATTGATTATACTCTGTTGTGCATTGCTCTTTCAAATACTTTGCTGAAAACAATGATTAGAGAAATTGGACGATAGCTATTCAAATCGCATTTGCAATCACCGTTGTGAAGTGGAATTATAATTGATTTCTTCAACT
The DNA here is from genome assembly GCF_964194025.1 of Convolutriloba macropyga. Lineage (NCBI taxonomy): Eukaryota > Metazoa > Xenacoelomorpha > Acoela > Convolutidae > Convolutriloba > Convolutriloba macropyga. The sequence continues at coordinate 57,508,324 of NC_134469.1, forward strand.
TTGATGGGAAAATAGCTGTTTTGAATGAAACAGGCGGTATTTGCTTGGAACAGCTTTTAACAATCATATTTCTTATATGATCGGCACCAGATGAGGTTTTGTTTTCGAGATCTTGAATGATGTTTTCTAGTTCCGAAATAGTCGTGGGTCTCAGCCAAATTGAAAATTCATTGAATTCTAATAACTGTTCAGAACTGACATTTGTTTCTTTTATAGTGCGATGCAATGTCTCCGCAATGTTAGAGAATTGCTCAATAAATTTTTCTGCAATCTGGATGTCATCCATACTGCCTGTCTTTGAGCAGAGATGATCAGTTCGACGAGCTTCAATACTCTTACCTCTCTAGTCTTTCAAGAGTTTATAGATTTGTTTTGTATCACGAATACGCTTATAGTATTGAGAGAAATAACAAATTTTTGATTTTTTGAGTTTATTTTCTGCATGTACTGTGGGTTTTCGCTATTTTTCCATTTTCGCTGCATTTAGTATCGCTTGTTTACTACATTAATTATCCTGTTATATATTTTGGCACGGAGAAAACCTTTGATGGAGCTACGTGTTATATCGGGTCATGTTTGTTTAAAACTGCGAGGAAAAGGGAATGAAAAGTCCCACTATTTTATTTGGTATTAAGAACAGGACACCCACAGAAGGTACTGATGCTTTCATCTGATTTTAGATAATTGGTGTCTCTGAAAGTACTTTATTTTCTGGACGAATGGTTCTTTGATTTGAGATCCGCTTGGAATAGGGCAGGAAAGTGATCACTATAATTTTCTTGCAATAGAGATTATACAGAGGTCAACCCTGTATCAAAGTTTTTGCAGATAGCATGATCTAAACATGACCCTCCGTTTGAGAAAGGTCGGGTTGTTTTGCTGCTTAATAAATTTTATCCGTTTGCTTCTATAGTTGACGGATATCTAAGAGTTGCATCGTTTTGCTTTAGTAAGTTATTTTTGATGTCTCCTATAATTAGGACAGGCAAACTCTTATATAAATTTTCCCAACAACTGATCAAATTTCGATAAAACGCAGTTTATTTATTCTCGGTGGATTATAAACCACGGCAATCTTATTTTACCACGGTATTTGACCTTTAGGAGCAGGCATTCGACAAACGTAGAGTCAAATTCATCAACTACAGAGACACAATTCAAACATTGTATCATTACGCTTCTTCCACGAGTGCCTCTAGGTTTGTTAAACACTTTGTAATTTGGAAGAGCAAAGCCGTTGGGTTAATCATCAGAATTTGACCATGTTTCAGTGATAGCTAAGATTGTTGATGACTTAGTATAAAGGCCTCTAGTGTTTTCTGATAGAACGAGAGGTAATAAGTAGCACCTTCAGAACTTTTTGGAGAGTTTCCCCACACCCAGCACAAAGTCTTCCAGTGTTTCGGGGGTCTGATACGTTTTCCCTTAGGTTCTGGAGTAGAGCCTGATAACGGTCTTCTAGGCCGGAGTAGGCTTTCGAGCTCTTACCACCAATATTGTTTATTAATAGCCGCAAGGCGATAGCTGGGGATATTATTGGCCTTCTCTTGGTTTTTTTATTTCGTCGTCAAGATTTTTGTTACGACCATATGACGTAACAACCATTCTTGTTCATTCGTTGATGCAATTGTTACTGAAACACGTGCATGGCGTCATTTTCGCTCATAGTGGAGCGAGTTTTTTTGTTCATTTGCGTGATTAAATTTTTGGTCACACGTGACTTACCTTACTCTCAAAAATGACTTCCTCAGTTTGAAATTGACTTTTGTTTACTTTAGTTTACCGAGAGATATGGTCAAGTGGATGTGTCACTCTAAATGAAGGTTATTTAAGAGCTGCTGATAGAGGAAGCTAATCTCAGCCTTCAATGATCACACTATTTTTTGGTCCATTTTTTAAACTGCAGATCTACAAAGCTATTGCGGCTATTTTTGGACAATCTGCAGCTATGTTTGTCAGTTGGCAATAGGATGATGCATCAATGATCATAGTTGAAGGTTTGAAGCAGTGAAGCTGTTTTAACAAACTTTTGGATCGCCCAAAGCATTTACTTCCATTGGTTCTGACGGTACAGAGTTTACTTTTCTGCGAGTCCTCTTAGTTGCCACGTTTTCAAATGTATTGACATCATTTTTTTCGTACCTCCGGAAACTCTCGTCTCCTTTTACTGTTTGTGACTTAAACTTTCACAGCAAAATTTTTCGTAGAAACTTTGGGATGTTTCTCGGCTACGGCATTACGGCATACTTCCAAATTTCTCTGTCTTTTTAAGGGAGGTGCTCTTTCATGCTTATAAACTCTTGGTTTCTTCTATTCTTAGCTCCAGAGAGAATTAATTGAGATCTCCACAAAGTTTTTGTCAGCGGAAAAAACAAATTTAACAATCACTGAGTACTGCCCTTCTCCACTCTTAATGAAATGACAGGCTTTCAGATTTTCCGGCGGTATATTTGAATTGAAGTTGTTGTTGATGAAATCGATGACTTGGTTTTGCAGTGTCTTGTTAGATCTCGGATCATAGGAAAAATTTTTGAATATGAGACAGTCTTGTCTACTCTAGTGCTCTAATTGCAGCACCTTCGAAAGGTCATCTACACAGTTGGTGAGATACACGATGTCTTCTCTTCGTCTTTTCTATGGATGTCATTCTTGAGGGCAGTCATCTCACTTCTCACGAGATACAATATATTTCCCAGGCTGTGGTTATCAATACTCAGTTGATCAATAGTTTAACCATGTTGTAGGGGCTTTGAAGGTTAACCATGTTGTAGAAACCCAGGTCTCAAGCAGTATCTATTTAATAAGTTTATCACAACGATCAGGCTACTTTGAATAGTTTGAATATTTCAAACTTCCACGATTTTTTGGTGACTTTTCAGATGTCGTTTTTTCTACCGGATATGATTTGTCGCCATCCTAATAAGATAGCTTGAATCGTAAACGGTTATTTGAATTATGCCAGAGATTTAAAGGATTTACTTTTGAAAAGTCTAGAAAGTGTGCAATGTTAGTTCTTCAGTTTTCTTTTCTCTAACAGAATGGTTGTGTTCTACCTTATCCTCCAATTTCACTTTGCATGTGAGCGCAATTATGCTCTCTGAGTCACTGATCAGCTCTCTTATAGCTTTACTTGCCCTGCTGTAAGAGTTGGGTTCATCGAAGCTGCTGAGGAAAGCTTGAGTCGGCAGATATTCTTGGTTTGCAGGGTGATTTCGCCCCCTCCCAAAAAAACCGTAGCCAACCCCTCGCCTATCGGTTGAGAGAATTTGTACGATGCTAGTTGATTTAAGTATGTTAAAGAAAAGATGACTGGTTACAATTTCAAAGAAGGTTAATGTTAGACATGGTTTGGCATTTGACAGCTTGGAACATATGCACGAACGCACATTGCCGATCTTTTTGCCATTCATATGGGCATGCTCATTAAGTCAGTTGTTGATTTCAGTATCCAGGGTCAAAAACTCTAGTCTGGTTCTGATTCTGAATTCATACAACCTGCTTGGTTGTAAAAAGTGCTTAGATATTCTCTGGATCGTTTGAATCTTAAGTTTTTATTGTACTTCGCTGGACTTTCAAGTGCATGTTGCGTTTGAATCGAATGTGATATTGTGACTTGTTTGACTCCATCATATGACTGATTAATAATTTGTGCCAGAGGGAAGCATTAGATAAATCAATGCAATGGTAGAGTGGTTGGTGGTGGTGGTTGAGGTAGTATTACTAGTGAAGGATTGAGCTGATGATCTTTGTGTTCACCTATGAAGCGACGTTGATTGATGGACGCTTTTATGTGTCAGGTTTAAAAGGGGCTGAGCAGAACAAAAGCTAGCGACGATTAAAGTACTGCGAGGCAGTTTTGTGAATGCTTCGCTTCTTGCTTCCAAACACCTGTTCAAAGCACCAGTCTCTCAGCCACAAAACCCATCGCAACAAAAGCAACACTTTGTCAATTCAGTCTCATTACCTCTCGTCTCTAGTAGCCGATGGAAGCCGGGCAGGATGGTTTACATAGGCGTTTTGTTCTGTCAAATTAACTGAATGCGTAATGTTTATAATAGAATTTGTCCATTTCCATGGGATTTTTTTGCAATTTTTGAGAAAACATTTATTGTAATGTCTCATCGTCGATTTGTTCGTTGCAGGGTATACCCGAACTCGAGAGGCATTTGGTTTGTTAATTTTGGTTTTAAGAAAAGAAAGCTTGCCAACTTCATTAGTTTAATAGGCAATAATTTAAATGAGGTTGATCATTTTTCCCTGATTATAAGAGTTATTCGGCGTCATGTGCTCTTCGGTTAAGCCACATAGCATCAGTGCCTAACCTTTATTAGATTTTTTGCCTGTTACAAACGTAACAAATAATGGCTTTAATGTTTCGCTTCTTTGCTTCGCTTTTTCTTCAATGCACCAATCCTGTAGTGGATTTAAATTTTACTACATAGAATATAGTAAAAATTTTATTCCAATGGTGCAAAAAACACGTGCGTTAAATTGGCTCGTTTGTTTCACTGAAATACTGTGTTAAACTTTAATTCTATCAAGAGAACTCAATCGTACACGCACTTGGTAAATCTTTACTTCTATGTTTATTTTCTTTGATACACGCGTTTTAAAACAGCGTTTGATGTGCTCTCCTTTAACGTATTTAAATCCAACACTGTAGAAAGTGCAGCCAACCATTTTTTGTCATACTCTAAATTATGCTTCAAAATATTTAGCCAAATTACCGGTTTATGATGCCTTAGTTGGCGAGCCAGACGAAGATCGCTGACCATAATGAACCAAATGTGTTGGAATTGTTTGTTGAATAAATTTATAGAATTTTTAAAGTTTAGTTTATTTGCGATAATTGGTTTAAATTGTCCCCAGAATGGCAGCTATTCTCGAAAGCAGCAAGTAAGTGACGATTATTATTAATTTCTCTCAATTTTGGCGTTTGTTGCAGCCATTTCTCCAACTTTTTTTATTGCAGGCATTTTAAAATTGATTTATCGTACGTATAATTCACCTCAATTCGTTGCCTATAAATGTGAAATTTCAGTATGTCGTTGTTCCAAGTCAACAACGTTGGCGTGGTGAATATGAGTTTTATCGGTTCTTAAAATTATTATAAAACTAAAAATAAAACTCAGTTCATAAAACTCAAAAAAAAAACATTTAATAAATTCCCTATGACCGGGTCTATACTCTTCTCTACAATGTGGGCATTTGTAACAGAGTAGAAAAATGAGGCTTGCTTTTAAACTACAGCCATGAATATATCGTTTTGTAAAGTGAACGTATCATTTGAGATCTTACAGATTTTGGGGTCTTTCCCATTATAGCCCCCCCAAGCTTAGTGGTCAGATAACCTATAGCCTACCCCCCCCCCCCCCCAATCATGGTAAATATACCATAATGGAGGTGGGGGCTATAATGGGAAAGACTCAGATTTTGTTTGATTGGTATCCGCGAGAGTCAACTAATACTTCGATTTTGTGTAGTGTGAACCTTCGTGAAAGCTAATCAAAGTTGATTAGACGTTTTGTTGTTAGAGTAACGTTCAAAATTATACTACACAAATTGACTTGGATTTGATGCCTTCACCTACGAAAAATCTCGTTGTTTGTTAATTTGCAGTTAAGTTCCAGTTAACTTTGTTCAATTGCACAAACTATAACGGGTTCACAAAAACCTCAAACGTTAGATTTCACCTAGGCGAAATGTGAGTTTGCAAATAAAATGTGCAGTTTAATTTTGAACATAATTGGAACCATTGAAAGAGGACAGAGACTTGCCTAATGTTTTCTTATTGTTCAAGTTTTGATTCAGAGCATCCTTGAATGATCATGGCTTTCCGTCGCCACTTTCCACCCCAGTGGGGGACGGGCCTTCTTGTGGGACTACGGAAATCAGGAGCCGGGCATCCTCATCGGGGTCTATAGGCAGAGTGAGGTCTGCGAGAACACGCAGCAGTGGTGCGACAAGGAGTAGGCATACAAGTGGGACTTTTGGATCATCCGCTAGAAAACAACGGAATTCGCAACTTCAATCGCCAATTGAAACTGACGACTACGAAGCGTACCTTAGCAAAGCCATAGAGAGGTAGGACATATAAAATTTTTGATCTATTGTTTTGCCCCTCCCCCCAAGTGTTTTTATCCCCCCCCCCCCAAGTGTTTTTATGCCCCCATATTTTTTTATTACCCCAATTACAATTGATGTGTTGTTATATAAGTCGTTTCTAGTATAAAACGAGCACGTGCGTCTTCGGGCGAAAAGTTGAATCTTTTCCGTTGGTGCCCCCCGCCCCCCGTATGTTATGCGCCCCCCAGTTACAGAGCACGTACCATTACACAGTAAATCATCACGTAAAAATATGGCACCTGCTTCTGGGTGGTGCAAATAATACGCGCCCACTAAGCTAGGGGGGGGGGGCACAAACGGAAACGATCCGTTAAGTTATACGCACAGTAAGTCATGGGGTTGCAAAAAAAAACTTATTTCGTAGAAATTAATCTTTTCAATTGGCTCTTTCGCCCTTGCCTTCATTTAGTAGATACAATTCACGATTTTGGCGAAGGAGCGTAAACCTTCTAGTTCATCTGTGCTCTACACTTTCCGCTATTTCTTCACCTTCTTGTTTTAAATATTAATGAAACTCGAAATAGTAGCGAGGACGTTGTCTAAATTACATAAGAGCAAATAGTGAATAAGCAAACTATGGTTTTAGCTATGGAGCTGAAGAGGGTGGTTTCTCTCTCGATGACTCTTTTGAGGACAGCTGCAGTAACCGAGTGTCCTCTTACTTCAACAACTACCCTTCTATAGAGGAAGGCTCACAACTGGGAGGGCTCAATGCAGCAAGTGGCGGCGGAGGAGGCTTTGCTGGGGGAGGTGGTTGGAGCCGAGATGTAAGTGGAAGCAAGAGTTGGCGAAGACAGAGGAGCACCAGGATCTCAGCTTTACTCACATCTGGAAATAGCACCGACAGATCCAGCACGTACTCATGGGGCGAAGATGTAAGTTGATGTGGGCTTTTCGGAGAAAATATTCCAATTTGTTTTAGTTTTATCCAGGCCATATCCAAATGTTGAGTACATATACATACATATATGCATTGGTATTGCTTTTTATTATTTTCTATTACAATTAGTTCACGCTGTCAGTTCTTTTGTCTCTCCGTTCAGCTGTGACGTTTAACACAGTGACTGGTCCAGTCAAGTTCTATGACGCATACGTATCGCAATCGCTGTTTTGGGCGGAGTTGAAAGAACGAAATATGAAGAAACATGATCAATTGATTTTTCTCGAATAAAGTTTGAAGCAATTATTGTAAGCGTTTGTGTCTTTTAAAGCAGTTTTTGCTCAACCGTTTTCTTACTTTTCAGAAATTCTTTTTGCTCGGATGCGCTAAGCAATTTAAGTTGGCTTTCCGTCTTAAAAAATGGGTTAAACAGGTAAAGCCCGGAGGTCATTAAGTACCTTAGAGCGTTTGTAGGCTCTAAGTATACGGTTCATCGAATCGGCTGAGTAATGCTTGAGGAGGTGCATTCATCGTATAAAGGCTTATCTTAGACCCCCCCCCCCCCCGCTTCATCAACGGCCCTTGAGGCTAGCCACTCTGTGCTTTGCTACAACCATGCTGCTTGTTACGACGAAGGCCAACCCCTCGACTATCATTCGGGTTAAAGCATTATCAGTAAATACTAAAATTGGATGTTCCAGTTTAAAGGAAATCTGAAAATTTTTTGTTCATGCTTGTACTGAAGGGCAGGATTATCAGTCACTACTTTATCTAAGCGTATATGGAGTTCTTATTTCTTCAATATAGTGTTCGATAAAGATTTTAAAATAAGGCCAGGTTTTTGTCTTTTTCTTAATTATAGCTGCGAAGCTGTAAGCTGAGCGTAGCTATATTGCGGTGCTCTTGGTTTTTTTTGTTTCGTCGTCTGACGCTCTTTTTTCGTTTTACATTTGTTCACACAGCAAAGCTGAAAAAGTCAAATATTCTGAATGACTTCTTCCTCTCACTAACAGCGTTTGCGCGCGTGACGTCATTTCTCACTCGCTTTAGCGGAGGTTTTTTGGTTATTTGCGTGATTAGATTTTGATCATACGTGACTTACCTCACTCAATAAAATGACTTCTGTACTTTAAAACTTGAGTTTAATTTGAATTTGTTTCAGGTCGAAGGAACTCATATGTGCAGTAAAGGTCCCTAATAAGAGGCTTCTGTGGAATGAATGTAACAAGCTTTATTAATTAATCGCTGAAAGTTTTTTAGCCTAGTTTTTTGAGCGGAGTCGATTTTTTTTCAATTTAGATCTGTATCTGTTTCTATCTCTATTATATGGCACGCAGGTCTATTCTTTTGCAGCTATTCCGGCAATCTGCCGGCTATGTTTTTAAATAGCCGCCGTCAGCCTCTCAATAGCTATAATTTAAGCGCTCTGCTTTCAACTCGTTCAACTGAGTGGAATTTAATATTGATTTAACATTTTTACTTAAAAACATTCAAGGTCAGAAGGCGAAATTAAGAAATCAAACGAAACAGGATAAACTAATAAATCGTGGGCACTAAGAATTAATGTTTAAAGACTTACTGCATTATGTAATCAAAGTTCCTTAGAGTATATTGCTAATCGGTATTAGTGTTAAGCTTATTGTCGTCCATTATAGACGCTGACTTTGCCAGGTTTTATTGAATCTAATGAAACTGCGGGCAAAATTAGAACACTTTTTGAAACTTAAAAGAAAACTATGCTGTCGTCAACTTTCTATTTGTGCGTTAAGTAAAGAAAGTTCCTTATAGTATACTGCTAACAAGCGTTAGTATTAAGCATTGCGTTGTCCAATTTAAAAGAGGATTCATAATTATCTAATCTAATGAAACTGTAGAAGAAATTAGAACACTTTTTAACAAGTAGAAAATATATTAGACTGTCGTCAAATTTTCTCTTTATTTTTTTTCTAACAGTTTCATTCCCAAAGGAGGTCTTTAAGGTCAACGGCAGCTTTTTGCCGGCTATGCTTAAAGTTTTTTTCCAAGGTAAAAAAAAATCGAGCTAATTAATATTAAGTTTAGCTATTAAGTTTCGCGAAATGAAGTGGAGCTAATCCCTGATTGGTGAAATGAAGGCGTTTTTGTCAGAAAAAAATCTCTTCGATTTTTTTCAATGCAAATCTAAGAAGACGAAAGGGTTGGAGTTGGATGAAAAAATGCAATTGTGAATGGCCCAAGTGTTCACGACGTTTGCAATTTTCTAGCAATTTGCTCACAAGTTGGTTTTATACAAAGGCCCACGTTATTATACTTAATACACTCTTAATCAAAATAGAGATCACCCTATTTGTGTAGTAGATATAAGCGAACAACTGATTGTTTTTCTTTCTTATTAGTTGATATTTTCTCACCGTAGTTCACTGCTCAAGGCAAGCAAGGCTTTGCGAAGTAATTTTACAATTAAGAAAAAAGATAACTTTGTCCTTTCTTTGAAAATTTTTTTAATAGTTTATCAGCAAATTTTTTATAATAGTTTATCAATGAAATTAGCAGTTTGCTAATAGTTTTTACATAGCTGTCTGATAAATTTGCTCTCGAACTATGTTTGAAAGAATTATTGTAAACGTGTTGATCTCTTTTGGAAATTTTTGCTTGACGTTTTTGACTTTCAGAGTGTGAATACTACGCCTTTGATTTTTCGTTTTGTGTCACAAGTTTCAGCAGCTAAAGAAGTTCACTACTAAACGTCAATTGGAAAGGGAGCTAAAATTGGTGAATTTTCTCACTTTTATTTTTATTAGTGGTATAATAAACTTATTTCGGCGTCATTTCAAGCCTACTTAGTGAATTTAGCTACTCTCACGACTGAAGCAAGCTGCAATAGATAACAGCTCTCACTAGTTGATCGAAAGCAATTTTTCCGACCTTAGTCGCTTCTGTTTTTTCATTTTTTAATTTTTGCTCAGCACCGTGTTGAGGTAGAAATGTGTTATTAAGTTTTATTTGTTTTTTTTTCAAAGAATTTTTATAAGTTCGAATCCGGGACCTGTCGTTTGTTTGATTTTGTTGAGATCCAACAGATGTTCAGCCAGATGAAGTAAGATGAAAATATGGTACGTCCAAATTGATGTTTCTTGCGATAACCTTGTTTTTAACGTAAGAACTCAACAGAGTTTGAAAACGAAGAATTTGCTTTCGTCCCAGTTGTGTTATGTTTTCTCGGACATGGACGACAACGCTATAAAGCTGCATATATTTTGTCTTTTATGGACTTGTATCTAATTTGAAGGTATTGAGATGTTTTCTAAGGAGATTTTGAAGTCCTTAACATTCAGAAAACCAGTTAATGCTACAATCTTTATTTTGTTTTGAATTTAGGTTAATTTGAAAATGAACATTCAAATTTATTGTCGGTCTGGAGATTTTTGAGGTTTTATCAATTTCTGATTGTTTATATTGAAGATTTATATTGTCACTTGGATTTTTCGGTCTAAAACTGAACAGCTGATCTAGTTGTTGAACAGCTGATCTTAAGATTTTTTTCTGATTTTGATAACGCAAAAACAAGTGCGTGGTTTTAGAATAATCTTTTGTATAGTGCGTTCTCAATAAAGCTCCTCTACAAATTTAACTTTTGAATTGAATTCTGAAACTGCTTTTAGCTTGGCAATTATCAAAGATTTTAGCTTGTTTTAACATTACTCACATTTTTTTGTTGGCGAAGCGATTGCGGAAAAAATTTAACGCAGAGTATGTGGTTTTAAGAAAAGTAACGGAAAGTACATCTATTTTTTTTTCTATTTTGAATTCTGCGTTCTGTCTTAATTAAGTTACTCTAGACATTTTTTTTTGAATCTCAATAACTATGATTTTCAGATTCCTAAATTGCTGAAGCAGTTGTTGTAGCCGGGTGTGTATGCCGCTTGACTGTTTTGATCTAGAATAATCGTTCACTTGCTGACTGTGTCCTAAGAAATCATTTGAGATCGAATTTGTCGAAGTTGTAATTTCTCTCGAGGAATTTTTTGTTTCTATAGAGCAAAATCTCCGTGAATTATTGTTGTATCTTATGCAAAATTTTGGTTTAACTATTTTTGCAATTTGATCTAAATAATTTTTTGCTTCAGTGATTTAACTTTTCTTCACGAGAATTCGGTTTCACTGATAAAGCCTGAGGAGGGCATTTGATTTTCTGTAGACTAACTATATGGATCACCGAAGTTACTGAGGAAGCAGAGCTTTGTTTTAATTGGAAATTTGAGTTTTCGTAGTGCCAAAGCCGACCCCTCGTTTTTTGTTCGAGAGCTGTTCATTCAAAGGTTTTAGTTTTGTTTTTTGAATTGGTTTAAAGCTGTTTTTATGCTTTTTTATCCAGAGCATTTATCATGTCGGGTTTCCCCAACTCTAACATTGGCTCTGCCTAGAAATAAATTGCTTGAGGTTAAAAGAACCTCTGAAAACGCGAATACTATAACTTTGAGCTAATATTTTCTATTGTGGATTATATCTGGTTTTACGCTCTACCTTTCTTTTCAAACGATGTTAAAATCGCTTAAATATATAAAACGGTATTAACCATGCTTTGGCACTTTAATGGTTATTTTTGTTAATTTTCTGATTTTGGAAGGTATTGTAAAAGATTGTTTTTATATTGATGCTGTGGATAAATAGGAGTTTTTCACTGCATTAATTTAAAATGTTTGCGTTTTCTTTCCTTTTATCTAGAAGTTCTGTAGTATTACGAGGACGATATTAATCCATCATGTTTTTATCATCCAAAGATTTTGTACTATTGTTGCTATCTTTAATTCCGTTGAGATTGATAGAACCAATAGAAAAATGATGGAACTATAAAGGCCATGATGGCATTGAGTCCGTGCGGAATATGATTCGGATGCTAAAAAATTGCAAGGTAAACTAATTTTGCTAGATTGACAAAGGCGGGGGGTGCAAAAGTCTTTTTTCTTATTTGATTCCTTTTATTCGAACTCCAATTTGAATCTTTTCGCTTTGTGCAAAATTGCTGAAAAAAGTCTGCGTAATTGCTAAGCTATAATGCAATTAGTTTGTATGAAATAAATCAATTTTTAAAATGGAAATCACGGAATTGATCTGGTCGCATTTTTTTTGTTACAAACCTTGTCCTAAAAAGTGTTTTTCGCTACATGTTCACTTTGCAAACATTTAGATTTTCCTTAAGGTTTTTTGCTGATTTTCATGAGTTCAATTGGTGGTCATTGATTGTGTGGTTGATCTAGCACTTAGTTGAAGAAAATTGTTGTTTGAGTTTTCGTGAAACTTCCTGATAACATGAAAATGACTTCCCTCTTCCTCTCAAATTGACTTTTCTTTCTTACTTGGGATAATTTGAAGTCAAATAAGCTCACTATAACCGAATGATATTTGAAGGCAATTTTACAAGACATCTGTCTAATTCAATCACAACGTTATAACATTTTGAAGGAAATCTGGTCTTCGAGGTTTTTTATTTCGGAATATTGTTTTGTGGACATTTGAGTTCCGTGTGAATTAAAAGAGTTACATTTCACAGCTGTAATTTTTTTCACTTTCCCGTGTCTGCTAGCTGTTTTATTACGGTTCTAAAAATTAACTAATAAAGGTAAGATGATATAACTTTTTATTTCAACATCGGTATGCGAATTTTTAAGTTCGAGTTGTGCACATAATGAAAACCAAATTTCAATTTTCTTTTCTATTGATGAGTAAATTTATGAATTTTGAGTTTGTCATATCTTTGTCGTTGAATAGCTACCACAAGTCACTTTTCACTACCAGAAGTCACCGAGTCACATATTTGTTGTGTTTTCTTATCAGAGCTTTTATATTTCCCCGATTTCCAAGTGCTTTCAATTTAATGGGTCTGATCCTTCATATGGGATGTTCTGTAAAAAAAACTGGGAGCGTTAAATTGTTGTGCTGTAGTTTTATTGGTGGGACGCAGATGTGCTGTAACGCTTGAAGTTCTTTCCAATTTACGATAGAAACAATTTCAGTGACGTGAGCTGTTGCTTTTCATAATCGCAAAAATCCGGTTCTATTAGTTTTATTCTCGTAATCTCTGAAATTAATATAGCTGCTTAAATTAAATTCGCAACTCTTTTGTGCCACTTTCAAATCAGAAGAAAGGAACTGTTGGCCGCATCTGCGTGTAGGTTTAGCTTTGAAAAATGTTTGAAATTCAAAGGTGCCATTCTAGTGCGCAAAGTGGCAACCTCCAGGTGTTTTTTATGCCTTTCAAATGTTTGTTATTGTTTTGTGTTGTGAAAACCATCGAATTCTAATTTATTCTCCCATGTGTGTGAGCAAACACCAAAATCTCTGTTCCTCAATACCAAAGCAAAGCCAGATTCCGTCATAAAATTTTTAATCATGTCGCTTCTGAAAAATTCACAACCATTTCTATTCTTTGATAGCGGTATAATTTGTGAATAAGGACATTTTTGCACGTTTTGATATATTTTTTTATAACTGATGACTGCAGATTTTATAGTGACGTGTGTTGTTTTTATGGTCAACGGCAGACTAATTTCTTTCCAATCAAGACATCAATCTTGAAATGGTGATTTGACTCAAACAATACATTTACAACCTAATTGCGCTCAATCCAACTTTCTGATCTCAGTCTGTTTTAACTTGGTGTCTAAGTTTGTAGCTAGGAGGAATTGGTGGAGGCATTGTAAAAAGATATGTACATTGTTTTGCATTTTGTGCTCTTGCAATAAAACTGACAGATGATGCGATATTTGGGAGCAAATTCATATTAAGCTCAAAAACGAATAGCTTTTCATTTATGTTCAAACTAAATTTGCTCAAAGATTCGGCTTCAAAACTATTGGAATCATTACTTGTTTTTTTTCATACACTGTAAATTATAGGACTAAAGAAACTGCATGATCTACAGAATAAATTGCCTGTATAATTTCTTTGCTTTAATTGCAGAAGGAATTATTGTTTCTGTTTATTGATTAGTTTTGTGTAACCGCACGCTGAATTCAAAAATATTAGAATTCACCTTTTTTCAACTTGTTTCTGTGCAATGTGAAATGTTTTGTTCTTTTAGGAATTCGACAAGCATGCAACCAAGTGCGTGGCCTCAATGTTTGGTGAGATAGACAAGGTTCTGTACGAGAATTTCAAGTCACGCAACGCGGTGCTCAACAAGGAGTGCAAAGAATGGACTAGGGAATTTGTCTATATCAGGTTAATTTAACTGCTCATTTTCGTTAGTCAATTTTATTTGTTTATTTCCGGCGTCAATTTTTTCACGTGCGTCTATTTGACTTCTGTTTTCAGAGTTTCTTTTCCTTGAGTGCTTTTAGCATGATAAATGTGTTCTAATTGCGCCTAGTTGAAATTGCTAGAATCCATCAATGAACAACAGAAACTTTTACGACCTGAAAACTTTTTGTCAAAAAACAATAAAGAATATTTGATGTTGCCCCCTTTTAAAAATTATTTCATTGTCTTATCACTTAGTATCATCAATGACAGGTCTCATTGGTTGAAAATGAGGCGCAAAATAATTTAATCTTGGTCCGATTTAATAGCTTCATAGTTTTCATGACTTTCACACTACTTTTTCTCAAAAAAGATGAGAGTTAGTTTTCGAGTTTTTGTTATTCTTTTGTAATTTTTGTTTGACTGATATTTCGCTGCCCGTTTTTAAAAAACTATTAGTGAATTTTTGAGTTTTGCAAGTTTTTATTTAACTTACTGCTGTCTTATAACTTAACCTCATTCATGGCAGGTTTCATTGTTTGATAATGAGAAACAAAGGGATTGAATTTGCGGCATTGGTTCTTAGAAATCGTCTTTTGATTTAAAAATCTGATTTTTTAGTCTTGATCATTTTTTTCTTATTGTAGTAAAATTGCTTAATTTCAATGGGGTCAAACGAATTGTTCTCATTGGACATCCAACATGGTCTATTTTGTCAGGTCAAAGCTAATTCAATTCTTTAGATTGTAATTCAGCACTTGTCCTGCTATTTTTTTTAATTCGCTTTATCTTTTGATCACGTTTTTCGTTTTACATAAGATCAAAATCCAACTGAAACTGCACGCCAATTTATAACACTTTTTGACTCTGAAAAAAACTGGAAAAATGTTGGTCACTTTATCTCTTTTTTTTCTGTTTCAATCACAATGTGCATCAAACGCGTCAACAGCGGGTGTTTTCCGACAATCTGCCTGCTATGTTTATTTATTCCGATTTCGTGCTACCTGGCTTCGACTCCCTTTGACCCTCTTGTCATTTCGACCCCCTAAAATATTGATAGGAGGAAGGTTTGTGTGGCACTATTGAAAAACCTCTGGGGAGTAAAATTTTTCTGCAGAATGTATATTGAATTTCTTTTTGATGAGATACCAGGTTAGTTAATGATCAGGTTTTCTTTCAAAGTTCATGGGAAAAGTAAAATGGGAAAAGAGAGTTTCTAATCCTAAGTTTTTTTCGATGATTGTAGTTGCTGATGTACAATAAGCAGCATGTCAAAAATATGTAGAGCCATATAAACTTAAAAGGTTTTGAAAACAGGAGCTCGTTCTCAGAAAATTGCTTCTTCTATTTTGAAACCAGTTTGAAATTAAAATTGAAAACTTATATCCAACTACGAAAACCAATGCCACTCCGGGTTTTTGTTTTCCTGGCGTCGCCTAAGCGATAATAATTTCTGATCTTTCAAAGAAGCTTTGTTTCGACTTTTAGTTATTTTTTTCTTATAATCTGGAAATAGTAAAATAAGTACTAAGTTCAGAATGTAGTTTGAAGGCAGGAAACAATCTAAATGTTTTGAACTTTTCGTGAAAACCAGAAGTGCAGTAATATGTTTTTGCATGTTTTTATCTTTTTGTCCAACGTGCTCTTCGAAGTTTATAGTGGATGCAGTTTAACAAATGCGCCGTGGCTGAACTGAACAAGTTTTTACCGTTAACGTATTTACCATAAAACAGTCAAATTTGATAATTGAAAGAGAATTATTGAACCTACCCGGTGATTTATCTGCCAAAATAAATGCCATAAATCTTTTTAATTGCCTGCAATCGAAGTTTGTAGCAATTATATTAGCCCTGTGGTCTTTTTAATACGATTTTTCGCTTGACCGATTTATCGTCTGACCCTTTTAACTTTTGGTCCTCGAAAACAGGTAAAGCCCGGATGGCATTAAGTGATTGAGAAGCTCTTAGAGCCTTACGCTTTACTAGTCTCTAGATATGCGAAATAGCTTAATGTTTTGAGGAGGCAAGTTCATTGTGTGAAGGGCGGTTCTAGTTCTTAAAAGTTTGACCCCCTCAGTCGCCCCCTCCTCCTCCTGAGTAACCCCCAACACGCCCCTTGTCCACCCTCCAACTGGTGATCTGAACCCCCTCCCAACGTTTGACCCGCCCCCTCCCAACGCTTCTTGTCCCTCCAATCAGGTCGCCCCATAATGGTAGCATCTCTGAGACAATATCTCGAAAATAACTTTCTGCTAATCAACACATCCTGTCAGTAAGCTCGCCTTCCAATTGTCAAAAAAACTTAAATTAAGAAATGCCCCTCCCCAACACTAGGTGAATATTGGGTGACCGGGGCGCTTTCAGCACTACGTCTTCATAAAGCATTTCAAATTTTTCATGTCTACCAGTAGAATGAAAATATTACACAATCATCAGCTGAGAAAAATGCAAAACAAAATGCCCACGACTCGTCCAATCATTAGAGCTGGTGATGGAACTCGAGGAGAAGTTTACACTGTAAAAGCTCCTTACATAGGCTCAGTTGTTTAAGTAATGGTTAAGTGACTCTGCTTGAAGTCGCTGAGAACTTCTGGCGTTTACCGAGAACCGCGAAACATTTATCAGAATTTCAGAGTGACTTCTGCAGAGTCACTTAAACTTGCTTAAAACACGAAACGCCCACGTTTTAAAATGACAAAAGTCAACGGAAGTCAACTTCTTGCTAAGTAACAACTTCTTGCATTTTAACTTTAGCACTGCAGACTTTCGGCATTTTAAAATGTGCACGTGATGTTTTAATCTTGATTAATGATTGATTTGTTTTCTAGCGTAGACCCACCGAACGACTGTACTGCTCTATAAGCCCGGAGAGGTGTATGCGGTATAGAATTCGCCGCAGAAAAAAATGATAAATGCTAGATTTAGATAATTATCGGAAAGTAAGATATTTTAATTTTGGTGACCTATTTAGAAGTGTTTTCTGGTCTTAGAATTTCCACAATAGCTTTTGAATAGCACGCAAGTTGGGGGAGTGCGCAGTACCAGAGCCGTTTAAAGCATTTTGCATCGTAGTAATTCTGTTCCTCATGCCTGAGCGTGAACTGAAACGTGTGCCTTAACGAATGATTGTAGCTTGTAAAGAGTTTTGATTTTAGGGTGCTGGGGAGCAGCCTGGGGGATAATGAATTTTCGGACTACTTGTCATCACTAACCACCCCAGTGTCGGCAGCTGTCACGCCTGTACCACCGAAGTACCCCTGTGGAAATTCTAATATGAGAAATTATAATGAAGAGCACGGGAAAGCGAGCAGCCATTCTATCTCATCAGCTGCACCTTCAGCATCAACTTCGTGCAACCACCATCATGGCTTAACAGAGGCGGACAGCTCCAGTGGCTTTTACTCTCAAGAAACTCCAGCACAGATGTCCACTACTGCTGACTCGTCATTTAGTGGAGATATAAACGATTCGACAGTTAATTTGAAAAGTCCACCGTCTAAACGCAATTCTGGGGGTAATCTTCAGCTTAGGGCCTCTTCAGATCTCAACCAGGCTGATCACCCGTCATCATATTTAAATGAGTGAGTTGTCAAACAGTGTTAAAGATAGTATTAGTGGCTGCTTTGAGCTTTGATTCCTGAAGTGAAATATTTTTAAAGCTGAGTGTGTTCCTTTTCTTTTTTGGGTAAAATGGTTGACCCAAGAAAGACGGGTTATTCAAAAGATGAGATAGTTAGGAAGTAGTGTTCAATCCATCACATAGACTGAGGCCAAACTCTAATGGAGGTCAAATTGATTGAACAAAATCGATAATTTACATTTGCCAATCCAATATCAAATAAGATGTTTGTTGAATTATTGTCAACTAATAGAGACAAAATGCATGTCCGAGGTTTTTTCTTTTATCCACATGCAATGCGGTTCTCGCTTCTGGCTTGTGGTTGTTCTTTCTTAGAATGCACTCTATTTTCCAGGTTTTCCATAACCGGAATATCGATTCTTATCAACGTAGTGCCAACTCCAGTAGTTTCTTTTGACGAGTACGAAGCTTCTACAAATCTGGGCGCACTGGACATGTTCGTGGAGGAGACATTTGAAAAAGATGGCGATATTGAAGAAGTTTTTGCCTATGACAACCAAGAGCTATCAACAGAAGATATCTCTCAAACGACAGAGGTAGATTCAGAGAAGAAGTTTCACGTACCTAGAAGGAAGAAAAAGGGATATCCTCCTGTGACCCCTTTTGCTTGTACCAGAGATACAACTTTTGGCAATATGCTGCTGACATGTTGGCCTGAGGTTAGTTTAATAATCATACTAAAGGTCCGATTTCTCGTCGTTCGTCTCTCTCTAAGTGTGAAGATCTTTACAATTCGTATGTATTATCCAATTGAAATTATTCATAAATAACGAACTCCAAAACCGAACTTGGGCACAGTGCACACGACAAGTTTCACAAAAATGCAACATTTAGCTTCCAATGACAGATTTTCTTTAAAGTAAAATATGAGCTTGATGCTATGGCTAAATTTCTCAGTTTCTTTGTTTCAGGTTATTCGTCTGGCTGGGGATTACCTTCGTAAACGATGCTTGAACATTGCAGAAAAGCTAGCTGATGAGTTTCAAGGGAGCTTTGTAACACCGGAAGAAGAGCAACTTTCGCCAACATCCAAAGACTTAATGGTCGTCATGCAGCATCACCAAAACAGAATTTCATCTGTTATTCCCAGTGGATACACGACGTCACAAGTGAGGTTGAACACTGCTAATTCGCAGGCTGCAGAGCTGAGTGACGTGCTCTCTATTGCTCCCAAGAAAATTGGCCGCAAAAATGAACTGGGTCGAGGACTTTACAGGTAGGTGCACAAGACTATTATTAAGGCGCTCTCCTTTTTTTCAATTCAAAGAATTTGAATTGTATCATTGCTTCAATTCAATTTTGAAGCAGGAAATGAAACGTGTGAATAAATGTGAGTGATTTGAGTGTTCACCGAAGAGTGCAGCGGAAAGATAGTGGTGTTTGTTTATATCGCTGCCTTAGAGAGAGCGAGAACATGAGGTGTAAAATTTTTTTCTCAAAGCGAGCAAATTTTTTTTATTACGCGCGGCTTTTTAAAGCATTTGTTTTTTTTTTGTTTAGGAGGTTTAATTATGATATTATTTTTGCTCTCAAACGAAGTTTGTAGTAATTATACAGTCATTTTATGCAATTTTTCGCTTGCTTGATTTTTTGTCCTCAAAATTGGGATCAACAGTTGACGACCACTGGGCATTAAGTTCTCTGAATTTTTTTGGCTTACTAGATTCTATTAATAATTGATTATAATAATAATCTTTTAATCTATTAATAATAATAATGGATAACAATCTTTTCTGTTTCAATCCCAATGTGTGTCAAGCGGGTCAACGGCGGCCATTTTCCGACAATTTTCCGGTTATGTTTATTATTTAAGCACTAAGCTACTGCCAGGTTCTTGTTAATTGTATGTAAACTCACTAGTTGAAAAAATGGACTTGATTATTTTAGTGAAGATCAGTCAAGTACAAGCTCAGCAGCCAACTTCTACTATCATTCCAATTTGAAGATCCAACAGCCCTCTATAATTGCCAATGGCATTGCAATATCAAGGTAAGGGTGTGTTCAGTTGTTAAAATTTCTTGTTTCTTTGAAAAACGTTTCTTCATTGTAATGCTTTTTTGGAATCTCTGAATTACATTGTTTTTAATTTTTTTGCGAAATAAAATGTAGAATAGTCTGTTGATAGAGTAGTTTATCCTTTTCGTTTGGTTTACACTTTTTTTCGTCATGTTAGTACTGTTATGATGATAAATTGAGAAATAATTTTGAACGTTTAGTGCCTTATTTCAGCAATGCCACCAAAAACAGGTACCCTTCAGCCAAAACACGCCTGCAGCCAATCTCAATAGCTAGAAACAAACAGCGGTCCACGGCTATCACCTCAATTTATAATACGAGCCACGTTATCCACCCTAGTGTGACCACACAAGCTATGGCCCACAACCCAATGGTGGTGCGGAAGCTATTCCCCGAAACTCAGATGACCACTGACCGTATCATGACACCTCCTATATCGCTGGGAGGAGGAGGCTACAGGTACAACCAGTTGCCTCCTATCGATCCAACCCAGGAGTCTGACTTTCATCATCAAGCAGCAACCCTCAATCACACCTCAATTGGCAAAGGATTGAAGGGAGCAGTGAATTCTGGGATATCAAAAAACGGAGTTAATTCGC
The DNA here is from genome assembly GCF_964194025.1 of Convolutriloba macropyga. Lineage (NCBI taxonomy): Eukaryota > Metazoa > Xenacoelomorpha > Acoela > Convolutidae > Convolutriloba > Convolutriloba macropyga. The sequence goes on from NC_134469.1 coordinate 57,528,802, forward strand.
GCGTGTTCAGTGCTAGAACTGATGAGGTGGGCGTGAAACGAGCGGTGAAAAATTTTGCGTTGCAAAAAGAGAACTATTTCCTGGACTACAGTCGGCCGAGCACCACTGCAGAGATTAGAGTAAGTTGTATAAATTATTGGCCCCGTTTAAATTTCAGGCTTTTTGGGATGGCTCGCACATTTCGATTTCCCGAAAGTGAAGCGAAGAAACATCTTCGGTATCTCAGAAATTTTATAAATAGCCGCACTCATCTTCTCAGCCGGCTATTATAGCAGGCCTTTTCTTTACAATTCAAAGAATTTGAATTCTATTGGGGCGCTGTCTTTTTACGGCTCGAAGAGGAGTGATGGCGATCTATTTGTTAACAATTCAAAAAATTTGAATTCTATTGGGGCGCTGTCTTTTTACGGCTCGAAGAGGAGTATTGGCAATCTATTTGTGTACATTTCAAAGAATTTGAAATTTATTGCGGCGCTGTCTTTTTTTAAAGGTCTGTTCACCCATTTTCATGGTTTTTGATGTCAAATTGAAGTGATGATTTTGGTCAAGCCCGAACAGGATTTGGAGTGGAAAAATAGAGTGAAAAAAAATTTTTTTCACTCATTATTGGAAGTAGTGAGACAAAACTGTGTATCCAGAAATTCGCATTCTCGTTTGTGGTTTTTTGTTCACATGCGGCGATTTGACTTTGATTTGTACTGTTTTTAATAGCCGCCCTCATCTTCTCAGCCGGCTGTTATAGCGCTCCTATTTTTTTTTGCTTCGTCAAACTTTTTTTTCGCTTTACCCAATTTGCGGCTTCGACATTTTGCGTGAAATCTTTTTGACTTCTCTAGGCTAGTTTCACTCTTCTGTCATTCTGCTCAAAGTCCTTTTAAACATTAGCTGCTCAGCAAAGCAATTCAAATTGAAGAGAGTCAGTATAAAAAAAAATCAAAGTCAGAAATATGAACGGGATAAACCCATAAAGCCCATTTTTAGATGCCCGGTACTTGAAATTTGTTCTAATAAGTTGTAGTTACTTTCTATAATGCTTATTGGTATTGATACTAAACCCTGTAGCCTCTCACGGAGAGACAAGAGTATGTTCAATTACGAAACGACATCAAAATAAATCGCACTTAAAAATGTTTTTATACAAAATCAATTTTTGTTGATGTTTTTTTTTCTTTCAATCCCAATAGAGTTATGGGAATCAACGGCGGCTATTTTCCGGCAATGTTTTTTTATTTTTGTCTTAATGGTATTCCATTCTATTAATGGACCATTCTGTGTCTAGCTTTTTGTATGGTCAATGAAAATTCTTTGAAATTTAGGTCAGGACTTGTCTGTTATGTTTTTTTTATCTGCGAGTTTGATGTATAGAGGATGTGTTTCAGAGGAATTCAAATGCCACACGAAAGAATTGTTTAGGTGCATCTGTTGTACAAAGCCAAAATTTCGAGAATTTCGAGGGTTTTGTGCGAGCATCGTTCAGCGAGGGAGGGAGGGAGAGAGAGAGCGTGCGAGCGCGAAGAGCCACTGTAAAAAATGAAGAAAATGGAATAATTTTGAATCAATTTCCGCCCTGTTTTCATTTTCAGGTTTTACGCCTATATCTTTTTAATAACCGCACAGCGATAGCTGGGGCTTTTATTGGCCTTCTCTTTTGTTTTTTTTATTTCGTCGTCATGATTTTTGTTACGACCATATGACGTCACAGCCACTTTTTGTTCATTCGTTCATGCAATTTCAATTGAATTGCATGCGTGACGTCATTTTTCGCTCTTAGTGGAGCGAGTTTTTTTGCTCATCCGCGTGATTAAATTTTTGGTCACACTCGACTTACCTCACGCTCAAAAATGACTTCCTCACTTTGAAATTGACTTTTATTTACTTTAATTCAAAGAGATAAGGTCAAATGGGTGTGTGTCACTCTAAATGAAGGTTATTTGAGATCAGCTAATAGAGGCAGGAATAACTTATACAGATTTTTAATCAAAATATAACAGATCAGCCGTCAATGAAAAGACGAATTTTTTGGTCTGTCTTTTTTACTGTTTTTTAGACTGCCGATCTACGAATCTATTGCGGCTATTTTCTGGCAATCTGCCAGCTATGTTGTTTAATTGCTCAGAAACGAAATTTGTAGCAATTTTATTAGACCTGTCGGTCTTTTTTATGCGATTTGTTGCTTGACCGATTTTTCGTCTGACGCTTTTGTTTTTTTGTCCTCAAAAACGTGATAAACAGGTAGCGCCCGGAGACAGGAGTATGTTCAATTACGAAATGACATCAAAATAAATTGCACTTAAAATGTTTTTATACAAAAATCAATTTTTGTTGATATTTTCTTTTCTTTCAATCCCAATAGAGTTATGGGAATCAACGGCGGCTTTTTTCCGGCAATGTTTAAAATTTTTTGATCTAATTTTTGTCTAAACGGTTTTTCCAATCTATTCGTGGACCATTCTGTGTCAAGCTTTTTGTATGGTCAATGAAAATTCTTTGAACTGGAGGTCAGGATTTGTCTGTTAATTTTTTAATCTATGAGCTCGATGTATAGAGAATGTGTTTCAGAGAAAGTCAAATGCCACATGAAAGAATCGTTTAGGTGCATCTGCTTTACAAAGCCAAACTTTCGAGAGAATTTCGAGGGTTTTGTGCGAGCATCCTTCAGCGAGGGAGGGAGAGAGGGAAGGAGAGAGAGAGAGAGAAAGAGAGCAAGCGAGCGCAAAAAACCACTGTAAAAAATATTGAAGAAAATGGAATAATTTTAATCGAATTCCGCCCCATTTTCATGATTTCTGGTTTTGCGCCTCTATCTTCTGTTTAATTGCTCTCAAACGAAGTTCGGTCCTTTCGATTTTTCGCTTGACCGATTTTTCGTCTGACTCTTTTGACTTTTGGTCCTGAAAAAGGGGATGACAGGTAGAGCCCAGCGGGCACTATGTGCTCTTAGAGCCTTTCAGCTCTGTTTCGGATCGAACTGTTTTGGAGACTAATACTTATGGTGTGAAGGGCGGCTCTTAGAGGTTGAAGACCCCTCCACTGGTGACCCCCCACTATTGCCCCCACTCCACCCCACTCTTGCCCCCTCCCCTCATCAGATCTCGGTGCACCCCCCCCCCCCTTTTCTAGCTACTGATGAACAGCCTGTCGCTAAAAACGCAAATTTATACTGTTTTGCATTTTTTTCAAGTTTTTTTCTAATTTTTGACATTTTTCATTACTCTGGTCTTTCCGAACCCTGGGGCCAGAAAACATCCTAAGGATTGTAAGTTACTGACAATTTTTCATTGGCCATGGAATTTTTTTCAACTTTTTAATGTCAAAAATTTTAGCAAATTTTAAAAAAACTTAAAAGAATGTTTTTATAAAAAGTTTTGTCGTTTTTCAGATTCTTCAGCCTCAAGAGCCAAAGAATCTCGTCTAGTGTTTGAAAATAGGTTGCTGTACAATTTCAAAATGTAATTGAATGTCTGGCAATATTTTAAGATTTTGAATTTTTGCCAATTTTTTTCCAATTTTTTTGAAATTTATAGTCATTATTCAGGTTTTTTGAGCCTCAAGTTTTTTGATAATAAGTTACTGAACATTTTTTGTTGGTCATGGATTACTTTTCAACTTTTTAATATCACAAGTTTTAGCAATTTTTTCTATAAAACTTGCAATTTTTTTTCAGTTTGAAATTTTTTTTCATTCGTAGGTTTATCTAGCCACAATATCCACGGAACTTTGTCTACGGTTTGATAATGTGCTACTGCATGGTTTATAGATGTAATGGAATGTTCAAGATTTTAATATCACGAATTTAAGCAATTTTATAAAATGTTTGCAATTTTTTCATTTTTTTTTCCGGTAGCAATGGCCCTGGGAATGCTTCCAAGAATTGATAATAAGCTGCAGCATAGTTTATAGAGTTAATGGGATGGTGATTACTATTTTCTATGACTCTGGTTTTTCGGATAAAACTTAAAATTTTTAAATTTTTGGAAAAATTTTGTTCCAAGTGTATGGATCTCTGAGCCAGTGACACTATTTCAGACTTGAAACAGGTATACTCGATTGTCTCTTGAGACAATGAATTGGTTCTTAAGATATTATTATCTTGAATTTTAAGCAGGATTCTGTTAAAATTTGTAACTGTTTCCATAATTTTTCAATTTTTCTCGAGTTTAACGACCATTACTGGCACACGAAACTTTTTAAGTCTCGGAGATGAGTTACTTGAAAGAACTTTCGCGACAAAAAGTGGTTTTGATTTTTTTACTACGAAGGTGAAACCTTTTTGAAGTTTTGCGTTCAGTTTTTTCTATATGATTTTTTACTAACAAGGCTAGAAAACTAGAAGTTGCAGAATCGAATCCCATCATGGAAATTTTTCCTATTTCTCTTTCTCTCTCTGTCGGTAAGGGTTTCTTTCCTTCACGTTCACGTTTATCTCTCTCTCTCTCACTCTATCTCTCTCTCTCTCTCTCTCTCTCTCTTTGTTGATGCCTCACTTCAGCTGCTGTTATGTGGCGTAATGTCATCATCTGATCCTCATTCACAATAAGTTAACGTAGAAATGTTTTTTATCCTAAATGACTTAGAAGGCACTTCATTGCTATCAAATCCTTGTTAATTGCTCTGAAAAGCAATTTGTATTAAATATAGTAATCCAGTTTGTGTCTTTTCTACAATTTTTTGCTTGGCCGGATTTTCGTCTTACTCATTTGACTTTAAGTCTTCAGAAACGGGATAAGGAGGTAGCGCCCAGTTTGCATTAAATTCTCCTAGAGCCGGTCAGCCCACTAGCCTTAAAATCTGCGATTAACAGAAACTGTTTTGGAGACTTATACTTATGGTGTGAAGGGCGGTTCTTGAAGATTGATCCCACACCCGAACGCCCACACATCAGTCCCCCCAATCCACTTTTGCACCCCCGCTGCGCTCACCTTCGACCCTTTAATTAATCTAATGCTAGCCTCACTAAACCATGGCGAGCTACTGAGGAAGCCAACCGCCCCCGGTCGTTTGAGAGCAATTCACCCGACGTTAGTTGGTTATGTTTTAAGCTTTTTGCTGTTGATTTTCTTGTTTAATTTTTAATCGGGAAATTTTCGTAACGTTACCGTGAAGTGTCACTTCTATGTTATACAGAAGAATTATCACTGAAATAAACTATCACATCTGTTTTTTCTCAGGTTTTTGTGGTTTCATTTAACAGCGATAGCTGGGGCTATCATTGGTCTTCTCTTGTTTGTTTTATTTCAAGATTTTTGTTACGAACATATGAAGTCACAACCACTGCAAATCTGCATTTTGTTCATTTATTCGTGCAATTTCTTCTGAAGTACGTGCGTGACGTCATTTCTCACTCTAAGGTCATTTCGCATTTGACTTGTCTCGCTCTCGAGAAATGACTTCTTCACTGAAAAGTTGTTGTTTCTTTACTTCAATTGAAAGCAATAAGTTCAAGTGAGTGTTTGTCACTCTAATTGGAGGTTATTTGAGAGCAGCTAATACAGGTAGATTTAACTTATACGATTCCTAATCAGAACTTTACATCTAATGCTTTAATGAAAAGAGAATTTTTTGGTCTCTTTTTACTGTTTTTTTAGACTGCAGATCTAAAAAGCTATTGCGGCTATTTTTTGGCAATCTGCTGGCTATATTAGTTTAATATGTTTCTGAAAGTATTAAAGTGGTTTACTGATTGAGCTAACGAAGTGTTAATAGCCTTTCCCGGAACAATTATTACGTGCCGCATTGCCTTTTTGTACGAATTTTTTGAAATTTTTGTGAAAAAAATTAGATTTCTTCCTTTTCTTGGGTTCTCTCCCTAACAACCGTTTTTTTAATCTATTGATAGTCGATTATTGAATGAAAACTGTTTTTGCAGATTCTTTTCCAAGCAGTTCTTTTGCAGTCGCAGCTCGTGAAGCAGTTTTTCAGATGTTTTATATCAGATTTAGCCGTTCTAATTAATGTTACTGTTATTGTTTCAAAATGATTAATGTAATGTTTGAGTGTTTGTATGCAAATATCAAATTCGAGTTTGTTCAGGAGTCTGCAAGTGAGGTTTTTTTATAAGATCTATTCACTCATTTTGCTTGATTTTTGAAGTTGAATTGCAGTGATGATTTTGGTCAAGCCTAAACTAAATTTCGAGCGAAAAAAACGACCGGTTTTTCGGCGTAAATTTTGTCACTCTATATCGAAATTAGTGAGACAAAACTGTATTTCAACAAATTGCTTTCTCGTTTGTGGCTTTGTTCACATGAGACTATTTGACTTGATTTTTACTGTTATTTTCAATTTTTTCGATCGAATTTTCTTCCTAATGGTTTCGCAATCCATTGATATTCTATTTTAGGTCTAGTATTTTGTATAGTCAATAAATTTTAGGCCAAGATTTGACGTTTAGGCCAGGATTTGTCCTGCTCTTTTTTCATTTCGTCGAAAATTTCTCTTTACCTAAGATCACTGCTCGTTCACCAGTTTACTTTCACCAGAATTCTTTTCTCAAGGCTAGTTTCATTCCTCTCTATTTCTGCAAGTGCTATTAAACAGCAGTTGCTCAGCGGAGAGATGTAAATCTAGAGCAGTCAATACCTGAAAAGGAAGCGAAAAATTGAAATGAGATAAACCCATAAAGCCCAATTTTAAATGCGCGTTAGTTCAAGGTTGTTCTTATCAGTCTTAGGTACCATTTCTAATGCTTTTTGGTGTTAATACTATTCTTCATCCTCTCATTATGAAACAGAGCTAAAACAAACTGAAATAAAGTTTCCACTTTAAAAATGATTTGTCTACAACAGTCAATCTTTTTTGTACTTTCAATCCGAATCGGGGTTATAGCAATCAATAGCGGCTATTTTCCGGCAATCTGTGGGGTATGTTTATCTGGACTCTCATGTTCTTCACTTTTCTTTTCGCTTCCTTGTGGCTTTTAACTTTCTCATTATGATAGCAATTACTGCTTTCTGAAATTAGTGTTCTGAGCGGGTTGTCAAATATACTGAGCAACATTGCCTTAAAATCGCCCGGCACTAAAGTGGCACATAATTTAAAGAGGCAAAATAATCATGAGCGTAAAACGTTTTTGCTTCACTGTCTATATATGAACGATAATGAATATTACCACACGGTTGTTATCGCCACCGAGAAGCTATCAAACTCCGAGGCGAAGCCGAGGTGTTATGATAACATCGGGGGCGATAACAACCGTGTGGTAATTTTTTTAAATCAACATTGCGATCATTTCAACACAGTTTTATTGGTTTTTCATTTTTATTTTTTGTGGATAAGTACATTTTCAAAGGTAAGTGACATTTCCTTCGGTTCTGTTCTTCGTTATGTCCTCATCTGCCCACCCCCCTCTCCCACACACACACACAGACACAAACAAACACAGACACACATACACTTACACACACTAAAACACTCACACGCTCGAACGCACACACACACACACACACTTAAACACTCACACAGACACACACACACAAACTTACACACACACACGCACACCAAACACTCACCACACACAACACGGACAACACACACACACACACGCACAAACATACACACACCACACACAAACCGCGCATACCACCCACACCACACACACACATGACACAACACACACACGACACAAGTTTTTTAGATTACAAGTTTATCAAACTGTTTCCATCATTAGACTACAACTTTATCACCACTCTTTTATCGCCACTGTTTACATAGTAACGGTGGCGATAAAAGAGTGTGAAAAACTCGTAGTCTAATGCTGAAGTGTTTTTCCAGTGTCGATCGGGCATTAAAATTTATTACACTGGCAGCTTATTTAACTGCTAAAATCGCAACAGGTGTTGATTAAATCCTTGGTGTGACACATTTGTACTCTGTTGTTGTTTCTTCATTAGTCAATATTAGCGGTTTCTATGATATCTATTTGAACTTTTTTAATTAAGAAATGAAATTACCATTCAGCTGAATAAAATTTCACTGGTCGTTTGACTCATTTGAATTTTCGTCTTCAAAAATGGGATGAACAGTTAGCGCCCAGAGGGCATTAAGTGGCCGAGCGGCTCTCTTGGAGCCCTTCTCCTTAAATGAACACTAAGAATGCGATTCACAAAAACTGTTTCGAAGAAACAATTTCAAGCCGTGTAGGGCGGTTCTAAGGTTTAAACGTTTGACCCACCTCCACCCCAACGCCGCGTCCAGCGTCCTGGAATCCAGATATTCGGACCCATATCTCGTACAGCTCCCATAATCCTTCGCCCATCACTTGACCCCCCCCCCCCCCCCCCCCCCCCCCCCAATTTGCTCTCACCCACCTGATGCATCCTGAAGCCCAAGCTGGCTACTACCGATGTCCGCCAATCGTTTGCGAGCAAATCGCCCGAAGTTAGTTATGTTTAATAGCCGCCTAAGCTTCTCAGCCGGCTGTTATAGCGCTTCTAATTTTTTTTCACAATTCAGGAATTTTAATTGTATTGGTGCGCTGTCTTTTTTTAAAGATCTGTTCGCACATTTTAATGATTTTTGAAGTCAAATTGGAGTAGTGATTTTGGTCACGCCGAAACAGGAAATGGAACGAAAAAGCGAGTGGTTTTGCGGCGTGAATTTTTTTCGCTCTAATTTTAAAGTAGAGTGAGAAAACGGTGTTTGAACAAAAATTCGGTTTCTCGGTAGTGGTTTTTTGTTCACATGCGGCAATTTCACTTTAATTTTAACCGTTTTTTCGTCTTTTCGGATTGAGTTGTTTTTCTTAATGGTTTTCCCAATCCATTCATAGTTAATTCTAGGCCATATCCATTCATAGAATAAAAATTTTTCGCTTTACCTTAGTTCACAGCTTGTTGAACATTTTGCGTGATATCTTTTTGACTTCTCTAGGCTAGTTTCACTCTTCTCTCGTTCTGCTATAAGTTCTTTTAGGCAGCAGTTGCTCACCCAAGCAGTTCAAAATGAACTGAGTCAGTATCAAAAAATGAAATCAGAAATTGAGACGGGATAAACCCATAAAGCCCAGTTTTAGATGCCCGTTACTCAAACTTCGTTCCTTTAAGTCTTAGTCACCATCTCTAATGCTTATGGGTATTGATACTAGCCCATATGTGAGCTCACTACGAAACAGGAGTACGTTCAGCTCTAACATGACATCAAAATAGTTCGCACTTTAAAATTGTTTAAAAATAATTTTTTCACTAGTTTTTTCTCTTTTCAATCCCAATCTTGGTTATGGGAATCAACGGCGGCTACTTTCTGGCAATCTGCCGGGTATGTTTTTATTTCATGTTGCAATGTTTCTAAGTGTAACCTGTCATTTTAATCGGCGGTCTTGAAAACAAAAAAATTGTTTATTACATGTATTTTCCGGGCATGAAACTGCTCATGTTATAATTTCAGGTGTGAAATTGCTCGCAAGTGTGACAAAGCTGTTAGCTTAGTAGAAAGGACAGCTGAAGAGCTCGAAAATGCAACTATGTCAAACATTATTGTTGTCACCTTATTATAGAGAAAAGTTGTTGAAAGCCGCTGTATCTAAAACCACAATCGGTCTGGTTGTTAAAGGAATACTAATTATTTTAACATGAAGAGTAAATCTTATGCATTGAGTTGTACGTCTGGTACGTGAACAAACTTGCTGCAGGCAGATTTTTCACAGATAACCAACCAAGTAGTACGTGAACAACGCTCATTTGGCGTCTAGCGTGTTGCCATTACAACAAATTGGATAGTTATTATGGCGTGTACATGGTATAATTGAGCAATTTCTTGGCTATGAGTGTGATTAGTAACAGCTTGTGATTGTCATTTTCTTGCAAATACACACGCATCTCATTTTTACTGCTTGCCGAGCTCTTTGTAACTGAGCGCGCCTGAAGAAACTCCTTGTAGCTCAGGTGCCAAACATTTTCTCAGCGCACCAAATCACCTGTAACAATTGCTGTTCACATTTGTGAGTTTTAAAAGTAAAGTTTTGTCGGTATGCGTAGATTTATGGTGTCTTCTACACGCCTATGAGCACCATTATTTTACGCTCTGAGAGTAAAAATGTATTGAATTTTTAATTGAAAGTGAGCGACTTGCTGTTTAGATTGGTTGATGAAAATAAAAATTGAGTACCATTTGACTGATATAAAATGGCTATTCTTTGGATAACATATTTAGTTTGAGTAAGTAGGTGGCTTGTCATTTATACAAGACCGAAGTTGGCAGTATGAAAGAGTGCTTTGACAGCTTCATTCCTCCCAAATGTGCAATTTTCTGGCCCTTAGCGGAAGAGGCATTGTTTAAATGGCTCTTTCGAAGCACAAAATCCAGCCTGTTTTGATAATGAATTATTTATTGCTTCAGGTCTTTTGAAATTGAAAACAAAAATCAAAAATGAATAATGCACCGCTTGGAATGTTTGTTTTGGATACTAAAATGTTTAGGGAAGCTCTCCAAATTGATTTTGTGCAGTCCGCCTTTTCCTTTGTACTGCTTTCGAAGGCGGCAGTTGGTGCATTCTGCACATTTGCGTACAGTTTAAATTGAAATTTGAATTATTTATATGAATGTTGTTCAATTTGAGAGCTGAGTTTAGGAAACCTATCTATACAGATGTGTAGTCTGTCTCCTTCATTCGAAATTAGAATGAAATTGAGCTAAAATTTTGGTCTACTTCAGTGTACTTCAACCGCAACACCTGTATTCACAGCACCAAAATTTTCGAACCACTGCTGAATTTTTACAGCCTATCCTCAGTAAAAACAAAAGAGCGTATAAAGAAAACAATAAGGTGTCTGTGTTTTTTTCGTAGCTCGAAAATTGCTCAAGTAAACACGTTTTCATTGATGTTATGAGTTGATGTTGATTTTATTTTAGGATGAGATCCCTGGTTCACCATTGGGCAATTCTAAATGGAACCCATCATCAGTTCTACACCACCAAACGCCCCAGCAGATTTCACCTTTGGCAACTACACAGCTCAAGTCCAGACACTCCCAGGAGTTTCTGAGCCTCAGTCATGGTCTAGTTGGCGTATCCATGAATTTGAACAACCGCGAGGACAGTACACTGAGTGACGAAACGATAGGGCACTACGGTGGCTCACAGCTCAGTCACCACAATGCGAGCAACAGCCATAACCACCCCAACTATTACCCTTCGCATAACCATCATCAGCAGCAACAGCATCACTTGTACCACATGCACCATTCCAATGAAATTCAATACGGTAATATTGACTTTCAAGTCAGCAAATAAGTAAAATCTTATCATGCGATAAACACAATAAATTTGATAATGGGATTTAATCGTTATGAGCAGCCCTGTGTTTTACGTTTTTATGCAATTCGCAGAATAGGCCGCGTAACTTTCTGAGAGTTGCTTAATTTTAAATTTATCAGGATAAAATTTTCTCATTTAAATCTGATCTCTAGTAACAGTAATCTTGTTGATAGGAGAACATAATATTTCATCCTATGTTAGTCCAAATTTTGAGCTGAGTATGATTTTTTTCCTGTAAAAGTTTTCACTGCCAAATAATTTAGCGAATCGGGGCACAAAAAGAAAATTGATTAGGATCAACCTATATGTTCGCAAAGTATCCAGCGTTTGTAATAAAGGCTATTTTTATCCAAAATTTAAAAATTGGTGTGTGGATAAATTAAATACAGAATTTAATAAATTAAGAACCACCGTGCATAAATTAAATACAGAATTGGCTGAAAGTTGTGAGGTCTGATTTCACGGTTACAAGGACCATTTTCAATTTATTTGGTAGCTGGATTTCTGGTTTTGTTAGTTTTGGCCATGCAATACGAAGTATAATAGCCGCAAAGTGATGGCCGATGATAATATTGAGTTCGGGTTTGTTTTTAGACTTGATGAGGAATATCGGTTATGTGCCGGGCTTTAATTTGAAGCACGTTTTGGCAACTCATTTATTCAGGACTTGATTTTTCACTCTTTTGTTTAGACCATTGACTTCTGTTTTTGAGGTTACATGACATTATACCCAATGCCATTATACCCAATGTATTTTAATATTGTCGTTCAATAATCCGACTGCAAATTAGCCGCCGCTATCAAATATATGTTTTAACACACTCAAGCGGATAATCTAATCCCATGTTCGGTTGTGATAGTTTCATCTGAAGTCCCACGGGTTGCTGAGGCATGGCCACGGCCATTAAGTACGTTAAAACATGTTTGTAATAGCGACTGCTAATTGGTAGTCGGATTAATGAACAAAAATATGAAAATGCATTGGGTATAATGACATTGGGTATATTGGCATTTGTTATATGGGCATTGGGTATATTATCCTGACACCTGTTTTTGAACATAAGCATTTAGAGAACGCTGCACAATTGCTCTGCTTGCCAAATTATTACAAAAGCTTATTCCTTCCTTTTCGCAGCTGCCTGCCATTATTCCTGAAAGGTGAAAATGTATGTGTTTATTTTTTTCTGTAGTATTATTGGTACGTTACTTTAGTTCTTTGTTGTTCTCTATTTCAATATTTTGATCTGTCTGTTTTGTTCTTTAGGTGGGGTTAAAGTTCAATTTAAACTAGGCAAGCTGTTTCAGTTGATCTGTCGGTTCCGTTTTAGCTGGTCTTTGTAGAGTTTTCTTGCGATCATTTCTTGATCAAGTAGTTTGTCACCCAATGAGAGAGGACAAGCAACTCAAGATTTTAACACAAAGACTTTGATCTCACCCATTGAGCGGAGAGATTGACATCCGATACGATATTTCAATTCCAGATTACTGGATCTGTGAAGAGAACAAATAACCCTTTCTCTTTGTCCGAATGGTGAATTTACCAAACATTGCCAAAATTGACGTTGTCGACATGAAATTGAAACTATTGTTTCAATTTTGATTTTATAATCAAAACAAGGAAGCTCGTTAATGTGCGTTCGAACATGATGTTCTGACCCGAGCTCATCTACATTTTTGACTTAATTGTCAACTAATTGAAGAGATAATCAAATATCAAAGTTTGAGTTGAAAAATCTTTGCATATACAAACTACTAATTGAATTGCATAATGCCATGCCTCATTACTGCGCTCAAAAGATCTACAATTAAAAAGTCTGTAAGAAAAAAGTAAACAACAAAATCAGCAAAAATTAAAATTTCACAGCAAAAATTCGATATCTAAATTTGAAAGCACCTGATAGCAACGTCAAAAAATGCAATCAGATAAAACCTTAGCTACCCAAACTTCCTTTTTAATAGCCGCACAGCGATAGCTGGGGCTATTATTGGCCTTCTCTTGGTTTTTGTTATTTCGTCGTCACGATTTTTGTTACGACCATATGACGTCACAACCACTTCAAATCTGCTTTTTGTTCATTCGTTCATGCAATTTCATCTGAAGTGCGTGCGTGACGTCATTTTTTGCTCTTAGTGGAGCGAGTTTTTTGTTCATTCGCGCGATTAAGTTTTTGGTCACACTTGACTTACCTCACTCTCAAAAATGACTTCCTCACTTTGAAATTGACTTTTATTTACTTTAATTCAACAAAATAAGGTCAAATATGTGTGTCAGTCCAAATGAAGTTAATTTGCGAGCAGCTAATAGAGGCAGCAAAATTTTGTACAGACTTTTAATCAAAATATAACATATCAGCCTTCAATGAAAAGACGTTTTTTTTTGGTCTGTCTGTTTAATGTTTTTTGAGACCTCAGATCTACAAAGCTATTGCGGCTATTTCTGACAATCTGCCAGCTATGTTTCTTAACTACACGGCCGATGGGTCTTTTCCTTAATGGGACTAGGTAAGAAGTCAACAAAAAGAAATAATGATGTAAAATTCAAAAAGCAGTCAACAATTTTAAAAACGTTTCATTGCTTCAACGTCTTAAAAACTCAACCTTCAACGAAACGATTCTTGATAAATTTACTAAAAAGTTATTATGAAAAGACTTGTATTTGCTCCGACTAAGCCATGGAAGCGAATCAAATTTATAGAAAAACTAAAAAACACAAATTGCGAAAACACAAATTATTGAAGCCAAAAAAATCCATAGCATTTATCTGAATAGTGTTGCTGAAATCAGCTAAAATTACACTGAACCATTAAGTAAGTTCACTTGGTAAATATTTGAAAATGATTGGGATCTGTTATTACGCTAATATGCTAAAAAGAAAAGAAAAAGAAACACAAATACTGACCAATCGCAAATTTTTTATGAAGACGCATATCGTCCAGCAAACAAAACATTAGTTATGATATAATATCAGTAGTCTTGTTTACTTTTGAATTACATGGAATTGAATAGGACCTCTCAGTGATGAGAATAAGTTACAATTTGACGAAAAGAACAACAAAAATTGAAAAGTTTGAAAAATTTTTGAAAGCGATTAATATCGAAAACATTAGGACTTTTTGCTTCAAACTGACTGCATTGAGAAACATCATTCATTCATTCCTCAATCAGAAGTTTATGAGACCTCTCTGCACTTTACGACTGCAAAAAATTTAATAAAATGCTGTCTAAAACAACAAAGTACAAAAAATTCAGAAAGAAAAGTGTCGAAGCCATTAAAAAGTAAATTTTTCAGTGCGAACTCTTTATTTTCGATTATATTTTAACAGAAATGTGATACTTCTGTTGTTTAAAAGAATATGACTTCAAAAATAAAAAATGAACTTGTATATCAAAACCACGAAGTTTTTGAAAAAACACAATCTTAACGCTATTAATTTCAAATACCTCTCAACGGAATTCAATAAATGTAAACTCTAATTTATGCCTCGTTGGGAAAACTATGTTGTTTGTCATTCTTATGTCATCAATAAGACATCACAATCAGTCTTATGACAATGAAAACAACAACAAATACGGGAAAAATTCAAAATTTCAATAGAAAAGTGTGAGAAAGTGTTTCGAAGCCATTTAAACTATAAGTTTTTCTCTGAAAACTTCCTCTGCGATCCATTGAACAGCTTTTTTAAGCAAATGGGAACAATCTCGTTTATGAAAATGTTTTAAGAGTTGAAAAGGAACCAAAATAATGAAAAAAATATCCAAAAATTTGAAAAAAATTAAGAAAACTCGTGGCATCGAAGTCATAATACTAATAGTTAGAGGTCAAAATCGCTGTACAAACAAATGTTAGTTGCAGTAGAAAGCGAGGAGGTCCTGTGATTACTGAAAATGACCTAAGTTCAAAAGGGTTCGAGACCGGTTAATTTTCAAAAAAAAATTCGAAAAATTACTTTTAATGTCTTAACCGCTATTAGCTGTCTACTCAAAGCACTTGATAGGTTCATTTAATGATCATTAGCAAGCCTATTGCACTTTCAGTCCACAAATCTGTGCCATAAGAGCTACAAAATTTAGTAAATAGCAAAAAGAAATTCAATTTTTCATTAAAAATTACAAAAACTCGAGTAGAAGCCAAAGGAAAACAGGAACGTATCCTAGAAAACGGATTTTTTGTTCATTAAACTTCATTTGACTGTAAGTGAGGTTAGTTATTAACGGAATCTCGATATGAAATGTGACTAGTCTATAAGTGACCTTAAACGAACAAAGAAATGCAAAAAGTTTTCCAAAAAAAGTAGTAGAAGTTCTGGTTTTCCACCTCTTCTGAACACAAAGGTAGGACAAAAACATCTCTCAAATGGAATTTCGAGTTTTTTCTCCATAGTACACTTAACCCATGAGACCAAAACTTAGCATTTTTGTCGCCTTTCGTCTATTAAGAATGAAAAATTGTTTCATTTAGTAGCATGAAATGTCATCTTGAATTAATAGTTTTGCAGAAAAAAATCTTAATTTGAACGAAATTTGTGCTAAAAGTGAACAAAATATCCTGTGTTCACACAAAACTTTAAACCCCGATAACTCCTCGAAAAAAATCGAAACTCACAAAATTCTTTAATTATAGCTGCGAAGCTGTAAGCTGAGCGTAGCTATATTGCGGTGCTCTTGGTTTTTTTTTGTTTCGTCGTCTGAGGCTTTATTTTCGTTTTACATTTGTTCTAGAACATTCTGTCTCGTCACTGCTTTAATGGCTTTTTCGCGCTTGATTTCACGCTTTCTGCGTGACCTAAATTGCGGTTATTCAGAAACAGAATCTGTTCCTAAAACAAAGTTGATTGTAAGAAAACAGATTGTATGGTCCGACAGCCGTGGTTAAGGCGACTGGCTGTTAATCCGGAGATCGCCGGTTCGAGACGCGACAGGGAAACTTTTTTGCACCCAAAAACAACCTCCTTTGAAATAAACTTTAAGTTTTATATGCGGCGGCGATAACTATTATCAACTCACTTCTGTATCTTTTTCCATCTGTATTTTACGGCACGCAAGTCTATTTCGCAGCTATTCCGGCAATCTGCCGGCTATGTTTTCTAATTCAACGCTGGACGAGCTTTTTTAATGATACCAATCACATTTCTCTACGATGAATATATCGATCGGCCAAAATTGAACAAAAAAACCCATTTGAGTATATAGTTCCTCCCCCCCCCCCCCCCCCCCCCACATGTGGGTCGGAACAATGATTGTCTGTAGTTGGCCTGACTGTCTTGATTTGAGCACAAAATTTTTTGGTAAGCTTGAGAAGCTAACAACTGCTTTTTTGATGGATTCAGTCTGTTGGACGGATAGTTATCTGTTATTTCAGGAAGTGTATTGGATTGCATGTATAGGCTCTTAAACTGATTTGGTTTTGAAGTTTAGAATTTTCAGGGTCGGTGTTAACGTTGTTTCTGGGCATAATTCTAGTGCTAATTAGAAATATCTCAATTAAGGAATTGTTGACAACTGTGACTCATTTTTTTTGTAATTTTGGGAATGTCAGGCAATAAATAGTCCTTACAAACCGTCCTTGCAATAAACAGTCCTTACCCCAGAAATAGCGTTTCCTCTTAACGTTGAAAAATTGTTCACATCTATAAAAAGAAATATTGGATTTTCTATACTAGATAGATATTATTGACCACGACTTGAATCAGCGGGCAAATATTTTGCCGTTAATGAAAAGGGGGCCAATTGTTCGGAGTAGTTTTTGAGAATTTTTACCAGTACCGGCGATTTTTTC
This sequence comes from Convolutriloba macropyga, assembly GCF_964194025.1. Classification (NCBI taxonomy): domain Eukaryota; kingdom Metazoa; phylum Xenacoelomorpha; order Acoela; family Convolutidae; genus Convolutriloba; species Convolutriloba macropyga. The sequence continues at coordinate 57,545,828 of NC_134469.1, forward strand.
TGTGGTACAATAGTTCTTTTTTTTTAGTGGGAATCGGTGTTCATCCCTAAACCCTTTGAGCATGCATTTTATGCCGTACTTTTAAGCGTGAGAATTGTTTTTTTTTGTGGTATACCGTCAACATGGCTCAACTGTGCTTTATTTGTTTTGAATTTTGCATGTTGCAGGTCATTTGGATCAGCAGCAGCAACAACAGCCTAACAACAGCAGACCCTCTTCAAGGCATCCGCGTAACTCTAAACTGGGCACTGCTAGATGATGTGCTGCCAAAGTTCCTGCATCCTATTCTGATTGAACAAAAACGCAGATAGCAAAATTCATTGGATGGTGTTTTGTATCGCTGTAATTATTGTAGTTCCCTTTAGTTTGTGATCCCAGCGCATTCTGTTTCTCTATTTGCGATAAAACTTCTATTCAATATTTTTCTTTCAATATTTTTCTTTTTGGGTTTTTCGATAATAACTCTGAAACCGTTTGAAATGAACTTACTCAGTTGTGGTGCTATTTTCTACTCTTCTATTTTGAGTATATATTTCACAGTTTGCATTTGATTGTGGCTATATGGTTTAAATTGTAAATATTCTGATCGCGTTCTGAACTAAATACCAAAATGGAAAGGTAAATTTAAACGTTTCAATTATTCAATAAAATTTCTTCGTCGAGATAAGAGGGTTAAAGGTCATTGATTGATTCTGATAAGTTGATAGCCGAAGTATCAAATTTTGATATCAATTCGAGTTTTCTGATTGTTGACTGATAATTGCCTAAGGTAAGTATGAAGCCAAAAACTGTTTTAATCACCGGTGCCAACCGAGGAATTGGTCTTGAGTTTGTCAAGCAGTTGTTGCCGCTGAAGCCAACTTGTATTTTGGCCACATGTCGAAATCCAGATACAGCTACTGATCTTAAAGAACTACAGAAGAGCAATTCCAATATTCATATCCTTAAATACGATGTGTCAAAACCAGATGATCACGCGCCTTTGGCCCAGGAAGCCTCAAAATTGTTAAATGGACAAGGTCTCAATCTGCTGATCAATAATGCAGGAGTTCTATCGAGAGTTCACAAATTACATGATGGTTAGACATCACTTCGTGTGCATCACTTAAACTTGTTTTCATAAAGCATAATAATTTTGCTGGTGACAGGGTCGGGTTGTCTTGATGGCTTTATTAATTGAGCGCAGAACAAGTTTATAAATAATTTTCGCCCTGTTTTGTGGTTGTTTTGTTTTCGAAGGCATTTTTTGTGATTTTTGTTTGACAAAATAGTTGCCAGTCAATATTCAGCTTCTGATTTTATTTCAAGCCTCTGCATTGGCTCCTTTTTAACTGCTCTCAAACGAAGTTTAGCAAGTATATTAGTCCTGTCGATCTTTTTTCTGCGATTTTTCGCTTGACCGATTTTTCGTCTGACGCTTCGTCCTCAGAAACGGGATAAACAGGCAGCACCAAGCGGGCAATAAACCCTTACAGACTTTCAGCTCTGTTTCAGCTCAAACTGTTTTGGAGAATTATACTTATGGTGTGAAGGGCTGTTCTTAGAGGTTCAAGACCCCTCCACTGTTGACCCCCCACCGTGCCGTTACCCCTACCACCCCACTGTTGCTCCAACACCACAAACCCCATCAGCACTCAGTGCATCTCACCCCCGTTTATAGCTACTGACGAACAACTGCTCGCTAAAAAACTTAAAAATTATGCTAATCAAGCTTTTTGAATTTTTTTGACATCTTTTGATTTTTATTAGCCCCAGGTGTCACGGAACCTCCTCTAGGTTTTAATAATAGGTTACTGCAGTTTCTTGTGGTAATGGATTGGTTTCAACATTTTAACTCCACGCATTTTAACATCAGGGGTTTGATAAAAAGTTACTGACAAATTTTTATGGGCCATGGAATAGTTTTTCAGCTTTTTAATGTCACAAATTTTATCAATTTTTTGATAAACGTGCTTTTCAAGTTTGTTGAAAGTTTTTGTCTTTTTGCTTTTTTCAGCCTCAAGAGCCAAGGAACCTCCTCTAGGGTCTGAAAATAGGTTACTGTATATTTTCTAGATGTAATGGAATGTCTTGCAAGATTTTAACGTCACGAATTTTGGCATTTTTTTGACAACTTTTGCCATTTTTTCAATTTTTGATAGCGGCGTCAGCAGTTCCAGGCGGCTATTATTGCGCTTCTAATTTGTTGACATCGTCTAACAGATTTTTGTTTTGTCTTACCCTGATTTCTTGGAACTGATTTTTTCAATGACTTCAGAGACTGCTACTGCTTTGCATCTAAAGTTTGTGTTCGTGACGTCATTTCTGCTTTCAGGTCAATTGCGTGACTTAGCTCACTCAAAAATGACTTCTGAACTCACTTATGGAACATTGAATATTATGAACATTTATCATCGTAGTTTAAGATCAGTAGTGTGCATCTAAGTAGTGCTAAACTTATATGCTCTAATTCTTGAGTATAGAGTTTAGAGTTTTAATATCGAATATTAATTTTGAAAAAGCTCCATTAGGGCTTTTTCCTTGTAGAGCAGATGTCTTTCATAAAAATGACATTCCGAATCTAACCTAAACAGTCTAGTGATCTATTGAAAAGCCGGTAGTCGATCTCAATCTTATTTCATTAGTTGTTTCAATTAGTAGTTATTTCTTTTGTTGTAGGCCACAAGCGTCAGTCGCGGCTTTTTTCGGCAATCTGCCGGCTATGTTTGACACTTATAGTCATTATTCAGGTTTTTTGAGCCACGGAACTTCCTGTAGGGTTGGATAATATCCTACTGCATAGTTTATAGATGTAATGGGATGTTTTCAAGATTTCAATATCACGAATTTAAGAAATTTAATAAAATGTTTGCATTTTTTTCATGTTTTTGAATTTTTTCAATTACCAGGGGCCTTGGGACTTCTTCCAAGGTTTGATAATAAGCTGTTGCATAGTTTCTAGAGTCAATGGAATGGTGATCAACCTTTTTTATGACTCCATTTTTATTAATTTTTGGATAAAATTTATTTTTTTTTCAAAATTTTGAAAATTTTCTTGTTTCAACTGTATGAATTTTCATGAGCCAGTAAAGCCATTTCAGGCTGGCAACAGGGATACTGTATAGTGTCGTGAGATAATGAAATGGTTCTTCTGATATTAATATCTTTAATTTTAACAAGATTTTGTTAAAATTTGCAATGTTTACAAAATTTTTCAATATTTTTTGTCCTTTTCTGACTTTAGCAACCATTACTGGCCAAAGAAACTTTTTAAGTCCTGAGATGGGTTACTTGAAAGAATTTTTGAGACGAAAAATGATTTTGAACTTTTTTTTACTGCGAGGTTGGGAACTTTTGTTTTAAGTTTTGCCTTCTCCAGTTTTTTCTATATGATTTATTTACTAACAAGGCTAAAAATATAAGAGTTTGAGTGTCGAATCTCGAATCACATCATGGAAATTGTTTCCATCTGTCGTTCTCTCTGTCGTTTAGGGTTTCTTTCCTTCTATTTTTTGTTCACATTTTATCTCACTATCTCTTTCTTGATGCCGTTTTTCAGCAGCGGTTTTGTGGCGTAATGTGATCATCTCTGATCCTTCTTAACAATAAGATACAGTATAAATGTTTTTTCTCGTAAATAACACGACAAGCGTTTTTTAGGAAAACATTGTTAATTGATCTCAAAAGCGATTTGTAGCAAATGTTTTACTCAGTTTTGTATTTGTCTGACCCATTTGACTTTGGTCTTCAGAAACGGGTTACAAATGTAGCGCCTAGTTTGCATAAAATTCATTTAGAGCAGTTCAGCCTACTAGTCTTTAAGTGTGCGATTGACAAACTGTTTTGGAGACTTGTACTTATGGTGTGAAGGGCGTTCCTTAGAAATTGATCCCACAAGACCACCCACCCGGTGCCCCCACATCAGTACCCCAATCCTCTCTTGCACCCCCGCTGCGCTCACCTTACGCCCTTTCAATTAGTCTAAAGCTAGCCTCACTAAACCGTGGCTAGCTATTGACGAAGCCAACCGCCCGCCGGTCGTTTGAGAGCAATTCACCGGACGTCAGTTGGTTATGTTATAAGCTTTTTGCTATTGATTTTTTTAAAATTTTTAATCTGGGAATGTTCGTAACGTTACCGTGGATAGTCACTTTTATGTTATACAGGGAAATTATTGCTGAAATGAACTATCACATCTGTATTTTCTCAGGTTTTTGTGGTTTATTTTACAGCGATAGCTGGGGCTATCATTGGCCTTCTCTTGTTTTTTTGTCAAGATTTTTAGTCTGACGCACTTTTTCGTTTTGAAATAATCACACAGCAAAGCTGAAAAATTCAAATTTTCTGAATGAATTCCTCCTCTCAGTAACGTCATTTGCGCGCGTGCCGTCATTCTCAATCTCCAGCAAATTTTTTTAAGCTCATTTGTGTGATTTGATTTTGACCATACATGACTTACTTCACTCAGTAAAACGACTTCTGCACCTTAAAACTTAAGTTTAATTCCAATTATTTTACTGTCAAAGGAACTCATATATATATATATATATATATATATATATATATATATATATATATATATATATATATATATATATATATATATATATATATGTATATATATATATATGTGTGTATAAGTAATGGTCCCTAATAAAAACGTTTCTGCGCAATGAATTATAACAAGCTTTATCAATTTATTCCTGAATAGTTTTTGCATAGCTTCGTGAGCGGCGTCGACAACTTTTTCAACTTATATCTGTATCTTTCCATCTCTATTATATGGCACGCAAGTCTATTCTTTCGCAGCTATTTCGGCAATCTGCCGGTTATGTTCTAAATGAAAGGAAAATAATAGACCATTAAAGTTAATATTTGACTAAATTAAAATGGAAACTTTATTGAACCTTTTTTAAAATCAATTCTGCTAGGGATTTATCAGTTTTTTTTTACCAGAGAACTTTTTTTTTCTTTTATTGCTCTCAAACAATGTGCTGCTTTTTTTCGACTGGAAGAGGAGTATTGGTTTTCTACAAATTTGCTCACGATTCGAGAAGGTATATTGGTATTCTATAGTTTTTTAAATGGTCGTAAAGCGATAGTTGGAGTTATTGGTCTTCTCATAGTTTTTCTTTCCCCAAGATCGAGGGCACGACTGCTGTTTGTTCATTCATTCATGAAATCTCGACTGAATTTTTGGGCCTTTCCCTTTATAATCTTTCCCCTAACCTACACACCTACGCTTCCTCCGCAAACCTACACACCTACGCGTCCTCCGCAATAACCTTAGCGTACCCACCGCCCATACCAGCCTCAAACATATCTGCCCCTTAACTTACTCCTCCTCAACCAACCCTCGCCCTTCAACTATCCAGCTTTCTCACTAACGTACCCACATCCACAAACTGGTAAATTTGAAAAGTAAACTGTTTTCCTTGTGTGCTTTTGACAGCAAGTAATTTTGCTGACAAAAAACTAGCAGAAATACCGCTGTACAATCCCCACTACAAGCAGCACCTCCACCAACAACCTCTCACCTCGCCAAACTACCGACACCCGCAAACTGATAAATTTTGTCTGTATCGATCGGATACTTTAATTTTGTTGGTAAATTAATTTATGGCTTTTTTGTTCTTTTCGCTATTTCTTTGATGGTTCTGATTTAGTAAGTTTAGTTAGGTTATATGGTGTAACTCTTCAAGTCGTTTCGGGTATTCTACGCTTCTTTATCTGAAGCGAATTTGTTCATGACTTGTAACAGTAGCTTAGTCACTAATATATTATAATTAAGGACTTCTGGTAATACTCAAGTTTGAAAGGTCATACTGTTGAGATTTCTTCCCACAACATTCCGTCCTCCCTATTCAAACTACAAACACCCCCACCCTGCCCCACCCCACGATACACGTTCATTTCCCTTCACTTTTCAAGCAGTTTCTCTTTGAATTGTTCACACTCAAACATTGGGCACTAACAGTAGCTTAGCTTTTAATGTTTAATTGCTCTGTGCTTCTATACCTTTTTTGTCTGACGCTTTTAAATTTCGACCTCAATGGATTAATTAAGTGGCTAATGCGTCTCAGTGAATCTTTTCATCTTTTCAGGAGACTTAATTTTATGGTGTGAAGGGCGGTTCGTTCTCTTTGGAAGTTGAGCTGGCTGCTATCAAAGCTAACGGCTCGCTTGTTTGAGAGCAATTTGTCGTGGTCTCGAGCACGAGTAACAAAAGTTTTATTATTTTAATAATTGAATTCAAAATGGCCTAAATGTACAAAATTTCACAGATAATTATAATCCGTATCAGTATGAAAATTTACAGATCCATCTAGATATAGATAAACTGATATGTGTTAATTTACACCTTAGATGTGAACAAGTTTTTCCCCTTGCCGTATATGGCAATTACTAGTGCAGTTTTTTGCACTTAACACATTGTTCTCCCTGCCTGAGAACATGTCATTGCTATCTACTGGGAGGGTCGGAGAGTTGGTTACTGATCGTGTTTGGTGGTGGGAAGGTCGAATCTATCTCACAAATTTATGGTTTATGTACATTGATAAACTTGTGGTATAAACAAATTTGAATCGACGATTCGGTTCACATTAGAAGCCATTATTCAATTTCATTTCACCAAACATCAGGTAAGAAAGTTTTCTTTATATATCGAAGTTTTAACTTAAGTTGCTAAGTTCGCTACTTCTCGATATATCACATCCTCCCTCCTTTTTTAAGCAAGTTTGTAGGAATAGCTTCTCCAAATCTTTCTGGCTGTTTTTTCTGCTTGAATTTCTCGTGGCCACTGAAGGTTGTTCCCCTTCAACTACTGAGTTTCTTCAGTAGAGTTGGGTGATGCCACGTCTATGTCGTCCCTACTGCTCTCAGACTGTGAGTCAATAGATTCAGTCTTGATGTCGTCAGGTTCCAACCGTGCAATTTGGTTGTCACTAACAAGAACTGTCTTGTTTGAATTCTCTGGCTGGATGAACGGAGTGTTCATTCCTTTACGGATAATGAAAGTAGCTGGAACCGTTGGTGAGCTGTTCGTCGGTTTGAAGAGGACTCGTTCACACAGATCAAAATCAGTGACTGCTGGAAGTCTTTTTTTGCGTCCCAGTAGTAGTTCTACAGGAGTTTTGCCCCGCGTCTTGGAAGTGTTCCGATGTGTCATCAAAGCCCGCTGTAGGAAAGCGCCAAATGACACATTCAGATTTGGACTCCAGGCTTGAATAGCCCGTTTCACTGTTTGGACCGCTCGTTCAGCAATCCCATTTGCTCTTGGATGGTAGATGGGAGATTCCATCTTTTTAATCCTAAGAGATTCACACCATTGCTTTAGGTCACTGCTCACAAACTCAGGACCATTGTCTGATACTAATGTTCTTGGTATCCCAAATCTTGCAAAGATTTGACTCAAGTACACCTTCACTGTTTGTGAGGTTCTATTTCCCGCAGGGAAGGCTTCCATCCAATCTGATCCCGCGTCTACTATCACTAAGATATTACCTTGATCCTTAACGTAGCCCCAGTCCATGTGGAGTCTTTCCCAAACTTCAGCTTCCGGCCAAGTAGATACTGTTTTCCCCAGGCTAGGCCTGTTTTCTTGGCATTCCTTACATTTACTAACATATTGAAGAACATCTTGACTGATGCCGGGCCACAAAGCCATCATTCGAACTGCTTTTTCAGTTGCATTTTTGCCTGGGTGAGTCTCATGAGCTTTGGCGATCACCATGGGTCTTAGTTTGGGTGGAATGAAAGGCACAACTCCTCGAAAGATGGAAGTTGAGCTGGCTTTGGAAGTTGAGCTGGCTGCTATCAAAGCTAACGGCTCGCTTGTTTGAGAGCAATTTGTCGTGGTCTCGAGCACGAGTAACAAAAGTTTTATTATTTTAATAATTGAATTCAAAATGGCCTAAATGTACAAAATTTCACAGATAATTATAATCCGTATCAGTATGAAAATTTACAGATCCATCTAGATATAGATAAACTGATATGTGTTAATTTACACCTTAGATGTGAACAAGTTTTTCCCCTTGCCGTATATGGCAATTACTAGTGCAGTTTTTTGCACTTAACACATTGTTCTCCCTGCCTGAGAACATGTCATTGCTATCTACTGGGAGGGTCGGAGAGTTGGTTACTGATCGTGTTTGGTGGTGGGAAGGTCGAATCTATCTCACAAATTTATGGTTTATGTACATTGATAAACTTGTGGTATAAACAAATTTGAATCGACGATTCGGTTCACATTAGAAGCCATTATTCAATTTCATTTCACCAAACATCAGGTAAGAAAGTTTTCTTTATATATCGAAGTTTTAACTTAAGTTGCTAAGTTCGCTACTTCTCGATATATCACATCCTCCCTCCTTTTTTAAGCAAGTTTGTAGGAATAGCTTCTCCAAATCTTTCTGGCTGTTTTTTCTGCTTGAATTTCTCGTGGCCACTGAAGGTTGTTCCCCTTCAACTACTGAGTTTCTTCAGTAGAGTTGGGTGATGCAACGTCTATGTCGTCCCTACTGCTCTCAGACTGTGAGTCAATAGATTCAGTCTTGATGTCGTCAGGTTCCAACCGTGCAATTTGGTTGTCACTAACAAGAACTGTCTTGTTTGAATTCTCGGGCTGGATGAACGGAGTGTTCATTCCTTTACGGATAATGAAAGTAGCTGGAACCGTTGGTGAGCTGTTCGTCGGTTTGAAGAGGACTCGTTCACACAGATCAAAATCAGTGACTGCTGGAAGTCTTTTTTTTGCGTCCCAGTAGTAGTTCTACAGGAGTTTTGCCCCGCGTCTTGGAAGTGTTCCGATGTGTCATCAAAGCCCGCTGTAGGAAAGCGCCAAATGACACATTCAGATTTGGACTCCAGGCTTGAATAGCCCGTTTCACTGTTTGGACCGCTCGTTCAGCAATCCCATTTGCTCTTGGATGGTAGATGGGAGATTCCATCTTTTTAATCCTAAGAGATTCACTTCATTGCTTTAGGTCACTGCTCACAAACTCAGGACCATTGTCTGATACTAATGTTCTTGGTATCCCAAATCTTGCAAAGATTTGACTCAAGTACACCTTCACTGTTTGTGAGGTTCTATTTCCCGCAGGGAAGGCTTCCATCCAATCTGATCCCGCGTCTACTATCACTAAGATATTACCTTGATCCTTAACGTAGCCCCAGTCCATGTGGAGTCTTTCCCAAACTTCAGCTTCCGGCCAAGTAGATACTGTTTTCCCCAGGCTAGGCCTGTTTTCTTGGCATTCCTTACATTTACTAACATATCGAAGAACATCTTGACTGATGCCGGGCCACAAAGCCATCATTCGAACTGCTGTTTCAGTTGCATTTTTGCCTGGGTGAGTCTCATGAGCTTTGGCGATCACCATGGGTCTTAGTTTGGGTGGAATGAAAGGCACAACTCCTCGAAAGATGATTCCGTTGTGAATGGTCAAGGCGTCTTTCTGTTGTTCAAATCCTTTCTCTGCTTCTGAGCACTGTTTCCAGATGCCGCTTTGTATTCGTTTGATGACATCTTGAAAGAGTCGATTCGATCCCAGCTCAGTTTTGTTGTCCGACTGAGTCACCAGGTCGGATTGGACGAAGGAGATATTGTCAAGAGCAAAGCAGACTCGATCATTGTCATCGTCATCATCAAAGTCTAGTCTACTCAGAGCATCAGCGACTTCAATTCGAAATCAAAACCCATCAGCGCTATCGCCCATCTTGTAATTCTTGCTGATGCTGTTTTCGGAATTTCTTCGTCTGGAGCGAAGAGATATTTGAGAGGTTTGTGGTCAGTCTGTAGAGTGAACCTTCTTCCGAGTAGGAATTGTTTCAATCTTGTGACCACAAAGACTATTGCAAGTGCCTCTCGCTCAATATTGGAGTAATTTTGTTCGGCTTGTGACAACTTCCTCGATACGTAGATCACAGGATGTCCTTCTTGTGAGAGTACCCCGCCTATAGTTTTCTCTGAGGCGTCTGTTGTCACGGTTGCTTCATTCGTCAAGCTGTAAGGCTGTACAAGAGGGTTAGCACATAACTCGTTTTCAATGTTTTCAAAAGCATTTTGCTCTTCCTTGTCCCATCTGAATTCTTCTTTTCGAATTTCGTTAAGGGGTAGCATTTTGGTTGCAAAATCCGGTATCTTTCGACCATAAAAATTTGCTAAGCCGACAAAGGACTCGAGTTGTTTCATATTTGATGGCGGTTTTGCATTTTTGATTTTCTCTTTTTGAAAAGAGTAACCAAGAAAATTTACGCTTGAAATTGGTTTTGAGTTGGATTTCTTCTCATTGATGGTGAAATTTTTTTCACGTAGCCGATTCTTGACTGCAAGCATTCGTTTCTCGTATTGATCCTTTGTTGTTCCATATACCAGAACGTCGTCTTGGAATATGACCACACCCTTGATTCCTTTGAGAGTTGACTCAATGCAATTCTGGAAGATTGATGAAAAGTTCTTTAGGCCCTGAGGAAGCCTGCACATTTTGAACAATCCTTGCGATGTGTTGATTGTGCATATTTCTTTTTTTATCCTCGTCCAGCTCAATTTAATAGTATGCATCTGATAAGTCAATTTTTCCAAAGTAAGAGGCCCCATGGAGATTATGGAAAATGGTCTCCATGTCTGGGATCGGATAGTCCTCGTCCATAACTTTGCCATTGATGTGAACTTTGAGGTCCACGCATAGTCTCAGAGTTCCATTTTTCTTCCGCTGCCACACTACTGGTTATGTATTTGTGACCCCACCAGGTTGTACTGGCTCCAGGATGCCCTGTCGTACCATTGTCTCAAGCTTCTCTTTGACCCTATCTTGGAGAGGTAGAGTTATCTTTCTGGCTTTGCAGAACATTGGCTGTGATCCCGGTATGAGTTTCACATGCGCTTTGTATCCTTTGATTGCAGGTAGTCTTTCATCACTCACTGCATTGATGCCTTCATGGAGTAGTATGTCTCTCCCAGGTAGTCCAAAATTTTTGTCGGATTGCACAACTGCTAGTTGTTGTTGCCTATACTTGCTTCCGTTTCACATGTTAGTGATCCCAGAAGCGTCAGTTGATGACCATCATTGGCCTCAAGACGTCTGACTTTCCCCATTTAACTGAGGTTTACCAAGCTCAGTCCAGATTAAGGATGATATCACGGTGCTATCAGCACCAGTATCAACTTGCATTTTTATTTTATGGTCTTTTACTGTAATGTACTCCCATGTCACCGACATGTTAAACACGTTTTCCCATGTATAGTACATTCCCATCTCCATTTCGGATGATGTTTGACCAGGCAACTTACCCTCTTCCTCGCAGAAGTTGTTGTGCTGGTCAGACTTAGGCTGGGTTTTACTTCTGCACAATTTTGAAAAGTGCCCCACCTTTTCACAGGTGTTACATTTCTTGTTCAAGGCCGGACACGGCTTGCTGCTGTGAGGCCATTGCTTGACTTCTGAACTGTAAGCTTTCTGTCATTTCAGACAGAGACATCGTTGGCTTAGTTTTAATGCCGTCTAATAGTCTTAATTTGGCCTCAGGGTCTCTCAAACCTGAGATAAATTTTATTTTCAACTCTTCCTCAGGGTTGGTTACTGTTTTAAGTTTTTCGAAGTCACAATAACGTGCTTCTTCTCTGAGGCGCGCTAGAAAATCGTCGTCAGATTCTCCAACGCCTTGGACAACGGACAGAATCTCTCTCCTTAGGTGAGATATAGTTTTGATTAGCTAGTCTGATCTCTTTAAAAGGAGTGTCTAACAATTTTTTAGGGCTCATAAGGCTCCTAAGTTTAAGAAGTGCGTCCTGGCCGCATATAGTAAGAAAGATTTGTTACCTGTAGGTCCACGATCGTACCGTCGTTGTTGACTTCATCTTCTTTCTTCTCTGCTCGACATTTCGCCACAAGACATAATCCAAGCAGTACAGGATTCAGCATTCTGCAGATCCAAGGTTTGTCGGTCGTTTGGTGGTCTGGACACCAGTGTCGTGGTCTTGAGCACGAGTAACAAGAATTTTATTATTTTAATAATTGAATTCAAAATGGCCTAAATGTACAAAATTTCACAGGTAATTATAATCCGTATCAGTATGAAAATTTACAGATCCGTCTAGATATAGATAAACTGATATGTGTTAATTTACACCTTAGGTGTGCACAAGTTTTTCCCCTCGCCGTATATGGCAAGTACTAGTGCAGTTTTTTGCACTTAACCCATTGTTCTCCCTGCCTGAGAACATGTCATTGCTATCTACTGGGAGGGTCGGAGAGTTGGTTACTGATCGTGTTTGGTGTTGGGAAGGTCGAATCTATCTCACAAATTTATGGTTTATGTACATTGATAAACTTGTGGTATGAACAAATTTGAATCGACGATTCGGTTCAAATTAGAAGCCATTATTCAATTTCACTTCACCAAACATCAGGTAAGAAAGTTTTCTTATATATCGAAGTTTTATCTTAAGTTGCTAAGTTCGCTACTTCTCGATATATCACATCCTCCCTCCTTTTTTAAGCAAGTTTGTAGGAATAGTTTCTCCAAATCTTTCTGGCTGTTTTTTATTTCTGCTTGAAGTTCTCGTGGCCACTGAAGGTTGTTCCCCTTCAACTACTGAGGTTTCTTTAGTAGAGTTGGGTGATGCCACGTCTATGTCATCCCTACTGCTCTCAAACTGTGAGTCAGCAGATTCAGTCATGATGTCGTCAGGTTCCAACCGTGCAATTTGGTTGTCACTAACAAGAACTGTCTTGTTTGAATTCTCCGGCTGGATGAACGAAGTGTTCATTCCTTTACGGATAATGAAAGTAGCTGAAACCGTTGGTGAACTGTTCGTCGGTTTGAAGAGGACTCGTTCACACAGATCAAAATCAGTGACTGCTGGAAGTCTTGTTTTGCGTCCCAGTAGTAGTTCTACAGGAGTTTTGCCCCGCGTCTTGGAAGTGTTCCGATGTGTCATCAAAGCCCGCTGTTGGAAAGCGCCAAATGACACATCCAGATTTGTTCTGATCGTGCAATATGCTTTTTAATCAGATCAGCTTTTGGCAGTTGACATTTTGTTGGAAATTGGATTACTCGAAACTTGAGCAGTTTTGAAGAGCGAGCGGTTGAAAAGCATTTGAAGAACAATCGATTTGAAAAGCATTGTTTTTAGAGTAAATTTTCAAAACTGAGTCACTTCAATCAAAATTTAACTGTTTTTTAAAACGGCGCCATCTTCTTAGTCGGCAATTTTTGCGCTGCTACTTTTGTTTTTTTTTCCTACCTCATATAAATTGTTTAGCGCTACCTAATTTTGACGGGAAATCGCTGTTTTGCGATGCGGTGCAAATCAGTTCAAAATAATCGAGTATACTAATCCTTTTGACTTTCAGGATTGAGACTTATTGCTGAATTAGGATGATAGCTGCTTTCTTTGGCATCTGCGGATGTTTTGTGCTGTTTTAAATTTTGGTATTAACTTTGATTATTCCTAAAAATGTTCTATCACGAAAATGTAATTGTATTACAAAATATTAATTGTAATTTGCGGAAGTTAATAGTAACAAGAAGGCGCGCTTGATTCTGTGTGTGGGACAGATTGTTCCCGCATTTGAATTCATAGAATGCATCATTCACCACATCTTTTAAACGTCTTGTTTTAGCATTAAACTTTGTGTTTTATAAGGCTTCTGCGAATATTGCAACAGTTAGGGAACTTGCATTTTAAATAAGCAGCGAATAGTGAAAGTATTTAAGTTTAAGACAAAACGAAAATGCTTGATTAGTCTTCAATTATGAAAGAGTTCTTATGTTCGCCGATTATTTTGACAATTGTTAACAAATTGCTTCTTATAATAAAGACTTAAACTAATTGTTTCTTTTTTATTTGATCCCGTCCTTACTCATAACGACTAATTTTGAGAACTTCAACAATTTTAAGATGATTTTAATGGACTCCCAATTCGGAGTTTGCTGCGTTGCTTATTGTATGCTTTTCACAGAAAGCTGTTCTGCTCAAAAACCTTAGCTAAAATACAGCTGTAATAATTTCAATAACGTTAGTAGAGATGAAGTTTTTAATAGCCGCCGTCAGCCTCTCAAACGGTTATTATTTATGTGCTCTCCTTTTTTTACGACTCGAGGAGGAGTATTGGTTTTCTTAAGGTTTTTTTACGACTCGAAGAGGAGTATTGGTTTTCTCAGTTTTTTTTTTACCGGAAGTACTATTCGTTCAGACGCTGCTTTGACCTAAACGCGAAAGTGAGTAAAATTGCCGTGTGAACTAACTTTTTCTGAGCGAGAAAAGTTTTTTGATCATGCACTGCGTTTAGTTAATGACCTTTGGACTTTGAAAAGTATTTTCTGACGGAATGGCACATATAGCTAACCGTTTTTAGCCATTTTGTTCGTCTAAGGGGCCCAGTTTTTTGCTTGTAATTTGGTTTTTTTTGTAGAAATAATTTTTATCCGATGCTATATTGAAATGTAAACCTCGCAATTTGATACCACAGTGTTTTGCAGAGCCTGAAAATGCGTATCAGTTTCAAAATTTGCACATCTTTCTTGATTTTTTAGTTAATTTTTGGCATTTTTCTATTAATTTCTTCATTTTTGAATCTTTCAGCCGTCTTTTTTTCAAAAATGAAATAATATGGCAACTTCAATTTGATAATTCACATCCTCGACGCTTCTTTCTACTTCTATGTAACTTAGTTTTGTAAAATTGTACATATGTTATTTCGATTCAGGTAAATTTTTTTCCAATTTTCTGTTTTTTAATTGTATTTTGTTTTTAATTACTTGAAATAGACTTTTTGTGAAACATCAGACACTTTAATTGCGTTTCAAAAAATTCAATCATCTTTTTGGCATTAAATTTTTGAAGAAGAGTTGAATTTTTTTCCATATAATCAGTCTTAAAAATTATTACACCATTTTTTTGCAAAATGTTTTAATGTTTCGTATGTTTTCGGTTTTTACTTTTTTTTCTGTTCATGAAGATGGCTTTTTGCCTCGGATGACTCGTTGTCTTTTCTACGTTTCGATTCCTGAACGATGAAATGTATTCGTTTTTCTTGATTTTTTACTTTGACTTTTAACTGTCTTTTTTCGTTATGGTGTTTCTTACATTGTGTCCATATTCTTCTCATTCTAGTTTGTATCATTCTATCGTTGTCCTGGCACCTTCCTTTGTCTTCATTATATTGATTTTTCAGTTGTTTAAAAATTGAGTGTTTTCAGCTTTTTCTTAGATTTTCGTCATTTTGTCTTGCAATTGATTTCATTTAACATAAGGCAGTACTTAGTTTGCGAGAGAGCCTTCCAAAAGTTTCCACTTCTTGCAATTTTCTTGTGGCCTTGGTAATGTTTTTAATCGTTTTTTGCCTCTCAATTCCTGAACAATAAAATATATTCGTTTTTCTTGATTTTTTTACTTTGACTTTTAACTGTTAAAAATCAAGAGTTAGTCTTTTTTGTTATGGTGTTTCTTACATTGTGTCCATTTCCTTCACATTCTAGTTTGTATCATTCTATCGTTGTCCGGGCACCTACATTTTTCTTCGTTATATTGATTTTTCAGGTGTTTAAAAATTGGATGTTTTCTGCTTTTTCATAGATTTACGTCATTTCTTTGGTTTACAATTGATTTCATTCAACATAAGGCAGTACTTAGTTTGCTAGACAGCCTTTCCTAAAATTTCCACTTTTTATTGCATTTTTCTTGTGGCCTGGGTAATGTTTTAAAACATTTTTTTGCCTTTGAATTTTTTGCTTGTTTTTTCTATGGTTAATTTGATATCGAATTAGTGTGAAATCATTTTGTCTGGCATATATACAACAAGGAAGCAGTATGTGTTGTTTTGTCCTAATTGTAGTGATTAGAAAGCTAATTGTAGGAGTTTTCTGATTCCTAAATTTGAGCATTCTTTTTTTTTATCTGCTGCTTGCTTTTGCGATCTTTTAGAGACTAGAATTTTTACGTTTTTAGGGAAATTGATAGCCCTGTCTGCTTTTTGAGCCTAAGGGTATATTGACCTTCCTAATTATTTCGGAATTATTTCAACGTTACAAAAGGTTTTCAACAAGATTTTGTTGCTTTTTGTTTCTCTCGCTGAGTGGTTTAAATTTCACCATTTTGTAGATCAGATCTGGGTTTGTTAATGGTTTAATACAAAAGGTAATGGCTTCAGCTGCAATAACGGTTGGGGAAGTTTGGACGCTTCGGTTCTCTCCCGGAATTCTTCCGGCTATGTTTTTTTACCGGAAGTACTATTTGTTCAGGCGGCGTTTTGACCTAATTGTGAAAGTGAGTAAAATTGCTGTGTGAAATAACTCTTTCTGAGCGAGAGAGGTTTTTTGTTTATGCGCTGTATTCAGTGAATGACTTTTTGACTTTAAGAAGTTCTTGAGAGATTGGCGCATATTGATGACAGTTTTTAGCAGTTTTTTCGTCCGTTTGGCCCGAATTTTTATTTTTGCTTTGTTTTTTGTAGAAATAAATTTTTATCGATGCGGCCTGAAAATGCAACCAAATGAAATTGATGCCACAATGTTTCTGAGACTTTAATAATGCGTTTCAAGTGCAAAGTTGGCCCATAATTTTCAAATTTTTTGGTCAGTTTTTGGGCGTTTCTCTTTGTTTTCATTTTTGGCTCTTCTAGCGGACTTTTTAACCAAATTTGTAAACATTTTAACGTGTTCTTGATAATTCCTGAATTGTATGCCTCTTCTTGAGGTGAGGTACACATACTAATCCAATTTTGGTGGTTTTTGTCGAAGTTTTTTAAGTGTTTTCCGTACTTTGAGTTTATTTGCTATAAAAAGACTTCTAGTGCACCGCTGTTGCTTTTGGTTTCGTTGTGTTGCCAATTGAATAGTTTTAAGTATTTGCGATAATAGTTTTAATTGCGATAAGTATTTAAAATTCAATGAAAATGTGCACCATATTTTGAACATTTTAAAATATATATAATTTTCTGCAATTGAGATGTTTTCACTACTTTCTGAGAGAGGAAGAAGGCTATGTAATGCTCTGAAACCTCGATATCTCAATGACAAAAATTCCGTGTTTTTTTTACTCGTTTGTTCATTTTGATTTTTAATTAGAGTTTCCAATTTAGTTTTTTAATATTCCCCACAATGTTTTTGGTCTCCACAATCTAGCATATTGCTTTCCCACATTCCTTTCAGACCTATAGTTGTGTTGTCTTTATTAAATTGAAAATTATCGATTTGAACTAATAATTTTTGTCTTTTTCGTTTGAATTTTTTAAAAATTTTTCTGTTTGCAATTGATTTTATCTAACATCTGACTTTGAGTTTTTGCTAGCATCATTTTTAGCAACGCTCTTTGTGAGCATATTCTTAGTGCTTGGTTTTAGTAATATACGAATTTTTTTGTTTGAATATTGTTCTGTCTCTTTTGTCCTTTTCATGATTAATTTCGATTTGATAATTTTTGAAGCCTTGTTTAGATTTATCGCGTTCATTGTGATTTGCAGCGACAGTTAATGTTTTTTGCTAAACTATAGTTATTGTTATTGTATATTTAGTTACAAATCGGTTACTTTTTCATTGTAAAAATGTTTCGATTGAGAGAACTTAAGGAAATTGATAATTTTTAACAATTTTTGGCCATTTCTAGCGTTATTCAATTTTTTCTTCCAAAAAAAGTTATGGGAGCCTAACATAGCTTCACTTTTGCTGCTCGCGTACTTAGCTGCTTCATATTGTGTCCAAAAGTTTTGTCTTGTTTTATATACAGGAGTAATGTATTTTTTTAAATTCAGTTGGTTTTTTGGGCTATCTTCTTCTTTTGACTGATTTTTTTGTTTTTAGTGGTCACTTATGTCGGAATCAGTTGATTTAAAGTTCAACTCTTTCAAGAAGACTACTCTTCGAGTCGTTTCCGGAGTTCTTCTGGCTATGTTTTACAATTCAAAGAATTTGAATTGTGTAGGTGCGCTGTCTTTTTTATGATCTGTTTAGGCTTTTTTTGGCTTCTTCACGTCAGTGAGAAGTGAAATTAGAGAGATGATTGTGGTCACACTGAAATAGTAAAGGGAGCGAAAAATTGAGTAGGTTTGAGTCGTTACTTTTTTCAAAATACCTTTAAAGTGGAGTTAGAAATTGGAGTTTGAACAATTTGGCGGTTTTTCAGATGGATTTTTTAGGTGCATCAATTTGACTTCTGTTTTGAGAGTTTCCTCTCCTTAAGTGCTTTTAAGACGGTACATATGTTTTCTAATTGTGCTTATTTCATTTGTTTGAATTTGTTAAGGGTAGCTAAAGGTTTTATTGATTTTTCCACTATTTGTTGTCAAAATTATTTGTGATTTTTAGATTTTGCACCCTTTTTTAAAATTATCTGTTGTCTTATTACTTAGTATCATGAATGACAGGTCTGATTGCTGGCTAATGAGGTATAAAACAAACTAATTAATGGCTCGATTTAATAAGTAGCTAATGATTCTCGTGACTTTGACACTACTTTTTCTCACAAATTTTTTAATTCTGCATGTGTTAATTGTAATTTTTGATGTCTTATCATTCAATCTCATTCAGGACAGTTCTCTGTTGTTGTTAATAGTTATTTTTTTAAATTAATTGTTTTTGTTTAAAGCTAATAATTTCTATGACTTTGACACCAATTGTTTTCAAGAAAATTGATCGAAATTTTACATAGTTTTCGCGACTTTCTTTTCAACTTTGTCGTCTTAACTTATTCTCATTATCGACTGGTCTCATTGGTTGCTATAAGGACTTCAACTCAAGCAATTCATTGCAGATCAAAGCTATTGCTTTTTGTGACTTGTAAGCTTGTTTCTTTTTAAAAAATATCAAGGGGATTTTTTTTGGTTTTGCTAGTATTTGTTGTACTTATTGCTGTTTTATCACTTAATCTCATCGATAACAGATCTCAATGGTGGTCACTGGCGACTCAAATGGTGATTTTTGTTTTATTTCCTAATTTTATTTGTGTGAGGACTCATGGACATTTAATGACAGGTTGCTAATGAGAAATAGAGGAATATATTTGACAGTTTGAATTCATAGCAGTTGTTTTTTGATGTTGATCCTGTCTTTTCAAAAAATAAAAGTTTCAATTTTAGTCTTGCTTGGTTTTGGATTTTTCCTGTTATGTTTTTCCTACTTGTCCTACTTTCAGGGGTCCTGCTATGTTTTTTAATTCGCTTTACCTTTTGATCACGTTTTTCCTTTTACATAAGTCACGGTTTTCACGTTTGACTTCTGACTTACCGCACTCTGTTTCAACTGAATGGATTTTAAATTCTTTTACGCATTGAATTATACATTGTAGTGAATACAGTCAAGGTCAAAAGAGCAAAATGAAAAGAAACGGGATAAACCGATAAGCCCGGTCCTTAATTCATAGTGCATTAGGTTATCAAAGTTCAATAGAGCGATTGCTTGCCGATATGAGTAAAAAGCTTAATAACCTTAAGTTCAGAAGCTGAAGTAGAGGTTTAGAATCTAACTGAAACTGCATGCTGAATTAGATCAATTTTTGAAACTTAGGAAAAATTTTGTCAATTTCAATCTCTTCTTTTTTTTCTGATTCAATCCCGATCGTCCAGTGCGTCAACGGTGGCTATTTTCACGCAATCTGCCGGCTATATTTATGCCTTATCTTGATAAACAAAAACAAGATCAAATCACGCAAAAAAAGCAGCTGATGCAGTTTTATGATCGCGACCTGAGTTCATATCGGCCTCTGTTGCCATGAGATTTTGTTCAATCTAGCACTTCTTTAAACTGCAGCAATTTGATTTAGGATCAGTTATCTAATTTATTTATGTTTTAACTAAAGACAAAAACTGGTCGAAGTTTTGCGGTGTGTTAAATTTCGTTTAATATTTGAATATTCTTGCAATCAAATCAACTAGAAAGTCACGTCAGTGGTTTTTGTATTGAAGTTCTTTTTAAACAGAACAAATGAAATAGACTGGCTGGTCAAAATCAAAACGATTGCATGTATTTTTTTTTAAAAAAGGAGGCATAATTAGGGGAATTTAAAAAGATTCTCTTTTCAACAAAAAAACGGCACGGCAAGTTTATGGGTTTGACAGAATCACTTGCCTAGCTTGCTTGGTGATGTTATTAAAAGAGGTGTTCTTGTTTCACAAAACCGAACCAAATCATTTGAGCTAAAAAAATCAAATAAATTTTCTTATTTTAGAGCTCTAGTCAAATCAAATTAGTTTTGACTAAAGCTGAACTTCCGAAGTAAGAACAGATTGCTTGCTATTGAAGTAGGTCACTATGGAAGCATGAAAGAAGTGCAAAATGGCAAATTAATGCGGTTCATTAAAATAAGTGGTTAAACTATGAAAACACAACTAAGTTAAAGCCGTTGAATAGAAGTTATCAAAAAACAACAAGCACAAGAAACTGCTAATGTAATCATCTGTCGAAGGTAACAAATATGAGTAATTCAGAACCGAGCTCAGAATTCACAAACAGTTCTGAGCAAGTAAGGCACCAATGACCTAAATTTAGAATTGGAAGTTATGCTAACACTGTGGTCCTTAAGCAGTAAATTTTGTTCCAAGAGGACAAATTTGTTAGTTGAATTTTAAATAAATGTTTAGTAACAACGTTTTGCATGCTTTCTCTTTATAATCAAAATCAAATCCAAGACAAATTGAATTGTTTGTAAAATTGAACTGTTTACAAACACTTAAGTATTTGCTTCCATATTATCCGTCTTAATTATTTCGGTTGCTAAAACGAACTGAATGAAAACAAAAAATCGTCTTGTTTTTTTATGTCGAGCAGCACCAGGTAAAGACAAAAACAGGTAAAAAACAAAAATGCGAACGCACGAATCAAGATATTCTGAACAAATGAAAGTGATTTCGTCAAAAACTTAGAAAAAATGGCAAAGGTAGCCTACATGGAATAAGGAGCTGTTTGGCGGGAAAAAGATCAATATCTGTGCTGAAAATGTTAACGCGAACCTTCAGAATCAAGAAAACTTCCTTTTCTTTTCCTATCTATTTGACAAAAAAGCATAGCGGAACAGGACGTGAATAATAATTTAAAAGAATACAAAAAATGGTGACGTGATTTTCGAGTTGATTTGATTGGAAGAAGAATGTTTTTATATTTTTGACGCATATGATTGACGCATTTGAACATTTTAGAAGGTGACAAATGATCTAAACAGATCCTATTTATTGGTGGCTATTTTTAAAAGAAAATTACATATTGGAAAACCTAACAAAATTGCACTATGAATGTGACGACAAGGTAACTATGGTGAAAAGAAACGAAGGAAAAATGGGCAAATTGAATCAGACTTTTGACGTAAATGACCGACTTTTGACGTAAATGACGTCATATTTTTAAAGCACTACATTTTACAACTTTACCAGAGCGAGTTCTTATTAACGAGAAGTTATATAATTTCATTAGAGAAACTGATTCTAGACAAAATGATAAGAGCTCGTAGCTCAACTCAAAAGTTTAAACTTTTTGTGAACATTTACAAGATTATATAAATCACAAGAGAGCAGTTGATAATTTTCACTTTTTGGTTTTCTAGACAAAATAAAGAAAACACCCTATGCCAACCTGTAACATCTAAAACTTTTACCACTTTTGACTACAAGTTTACATGTATTTACTGAACAAAGAGTTTTGGGTTCAAAATGCAAATTATAAATGTTCTCCGTGGAGTTAAAATCGTCGAATTCCAAGTGAAACCCGAAAAAAATGAGGCCATACTAATTATGATGGGGATGAGTAGATGATGGTGGTCTGTTTAGACGAAAAATGGCGGAGAAAATATAAAACTGAAGAAATTATTAAAAATTTTTGCAAATCTCAATTTTGCAAAGGGAAGTAATTGAAGAGCAACCGGCCCTTTCTGTTTTATATTTTGTCATTCTTGCCTGTACTAAAAGCACTGTCTTAAACATATTTTTCCACAGATTTTTTTAATTCGGTTTGAGTTATTAATAGTTTTTTATGACACTGTTTTCAAAATGCATTTTGAATTTTGACGTCATTTAATTTCGCAAAAATATGGAAAAGGTTTGAGTTTTTTTAAAATATTTTCTGTATTGTTTGTTTTTTACAAATAAACTGATCAGTTTAATTATTGCTGACCTGTCCAGATGGTTTCCTCAAAAGGCATAATTGAAACTTCTGAATGTGTCGATAGTTTTTCTCTACAATATTGTACTGTCGACTAAAAAATTCATCTCATTAACAAGATATTTTATCTTTTTCATAGGCAAAACTATGCGCTTTGCTCCATTGTTTTTTTTTTAATTAACTGTGTTGTTTTATTTCGTTAATAGCAAATTTCAAAAGATTGATGCTCTATTCAGATCGTTTCCGTTTTTCTGCATATGTTTGTTTATATGAATTGACGACTAATTTATTAGAGCAACTTTTTGGTACATTCCGATGGCGAACATGAAATACTTCAATCGTGACATACCTCGTGATTATGGAGCTTGGGTAACCTATTTGAGTTTGATCTGATTTTGCATTCTCAATTTAGGTTTATAAGTGAGTGCAGAGGTAGTTTTTCATTTTTTTCCAGCTTCTGGGCTCACTTGTGGACTCAATTATTGTGGACTCAATTAGGTAAAAGTTAATTTTCAAGTTGATAAAATTGTTTTTTTTTAACTTGAGAAAATGCATTAGAGCTGATTTAGTTTGTCGTTTTGTTTGTTCGAGTGTTCATTCTATTGACATAAAACAGTGCTCTCACTGGTGTGAGCTCTTTCTGTATAGACGCTTTTAACTTTTTTAGGGATCTCTCAAAATTTAATTGATAAAATTTAAATACTTTAGAGGCAGTTTGCCTCTGCTGCAGTTGTTAGACAATTGAGACAATTTTGTTGGTGCGCGGGGGTCGGAACATTATGTGCCATTGCACAATAGCTTATTCAATGCTATGACGAATTAGCTGAACTGACTAATGGCGTTTTTTTACGTATCGGCTAAGTTTAGATTGTGATCTAATGACGTTTGGTTTACTCGAAAAGATAATTTGAAAAAGCATTGCTCGATAAAGGCAGGGCGAATGGATTTTTAATCGAGAGATTATTTCATGGGGCTACTAAGCTGCCTCAATTAGCTGCAACATCTTCGTCTATATATCACTTTAGTTCAAATTGTGCTAGTGCAAACATGGTATTTTTTGCTATTTAGTGACTGTTGACATTATGATCAGTGAATACATGACCAACTGTGTTGGGCCCCTTCTGGGCACTCAAGCTCTGATGCCGCTCATCGAAAAAGCTGCTGCGGATAACTCAAGTATGCCCGTTAGCTGTTCCCGCGCTGCCATTATCAACATCTCAACCAAAGTGGCCTCAATTTCTGATAACGGAATGGGTGGTATCTACCCTTACAGAGCTAGCAAGGTTGCGCTGAATATGATGTCGAAGAATATAGCTATTGAGCACGGATCGAAGGGTGTGTTGGTGGCTATACTGCACCCCGGACACGTTCAAACTGACATGGGCGGAGGTGCGGCTGGAACCCCCACTGAAGATAGTGTCAAAGGCATGATGAAATGCATGAGTGAATTGACTGAAAAAGATCAAGCCACTTTTAGAGATTTTAACAACAAGATGATCCCATGGTAGTCACATTTGTCATGTCATTACTTAACGTAGGCCATTGGTCACAGAAATTGATGTAATTATCAAGCTAAGGTAATATTGTACAAATTTTGTATTTCATCGGATGTACTGAGTGAATTTAACACAGTTATCAAAGTTGTCAGATAGCTTAATATATAAATTGAACGAATGTCAAAAATGTATATTTTTGTAAGACTCAGAAATTTTATTTGACTCT
Organism: Convolutriloba macropyga; assembly: GCF_964194025.1. Taxonomy (NCBI): domain Eukaryota; kingdom Metazoa; phylum Xenacoelomorpha; order Acoela; family Convolutidae; genus Convolutriloba; species Convolutriloba macropyga. Next base: position 57,569,618 of record NC_134469.1, read on the forward strand.
TAGGAAGCATTTGCTAGTCAATGTCTCCCTCTCAATATCTCTACTTGATAAAACTATAAAGTGAGATGACAAGTGAGATGGGCTGTCAACCTAAATGACAATGCATTACATTTGCTATGGAGTTTAAGCAGGAAATTAATGGCCGCTTTAAGGCAAAACTTTTGCCAATCGGGTCATTTCTCTGCCCTTTTGGAATATTTCGGTTTAATGACGCTGCAGGTTTAATAAACGGTTACAAGATATCCACGAATATTGTTTTTCTCTGATTGGTTTTGCTCGCGCTCTACGTTCATTGCTACGGTTATTCAATAATGCTGTTTTTTAAGAACGAAAGGTTGTAGAAGAATTGCAGAAACTAAATTAATATATCGGGCCTTAAATTTTGGGATTGTTGTGCATAGGTACAACTCGCATTCTCGGGTCTTGGGTTCGGTATTGTGCTCAAATGGCCGAAGGCGTCCAAGGTTTTTGCTTTGATTTATAAACTCTGCTGTTGATTTGTTCTGTTTCGAAACTCGAAAGAGAAATATTTTGGAAACATGAATTGTTAATTTTTGCGCATCTCCAAGGAACCTTATTTTCATGTTATCAGCAATATTTTTCTTGCGGACAGTTAGCTTGTACTGACGATTATTCTCAATTTTTTTACGCGAGTAATGAACCAGAAAACCAGTTTTTGTTTTGGGCTCAAATGACTCATTTTGTTCAATTAATTAGAAATGATGCCAGAGCATTCGAAGTTGCGATCGAATAACGTCCTGCAATCCAATTACTTAATGTCCATTTGTTCAGGAAATTTTGGAGATTATTATCCATTGAACTGGAGCCTGTGAGGAGTGAGTGTAGCTTAAACAGAATAGATGAGTTCTGCTCGGATTCAGACTGTTCTTGTCGGTACACCGTCAAAATGATTTTTTCGATGTCAAAGTTTTGAAGAATTCTGGCAACAAGAGAAGTAATTTGTTGCTAACGTATTTAAAGGTGTAAAGTTTTTTTATTAATGAACACGACAAAAAGTTCCATCGATCTTAAGAATTTTTAATTGCTCTCAAACGAAGTTTTTGTGCGATTATATTAGTCCTGTCGGTCTTTTTATGCGATTTTTCGCTGAGGCATTTGACTTTTGGTCCTCAAAAACGGGATAAACAGGTAGCGCCCAGGGGGCATGAAGTGCTCTTAGAGCCTTTCAGCTCACTAGTCTTCAAGTATGCGATTCACAGAATCTGTTTTGGAGACTTGTTCTTATGGTGCGAAGGGCGGTTCTTAGAGATTGACTCCCCCCACTGTTGCCACCCCGTCAGCGCCCCCCGCTGCGCTCACTTGCGCCCCTTCAATTAAGCTAAAACTAGCCTCACTTAACCGTGCCTAGCTACTGACGAAGCCAACCGCTTGCCGGTCGTTTGAGAGCAATTCGCCCGACGTTAGTCGGTTATGTTTTTTTGCGCTTACGTGTAGTTTTTCATAATAATAATAAATTGTTCGTAGTGGCATTATCACAAAATAGTAGCAAGAAAATACATACATTGTACAAATACAATCGATTACAATTTGCGACACTGCAAGGTCGCCATTATACCTATCTGGCTTTTTTTCAGGCTCCTCACGGAAGAGTTGTGCAATTTTAGTTGAAATAATGAAAAAAATGTTTAAAAATGAAAAGTTATTCTATCTAGTAGAGGTTAACTATTGAAGAAACTGTGTATGTAGCAATCAAAAACTTTTCTCTAATGAGCATGAAAGAGTCTGTCAAGCAAGTCCTGGTTACCAATTATATAAAGATTCAAAAATGTATGGCGAAATTCTTTTATGTTTGCTTCTTTCATTATTCTAACATCTTCAATAAAATAGTTGTTATGATTCAATGCCTTTTTTAGCAGCCCAAGAACTCTACATTTCAGTTAATTACTATCGAATCTTGGTCTGCTAATTTTTACATACAGTCCACGATTTCTCTTGTCCATGATCTCATTAAGATCGAGTCAGCTAATATGGTTGAAAAAACTTCACTTAGCGTTTGCTTTTTTTATTAGTTTTTCTAGCAATTTGAATATTTCAAAAGCATGTAACTCTGAGGCGTTGCTGATCAAATTTTGAACTCGTATTTGCTCGATTGACTCGTATTTACGTTTCCAGAAAATTATTCGTTAATTGGTTTTAAACGATTTTCATTAGTAGATCCGTAGGTAAAAATTCCAGATTGTATTATCGGTTTGACATATATTTTCAAAATTCTTAGAAGCTGTGTTCTTTTAAAAATAAGGCTTAATCGGTAAAATAGGGAACAAAATTTCAAAAGCTTCTCTTTGACGTAGTTAATATGATCCTTGAACTTCAACAGGTCGTCTAATATTAATGCTAGATACCTAAAAGAACTGATTTGTTCAATTTCTGCTTTTCAATTGTCTTTCTGTGCTGCTTTAAATTGCGTCCTGTTCCAAACACCATGTGTTTTGTTTTTGTTGTGTTAATTGTCAATTTGTTTTAATGAAACCAGCTGGCAACTGCCGCTAGTGCGGCTTCGTGTTTTTTTTTCCTACAGTGTCAATATTACCTTTATTAGAAACAACTGTATCGTCAGCAAAAAGTATAGTTTAGCTTTCGTTTGATTTTAGAGATGGAACATCGTTTAGGTAGATAATGAAAAGCAGTGGACCGAGATTTTGATCCTTGTGGGACTCTACATTTAACGCTTTTCTTTTGAGATTCAACTTTTCCTATTCTAATATTTTGGATTCGGTCTTTCAGATGGGATTCAAGCATTTTCAGTACGGTTCCTCGGAGTCCGTAGTGTTCACACTTTTTCAGCAGTAGCTCATGGTTCACTGTATCAAAACCTTTTTTTAGATCAATAAAAGTTCATTTGGTTTTTTGATTTATACCAGATTGCTCTGATATCTTCAGTTAATAAAGCTATGGCGTAAACGGAACTTAATTTGCTTCGAAAACCAAATTCAAATTGATTTTTTGAAAATGTGTTGTTTTTCCTCAAAAACGTATAAATTCTTTTAGATAATAATTTTTCAAACAGTTTGCCAATTGCTAAAAGAAGTGAGATTGGTCTGTAATCTGTGGATTTGCTGCGATCACCGCTTTTGAAAACAAGCACAATTTTGGCTACTTTCAGGGTCTGTGGAAATAAGCCGCGCTTCCGACACTCTTTATTTATTGTTTCAAGTAGTGGACTAACAGCCCGAGAAACTTTTTTGAGAAATAAGTAGTTTGTTGTGGCAGTCTAAACTAAACTTTGATGGAAGCACTCGCAGTGTGTCAATGATTTCAGAACTGGTTATTGCGAAACATAACAACGTATTTGTGTTAGTTTTGATTTCATATCTCTGCTTTGTATCAGACGTTTTTGCTAGCTCTACTCCAATGTTTGCGATAAAAGTGTTTAAGGTTTCTATGTTTTCTACTATTTGTTTATTGTGGTGAGCCGGTAGCGTTTTGCCCGATGTTTCATTGATGAGATTGAAAAATCGTCGTTTGCCATTGGCTGCTTCTTTTTCGATCTTATTTTGGTAAAAATGTCTTCGTTTTTGTTTGATTAGATTTCTGACAAATTTGCATTTAGCCTTGTAATCATTTTGCAGAACATTAATATCTGGGTTTTGTAGACACAATTTTTTCAGGAACTTTTTGTTGCCTTAGCAATTTGCACATGGTTATCTATCCATGTTGTTTGTACTCCAGTTTTAGTTGAATCAAATATTGGTAGACTTTCGTCAAGGGTATTAATCAAAATTTCATGCAGTTTTTCAGAAGCCTTATCGGGGGACCATTCACTACCATTACAGGCAATAACTTTCAATTTGTCCATCAAGATATTGTTGAGGTCTTAGACAAACTTACGGTTCTCTAGTTTGGCCCATTTTCTTGTAAACTTTTTGTGCCTGTAGGACGAGTTTTCCAGAGATTGTTCGAGTCCTAGTGTTACTGTATGATGGTCTGAAATGCCGGAATCAGTAGTGTGGACAGAAGACAAAAAGTTTGAAAAAACGCATCCAGTGCTGATTTCGTGCTCGAGGTTTCCCGAGTTGTTTCAATGTTTTCAACTATAGAGAGGTTATTTCCTGCCAGCAAAGTGACTATTTTCCCGGAATTTTTCACTATTCACCAAAAAGTTAATGTTGAAGTCTCCGCATAGCATATGCTTATCATCAGGATCAATTGTTAAGGTGTCTAAGTAATTTCAAGAATTTTAATTTTAAGAAATCAAATCGTTCGCTACAAAAATTCCAACGCCACCGCCTGTTTTCCTTCTCTCACAACTGCATAGTTTTTGGTATTCTTTCAGTGAGAATTGTGACGTTACGTAGTGGTTCTTAAGCCAAGTTTCTGTCAGGCAAAGGGCTATAGGTTTTACATTTTGAGGTTTCTAAATGAATGTTTAGCAGATCAAAGTTTTTCTGAAGGGAACGTATGTTCTGTTGAAAAATAGCTTGCTGATTCAAAATCATCTGTCTAAATTTGGAGATTGTAAAAAAGAAACAACTAACTTACCTACTGCAACTGTCATTGATTTTGGTTTGCTGTAGTTTTGCGTTCAATGTTTTCAACTATAGAGAGGTTATTTCCAGCAAAGTGACTATTTTCCCGGAATTTTGCACTATTAACCAAAAGGTTAATGTTGAAGTCTGCGCATAGCATATGCTTATCATCAGGATCAAATGGTAAGGTATCTAAGTAATTTTCTAGCTGTTGAAAATTCACAATGTTTTGTTTTCTATGTGGAATGTTTCTACAAGTAATAATCAGATAATGCTGCTTATGTGCTTTGATCTTTATTGTAAGAGCCTGCAGATCGTTGTGATCGCATCTTGTCACTTCAACAAAATTCAAATCGTTCGTTACAAAAATTCCTACGCCAGCCTCTCTTTTCCTTCTCTCACAACTACATAGTTTTTGGTATTCTTTCATTGAGAATTGTGACGTTACGTAATGGTTCTTAAGCCAAGTTTCTGTCAGGCAAAGGGCTATAGGTTTTACATTTTAAGGTTTCTAAATGAATGTTTAGCAGATCAAAGTTCTTTTGAAGGGAACGTATGTTCTGTAGAAAAATAGTTTGCTGATTTAAAATCATCTCTGTCTAAATTTGGAGATTGTAAAAAAGAAACAACTAAATTAATTACTGCAACTGTCATTGATTTTGTTTTGCTGTAGTTTTGCGTTCAATGTTTTCAACTATAGAGAGCTAATTTCCTGCCAGCAAAGTGACTATTTTCCCGGAATTTTGCACTATTAACCAAAAAGTTAATGTTGAAGTCTGCGCATAGCATATGCTTACCATCAGGATCAAATGGTAAGGTATCTAAGTAATTTTGTAACGGTTGAAATTTCACAATGTTTTGTTTTCTATGTGGAATATTTCTACAAGTAATAATACGATAATGCTGCTTATCTGCTTTGATTTTTATTGTAAGAGCCTGCAGATCGTTGTGATCGTATCTTGTCACTTCAACAAAATTCAAATCGTTCGTTACAAAAGTTTCTACGCCACCACCTCTTTTCCTTCTCTCACAACTGCATAGTTTTTGGTGTTCTTTCAGTGAGAATTGTGACGTTACGTAGTGGTTCTTAAGCCAAGTTTCTGTCAGGCAAAGGGCTATAGGTTTTACATTTTAAGGTTTCTAAATGAATGTTTAGCAGATCAAAGTTTTTCTGAAGGGAACGTATGTTCTGTAGAAAAATAGTTTGCGTATTTAAAATCATCTTTGTCTCAATTTGGTGATTGTAAAAAAGAAACAACTAAATTAATTACTGCAACTGTCCTTGATTTTGGTTTGCTGTAGTTTTGCGTAAGAACATGTCTTCAGGTTGCTGATAGGTCCTACTTTACCGTTTTTATACTTTTCTTCCCTCCCCCTTCATTTTAAAAATAAACAAATTAGGTTTCCCGTTGGAAAAAGGAAAGCAAGTGTTTATTCGCGGCTATCGCAAATAGACACTGCAGTAGCCGTGTTATTCCTCTTATTCATTGCCTTTGTCAGTCGCGTATTTAGCGGCTAGGCAAAGAACGGCCCTCGGATATCGCCAGCAGAGAATAACTCGGACTGAAAAATAAATAAATCGGAAAAAAAGTGAGAAAGAAACAGTTTTTGGTTTTTGAATGTTATAGAAAAGGAAAAGACACACATCCCTAATGGCTACATTGAACATCTTTTAGGTCGTTGTGACGATGAATTTTAAAATTAAACCATAGCAGTCAACGCAAACACAAAGAATTGAGTTTGGGATCAAACTTGTTTTTTGTTTTTTTTTCAGATATTGTTATCGACAAAATGTTCTTGGGCGGAGACGTTATGTTATCCTCTGATCGCCTGTCCTGCTTTTCGTTGTTGCATTTTTGTTTTTTTCATCACATTTACTCTATCAAGATCCTCCAGTTCGTTGACTCTCGTAAACTTTGTTTAGTTTATCCTGTTCTCAACCAGACTCTACACAGTTGGGTGTTGACACAATCATGTCGCGTTTTTTAGCTTAGTTGGCTATACTGGCTTCAATCTCTGGGAGGGGTTCGTTGATATTGATGTTTTTATTCTATTGATGGGGTTGTTTTTCTTTTTGAGGTGCCATATTTTGTAATAGACGTAGTTTATGTCATCAAAATACAAGAGTTTACAGATTAACGACGGCAATTGCATCGCGTTTCCAGTCTTGGGCAGTATATGGCAAGCCTTTATGTTCTCAAAGGGAATATGAGTTTTCAAAAAACTTTGGAAAACTCTCCGTGCTTATGCAGTCACGTCGTTATCTTTTCTCGCATCGAATGGGGGATTTACGATAATAATGGAATCCTTCCTTATATAACGCTCTTGAGCGCGCAATCGGTCGTTCAAGTTTTTTGTTATCTTCTTAAGGTTTTCGATTTCTTCGCATTGTTTTTGAGAAAATTTTTTAACTTTTTCCAACTCGGAAACTATTGTATTTACCTCGTCTTCTGTGTACTTTTTACTCACAAGACGTAAAGAGCCTGGGTTTCCACTTGCATCATCCATTGAATCCATCAAATGATGATAAAATGATAACAAATGCTGTACGAATTAACAGAATAACGAGAATAGAGAATTGAATACAAAGTTCTTATGTTTTAAAGTTGTCAATATAAAGACAGTTGCAGCTCAAAAAAATTTAGAACATCATTATAGCTGAAGGTCAACGACCGCTTTGCCTACATTTATCCAACATATAAAAATGTTTAAATGTGTCGACGTATTTACATAGGACTATTTTGAATATAGTCACGAATTCTTCTTGCGAGGCAAGATTTCAGCAAAAATTTGGCAAAGCCCTGTCGTGTCCTCGCAGCAAGTACCGTCGTAAATCAAGCACCTTGCATCAAATAGGCACTATGTACTTAATGGAGCTCAGTGTATCAAAAGCTTTTTTTAGATCAATAAAAGTGCATTTGGTTAAGTTTTTTTATTTATACCAGATCGCTCTGATATCTTCAGTTAATAAAGCTATGGCGTCAACGGTACTTAATTTGCTTCGAAAACCCAATTCAAATTGATTTTTTGAAAATGTGTTGTTTTAGCTCAAAAACGTATAAATTCTCTTAGATAATAATTTTTCAAACAGTTTGCCAATTGCTAAAAGAAGTGAGATTGGTCTGTAATCTGTGGATTTGCTGCGATCACCGCTTTTGAAAACAAGCACAATTTTGGCTACTTTCAGGGTCTGTGGAAATAAGCCGCGCTTCCGACACTCTTTATTTATTGCTTCAAGTAGTGGACTAACAGCCCGAGAAACTTTTTTGAGAAATAAGTAGTTTGTTGTGGCAGTCTAAACTAAACTTTGATGGAAGCACTCGCAGTGTGTCAATGATTTCAGAACTGGTTATTGCGAAACATAACAACGTATTTGTGTTAGTTTTGATTTCATATCTCTGCTTTGTATCAAACGTTTTTGCTAGCTCTACTCCAATGTTTGCGAAAAAAGTGTTTAAGGTTTCTATGTTTTCTACTATTTGTTTATTGTGGTGAGCCGGTAGCGTTTTGCCCGATGTTTCATTGATGAGATTGAAAAATCTTCGTTTGCCATTGGCTGCGTCTTTTTCGATCTTATTTTGGTAAAAATGTCTTAGTTTTTGTTTGTTAGATTTCTGACAAATTTGCATTGAGCCTTGTAATCATTTTGCAGAACATTAGTATCTGGGTTTTTTTAGACACAATTTTTTTCAAGAACTTTTTGTTGCCGCAGCAATTTTCACCTGATTATCTATCCATTTTGTTTGTACTCCAGTTTTAGTTGAAACAAATATTGGTAGACTTTCGTCAAGGGTATTAATCAAAATTTCATGCAGTTTTTCAGAAGCCTTATCGGGGGACCATTCACTACCATTACAGGCAATAACTTTCAATTTGTCCATCAAGATATTGTTGAGGTCTTAGACAAACTTACGGTTCTCTAGTTTGGCACATTTTCTTGTAAACTTTTTGTGCCTGTTGGACGAGTTTTCCAGAGATTGTTCAAGTGCTAGTGTTACTGTATGATGGTCTGAAATGCCGGAATCAGTAGTTTGGACAGAAGACAAAAAGTTTGAAAAAAAAACGCATCCAGTGTTGATTTCGTGCTCGAGGTTTCCCGAGTTGTTTCAATGTTTTCAACTATAGAGAGGTTGTTTCCTGCCAGCAAAGTGACTATTTTCCCGGAATTTTGCACTATTCACCAAAAAGTTAATGTTGAAGTCTCCGCATAGCATATGCTTATCATCAGGATCAATTGGTAAGGTGTCTAAGTAGTTTCAAGAATTTTAATTTTAAGAAATCAAATCGTTCGCTTCAAAAATTCCTACGCCAGCCCCTCTTTTCCTTCTCTCACAACTGCATAGTTTTTGGTATACTTTCAGTGAGAATTGTGACGTTACGTAGACTTTCTTAAGCCAAGTTTCTGTCAGGCAAAGGGCTATAGGTTTTACGTTTTGAGGATTCTAAATGAATGTTTAGCAGATCAAAGTTTTTCTGAAGGGAACTTATGTTCTGTAGAAAAATAGTTTGCTGATTTAAAATCATCTGTCTAAGTTTGGAGATTGTAAAAACGAAACAACTAAATTAATTACTGCAACTGTCCTTGATTTTGGTTTGCTGTAGTTTTGCGTAAGAACATATCTTCAGGTTGCTGATAGGTCCTACTTTACCCTTTTTTTACTTTTCTTCCCTCCACCTTCTTTTTAAAAATAAACAAATTAGGTTTCCCGTTGGAAAAAGGAAAGCAAGTGTTTATTCGCGGCTATCGCAAATAGACACTGCAGTAGCCGTGATATTCCTCTTATTCATTGCCTTTGTCAGTCGCGTATTTAGCGGCTAGGCAAAGAACGGCCCTCGGAAATCGCCAGCAGAGAATAACTCGGACTGAAAAATAAATAAATCGGAAAAAAAGTGAGAAAGAAACAGTTTTTGGTTTTTGAATGTTATAGAAAAAGAAAAAAATACACATCCCTAATGGCTACATTGAACATCTCTTGCGTCTTTGTGACAATAAGTATTAAAATTAAACCATAGCAGTCAACGGAAACACAAAGAATGGAGTTTGGGATCAAACTTGTTTCTTGTTTTTTTTCCAGATATTGTTATCGACAAAATGCTCTTGGGCGGAGACGTTATGTTATCCTCTGATCGCCTGTCCAGCTTTCGGTTGTTGCAGTTTTGTTTTCTTTTTATCACATTTACTCTATCAAGATCCTCCAGTTCGTTGACTCTCGTAATCTTTGGTTTGTTTGTTTATGCCGTTCTCAACCGGACACTACACATTTGTGTGTTGACACAATCTTGTCGCGATTTTTAGCTTCGTTGGCTATACTGGCTTCAATCTCTGGGAGGGGTTCGTTGATATAGATGTTTTTTCTATTGATGGGGTTGTTTTTTTTAGGTGCCATATTTTGGAACAGACGTTTTTGTCATCGAATTACAAGAATTTACAGATTAACGACGGCAATTGCATCGCGTTTCCAGTGTTGGTCAGTATATGACAAGCCTTTATGTTCTCAAAGGGAATATGAATTTTTTTTAAAAATTGAAAAAATTTCCGTGCTTCTGCAGTCGCTTCGTTACTTTTTCTCGCGTCGAATGGGGGATTTACGATAATAATGGAATCCTTCCTTATATAACGCTCTTGAGCGCGCAATCGGTCGTTCAAGTTTTTTGTTATCTTCTTAAGGTTTTCCATTTCTTCGCATTGTTTTTGAGAAAATTTTTTAACTTTTTCCAACTCGGAAACTATTGTATTTACCTCGTCTTCTGTGTACTTTTTACTCACAAGACGTAAAGAGCCGGGGTTTCCACTAGCATCATCCATTGAATCCATCAAATGATGCTAAAATGATTACAAATTCTGTACGAATTAACAGAATAACGAGAATTGAGAATTGAATACAAAGTTCTTATGTTTTAAAGTTGTCAATATAAAGACAGTTGCAGCTTTAAAAAATTTAGAACATCATTGTAGCTGAAGGTCAACGACCGCTTTGCCTACATTTATCCAACATATAAAAATGTTTAAATGTGTCGACCTATTTACATAGGACTATTTTGAATATAGTCACGAATTGTTCTAGCGAGGCAAGATTTCAGCAAAAATTTGGCAAAGCCCTGTCGTGTCCTCGCAGCAAGTACCGTCGTAAATCAAGCACCTTGCATCAAATAAGCACTATGTACTTAATGGAGCCATAACTGTGGCTAACCCAGAACTGGTTTCTGTGCGAAGAAGCGGTTGAATGTCTTTTTTATTCCGGTTTAGTGTCATCCTACCTTCGATTTTTATTCCGGTTTAGTGTCTTTTTATTGTCTTAGCTCTACTCCGCTTTGATTCAATATTGACCCATGCGCTTAGATTGCGTTCTCGACGAGAAGTAAATATGTGGAATCCTCTGTCAAGGAGGTCGCACTCGTGGGATAGTTACGGTCTTTAGAGTTTGCTAAAAAGAACCACAAGCAAAAGCTGAATGCAGAAAACTGTTTTGCCACCAAAATCTCAAACAGAAAAAAATCGTGTTAAACTCGAGTGAATTAAATATTTTAAAGTATGAGACAATAGTTCGAAGGATTTATGACAGAAGATTTTGTAGTGCTGCTGGAAACTTTGAAAAAACAGTTTAAGAAAAGAGCGTTAGTGCTATTATTAAAGCATAAGTGCAACTTGCCTTGTTTTTAATTTTTTTTTGAATTTTTTTTTCAGGGCTTATCCTGATCTGTTGAACTCATTGACGTGAATAGTTGATTAGTCAGACAGTAATTCCCTGTCTGAAAATAAGTGATGTATTTTTAAAAGCGAGTCCTGGATGTCATAAAGCACCTCTTTGAGCAAAGTAAATTGAGATTAGGTTCCCATTTTTGTTTAAGAGAATATTTTGACCTCAAAACTAGTGAAAATGCAACCCCTGACCGAAAGCTTATACTCTTTCAGTGGTCGTCTTGGCAATCTGCCACCTCTCCTCTGCTCCCGCAGCAGCAACATTTTCATTCGTTTATGGTTTAAAAACAGATGCCTTATGTTTATTTACTACTTCGATATCGTCTATTATCGAAAAGAATTGGGTTTTTTGTGCCAACCCTCCAATCATTTTGGGCGTTAGGAACTTTATACCAGCCCTACTTTTTTGTTAAGGAAAACATTAGCTGAAAACTTAATCGATGGTGTCAGTCAGTGTCGGTAAGTTCTTTTCATTCTATAGCAACGGGCTGTAAATAGAAATGCGTAGTTAGTTTTGTTTGTAAATGATTTAACGGGCTCACTGAATACTTTTCGACTCGATTTTTGCTCAATTGAAGCGAGCATCGTCAACATGTTCAGTTAACTTCTCTTTTATCAATGAGGTTGTGGAAAACAAGCAAAATTGCTAGCAATAAGAAGAAACTAGCTAAAGAAACCATCAATCAGTCTAATTTTTTCTGTAATTCTGTTGTAATAATTCATTCTGTGGCATGCAAATATGTTGTCTTTTTGACTATCCCTTTTCATGTTTTTCAGATATCAGAAGTTGAGACTATATTTAACAAGGAGGCTCGTTAATGTGCGTACGCACTTAAGGTTCCGACCCCGTTCATTCACATTCTTGACTTAATTGGCTACCAAATGATGAAGAGATAGAAAACTTTCAACAACATACACATCGTTCAATTAACAACCAATGGAATACATTAATGCCACGATGTAGGGCCGATGAAAGTTGTTGATAATAGGACTACTAGAGAGGACATTATAAAATCAAACAACAAACATTATTTACGAACAAATCTCGATGTTGATAATGAGAAAAATCATATCAAAACCAAAATTGCATCATACAAAACCTAAACAAGACAATATAACCTATACTTCATTAAAAAATATGCGGGACCTGTCCTCAATGCGGCTTGTTAACACGTCGACAAAAAAGAAATGCTAAGTTCAAAAATACGTTTCTATTTATGAAAACAATTTCACAGATTAATGTCATTAGATATCAACTGAAATCACTAAAATGTTCATTTATATCTCCATAAGAAGCAATTGAGACATGTGATTATCCAATTTGCAATTGCCCAAACTTCCAAAGCCAATAGGACTTACGATTATTGTTATAAATTGAAAAGAAAACGAAAATCCTTTAAAACGAATAAATAGTAAAAAATAGTAAAAAAAATAGTAAAAAATAGTAAAACAAATTTTATGAAATCTTGTATTAAAAGTAGCGGCAAAGCCAAAAAACGAATGTTTGAAACTGACACAAAGATAAAATTATAGCTCACTTGAAATGGGTTGTGACCTTTGTTTATACAGCATGAGCCCCAAATCGACCGAAAACTTTAAAAAAGACAAAGCTCAAAAACCGAATTACGTTTTTGAAAACAAATACTTTCAGAAACCGTGACAAGCTAATGATTTCCATAAGAAGCGATGGATTCTTTTGGAACACATCAGCAAGCCAGTGGGGCCCGTTAATAATGAGACTAAGTCACGACCCCACAAAATAACAAATACATAAAGAAGCCGAAACTTCATAAAGTTTTACGACATCACACTGTTCAAGGCACTATAATTATAATATGTTACCTGCAACAACTGTAAATAATAATTTTCTCCTCATCTTAACATCAGCGAGTCTTCCTTGTAAAAGGACTACGTAGACTTGACAACAAAAAGAAACCCAAAAATTGAAGCACAGAAATTTCGAAAACTTTTTATGAAACTGTCGAAGAAATCAGTCATTACATATAACGAATCTCGAAAAAATTATTTGAATTAACAATAGTAATTAAGACTTCTCATTAGTGAGATTGAACTACTTGGTGACGAAAATGAAAGCAGAAAGGAGATTTAGGGGAGACAAAAAGGAGACTAAAAGGATCTTTTAAAACCTAAATTGAAAGTCATTAAAACAAACAGCTTTATACTGAAATATATAAGTTGAGTTATACCTGGAGAAGCAATTTAGACCTCTCTTTATCAGGTATACGTACTACAACAATAAAAAGAAAGACAAACAAAAACAAAAAATCTACAGATTTTGCGAGATAAATGTGTCTCAGACAAGCAGCATGAAATCATTCAACAAAAACAATTAACTTATCCAGATATGATTTTTTTCCACTGCTGTACACTTTCCTACTATGCTTTACTGCTTTTGGACTTGTCAATAAAGTGATAATTTGACAAGGAAACAAAATGAACTCATAAAAAATGCAATTCTGTTCACAAATAAAAAAATTGAAAATGCGTAGTATCAAAACAAAGAAACCATTAGTTGAACATAAAACCGTTAACGACATAAAAACGTTAATGATTTAAAACTCACAGTCGCTTTCTTTTAATGGGGACTCTTGGTCATTGAGCAAATGAAACCAAAACTCGAAGTCCATAAAATTTTCACAAAAACAATTGGTCGGAGCCATAAGAAACCACGAGCTTCACTCTGAAACCATAGTATGATCGCGTGGGGTCTCGTTTATTGTAAATAGTTTCTCATTCTTTGAGATTTGCAATTCTTTTCTTTGATTTACATAAAAGACATTTACATAGCGGAATTTTTTTAAAAAAAATTTTCGGGCCCCATTTGAATCTAAAATTCATTTATCGTACAGATCCATGCTGAGATCAAGATCAGCCCAGATTTTGATGCGCGTCTAAAGAAAGACTCAATTGTTCAAATAATTTTGAAATAGAATTTTTTATACAAAATTTGTGTGTCAAAAACAAATAGTGCATTTTGTACTATAATCGAGTTTAAATTTGGAAAAATTGGCAAAATTATAATCACAGAAGACTCTTAAAGCCAGCGGGAATACAACTAGCTCTAATTTGAGCTTAAGAAGAATATTGCCGCAGTTTTAAGGTGTCTTCTTCCAGCAATTTTAAAGCAAGTGGGCTGAAAAAAAAGCAAGTTTGGTCCCATTTTGGTCGAAGTCGGAATTTTGAAAAATTTAGCCTAAATTTTAGCCAAAGAACTCGGATCGAACAATTCAGCAACCCTCCCGTATCTTATGATATACAATAAATAACATTAGTTAACATTTTTTACATATATTTTAATAAAATTGACGAAAAATTGGACAAAATACCGAAAATGTGAATAAAAACAGCCGAATTACGTCTAATATTCACAAAATTTCAAACCTCGATAACTCCCTATTAAAAGTGAAAATCGAAAAAATCTTTTTAATTCCGTATTTTACGGTGGATGGGCTTTCTAATGATACCACTCACAACTCGCTACGATGATTATATCGATGGGTCGAAATTGTCTGAAAAAAATCCATTTGAGTATATAGTTCCTCCCCCACTAAAGTGGGTCGGAACAAAAATCAAATTTCTTTTTACCGACAGAAAGGTTAAATGCAAAATCAAGAAGTCTAAGTTGATTTTTGTAATATTAAATTTGAAAAAAAAACAAAATAGTTGGCTTGTCTTGTGTTTGCTATCGAGCTTCAAAAATGATTTTCAAAGAAGAACAAATGAGAGTAAAAAAAGGGGCCTTATTGGCATCTTGTAAGGAACTTCTTTAAGAACACCAATCTCTGCTTCTCGAAAATGTTGCCAAAAATATTACCTCTTTTCACCTTATTTTTCTCAAAAACAGGTAGAAATCTTTAAATGTTCATAGATGTTGAGCAATAAAAAGTGTTGAGCAATATATCTTCCACCGCTGCTATGGAATAGTGTTAGTATAAACCTTTTGCTTCCATACTCCTCTCAATCATATTTGAAAGCATTTTTCTGCAATCGTTATGGGCAGGGTAATTTAAAAATTACTGACCCTAGCAATTAAATTGCACTAATTGATTGTAAGTTAAAAAAGAACCTCAATTTTCTATGAGAATTGAATGAATAGAGTCCTTAGTTTTCATTTTTTTTGACGTTCGCTTATGCCTATAGCTTCTGCGTAACATTTTTGACCTTCGTCTATTTATAATTTCATCTTCAATTGAATACTGAACCGTATTATCAGATCCTCCAAATGTTTGTTTTATTAGTTTTTGAGAAATGAAATGGATGGAAAAGAGGGAATTTAATGTTAAAAATTAACGTTAGCTTTTCTACCATCTTTGTTCTCTAGCACCCTTAAATCATCTTACCTATTTTTTACATCTTCTCGTCTATGTTTGAAGGCAATTCTTTTTTTGTTTCATTACAAAGTTTTTTTCGATATGTTTTAACGAGTCCACCATAAATAGGAATAGCTGTTGTCTGAATTAAATGTTGTTCGATTTTCAACTATTCTCAAAGTGCAGAAGAGTGGACTAAATGCAAAAGCTCTAAAACGAAATGGCAAATTTTTGAAGTAATTTGGCAGCAAATGACAATTTAAGATTCCTTTTTTTTACAAATCTTGTCGTTTTTCGATTTATCTTGCCTAATTCATTTTGGAAGGAAGATCACATTCAAGATAGTAAAATTATTCGAGATCCTGCTCATGAAGCAGGGTTGGATTATGTTCAATTGATGTGTAGGTAACCTCTTGGATTAGGTAAGTTTTCAAGTTTTATGCACTTTATCATTTGATGGATTGGAACATTGTGCACATTGCCGGTTCTCGTTGTTTTTCAGTTATGCCAAATATTGTTGATTTGGTAAATAAGATTGTTAAGATTTGGCATGTATTGTTTCTTATAGTTTAGTGATAACATGTGGAACACTATTTTGTATTATTCTGGTTATTTTACTATGACACATTGACTTTTGTAGTCTGTCCTTTTTGCATAATTTCCCTCCGTCCCGTCTTTTTTGGGAGCCATACCCAATGCCCTTATTTTAGTGTTAGGTTTTTCAGTGTTTATCAAGTTTGCTGGATAATAATTAGAATGTGTTTATTTCTCTTTAATTCTCTTCCGTAGTACCTAAAACTCTGCGGTCATAACTTGAATTTATCAGTAATACAACTTTGGTTTAATTATTCGGGCTAAGTTGCTAATTTGGAACTCCTCTGTCTTCTTTCTCCCTTTGTGCTCTTCCTTCTTTTGTTTAACTTGTTATTGTCTATGCCTTATTGTGCTGACGAAGTCAAGGTGTGCGTTCATCTTTCTGAGTGTTACAACTGCTAATGCACTACATCCATTCATTATTGGCATTGGTGTTATGGGGAACCAGGCACCCTCGTTAAAGCAGAAAACCTCGCACTCGGCAGTCGTCTGGCGTCGCTCGTCATCGTATCCTCCAAAAACTGCTACGTACTTGCCAAACACCTCAATTCCAAAGTTGCTTCTGGCGACCGTCATCTGACCCTCCAACAGGTCCCACTCGCCTTTTTGCTCATCTAGAACTTCTATCGTTTTAAGACGGCGCTCTCCGTTAAATCCTCCAATGACACATAGCTTTCCTTTGCAACTGATGGCCCGTACACCTGAGCGGGGAGTAGAAAGGGAAGCGGTGAATGTCCATGTCTGGTCCTCGGGGTTGAACACCTCGACTGCGCTGTGAACAGTGTCGCCATCGAAACCACCTATGACGAAGATTTTGTTGTCTTTGGTCGTGGCACAGGCATCGGATCTAACTAAAGTCATACTCGGCATACGGTTCCACTGATTTGTGATTGGGTCATATCTTGCAATTAGGGCAACCCTAGCTTGAGAAAACTGCACTGCTTTACAATGACCCTTGTTTAGATATCGCGTAATGTTTGAAACAGTTTATACTCATATTCATGAAATTAAAACATGACACCAATTTTCACCCTACGCGCACTGGCTGCTCTTAAGTTTATAGAGTAAGGTTGCCCTAATGAGGATCATTGACAATCACCTCTCGACTGTTTTCAGTCTCGCGGTTCCATCGTGCCCGCCTATGGCGTAGATGAAACCTTTGAGCGATACTACGCTGACATAACATCTCTTCTCGTGCATTGGTGATCGTTCACTCCATTGCAGTGTCTTATTGTCAAGACACAACAGGGTACTCAGTCTCTCTACTCCGTTGAAACCTCCTTCAGATAAAAATGATTCAGTATCAAGTTAAATAGCTACTTACGCGTGACCAGAGAGTTTTCCAAGCAATTTTAATGTTTTGGCTTTAAAAAATGTTTGCCAGTTACAGACTTCGTTTTAAACAAGCGATATATCGATTGTATTGAAATTGAGGTTTTAAAGTTCATAAAGAGGTGCGTTGAAAAAGCGTTTACCTTGGGTTTCATAGTTTTGTTTGCAGTTCCTCAAATTGTATCCATTTTCTGCATCAAAAGTTTTTCAGTAAGTTTTCCAGTAAACGACTATTAAAAGTCTCGTTTAAATTATTCTCAAGTAGGGTGTCACTTAGAAGTTTGAAGAACACTGACCTACGCAGTACAACAATCCGTTTAGCTCGACCAGACCATGGTATGCTCTAGCAAAGTTCTCATCGCCAGCCAGTTTAATCCATGCGTTAGATTGTGGGTTATATATTTGAACTGTTGCAGTGGGTGCATTGTCATTCCAGCCGCCGATGGCAACAACTGTCTCGTAACTTGAGCGGGGCTTATACCATACTGATGTCACGACTTCATCTTTTGAGGTGTTATCGTGCAAGGGTTCCGGAAACTGTTGAAATCTTTGATGCTGTCTTAATAAATCCAAATGATTAGTACAGTACTGACATGATTTTACATGGGCCTCAAGCATCGGATAATCGTCGAAAGAAGGCTCATGAAGAGGACACATTTCCCCTATATTTCGACATTTGCACCCTAACTTGCCTCTGTTCTTGGCAAAACTGCAGCAGTTACAAATAGGGTTTCGCGTTAGTTTACCCAAACGCACGCCCTGGAACAAAAGCTTGCAGAAATGCGAGTCTTGGAACCTTGCGACGCTTTCTTTGGGCTGCCCGTTCAGGGCCCAGTCATAGACACAATCGATTATGGTTCTCTCGTTTCGAATCTTCAAATCATCCTGACGAATTATACTCAGTAGCTGTTTGCAATTCAAGTCATACAATCCTGAGTTTTTATTTTTGACCAGTTTTGAAAAATTACGCAGAGAGAATTCCTTGGCTATTTTAATCAGCGGGGGATTTCCAGCTCGTTTTGCCACCTTCCACAGCTCTAGTGCCTGGTCAATATTCAGATGAGTCTTAACGTACTCCAGACACGTTGACACAACGTGCTCAACCATCAGATAGTCCGCCAGATATAACACATCGAATACGTTGTCCTGGTGTAGCTCGAAGGATCCGCCATAGATCATGTCCAGAATTGTCAGAAGGTCGCTTGGTTTCCATGTCGATGCTAACGTCACACTCTTGGTCTTGCCTTCGTAGAATGAAGATGTAAATGCAGCCTAGAATGACGTCTTAAGTTTTAAGATGTTTGTTTTTCCGGTAGGCGTAATCAGCATGGCCTTGTCTTGTGGGCGCCAGCCACAACACACAATGATTAAAACATTTTAAATAAGAGCGTGCTTGCTAATCGTGATCTACATCCAGGAATATTTAGTTTATGATTTGAAATGAGAAAGCAGCTGATTTTAAATCATGACAGAGAATTTTGACAATGAGGGTTTTGACAATAGCAGTGTTCCGTGAGCGCATTTTGTAATTCTGTTAATAAAACTACAGAATTGTTTACCTGGAAGTACTTGCTGTAGGCTGAGAGTATGACAGAGTGTGCTTTGATGGCGTAGTCGCCACCTGCACTGAAGCTAATGTTGTTGTTTGAATCTTGGGGCTGTTCCTGGAGGTGTTGTTGTGGAAGGCGTATGATGACGTCACAGCAATTGCGCTCGTGCTTGTAGTCTTCCCTGGCTCTGTCGAGGGTGAGTTGGTTCTCCTTAATTCGGGTAGCAAAGGCTTTGGCGTCAAAACTGTGGCTTATCTCTTCGCTTGAGGATGTGTTCAAGAACACTTCTTCCATTACTTGGAACAGGCGCAGCAGCAAGTGCACAGAAAGCAAGCTGTTCAACTAGAGTCCTTAACATGAACATTAATGAATAAAGCCACAAGCCGAGGAGTGAGGCCATCTGTGGGCGGATCAGATGATCGTATTTACCGACCCACTAGTACAGTTGGGCAGGTATGCGAAAGCAACTCTTAAGGTCATGGGGGGAAGGAAACTTGTTAACAAAATCGCCATTGACGAAATGACGCATGTTTTTTCAAGAACATTTTCGTATCGTTTCGGAAGTCTATTTGTTTTGGTTGTTTTATTGGTGAACGCATATTCATCAGAACTTGAATTATTTGATTTTCTAGAAAAAAATTCTAGCACGGAAAATCCAGATAGCGTGTTGCCATATTCTGAGTAAAGGTGCAAGTTGATCATGCAGCTCTTGAATTCCTAATGCAAAAAAGTTGCTTGACGTCATCGACAAATATGAGGTGTTATACAGCCCGTTGCACTACGCAGTAAAACAGGGGGCGTAAAAGTTATATGCGCACTAAGCCTAGGGGACAGAATAAATCCGAAATAGATAAGGCCAACTGAGAGTGAGAGCATTTCAATCTAACGATTCAAATTAAACGGTTTTGAAATTTCAAGATTATTTTATAACTAAAACCTAAATTTTGAAGTATCGGTTTTGTGACTCTGACGATTTAACTTAAGGTTGTGCATACAAAAGCTTCTGGCATTAGAACTTCTGACACTGCAGACATTCGGAATTGTCATCATACAAATTAATAGAAAGATTTAAGATATTCGATCGTTTTACCATCGGTATTTCTTGATACTGCAAATGCACTAAATTTTTGCTTAATTAGCTGCTTTCGAATTACCCTCAACTAGAGTGATATATAGGAGCGAGAGCGAGAAAGAAAGCAGAAAGCGAGAAAAGGTAGAGTCAAGCCAAGAGAAACACAGAAAAAAATGGAAGCGTAATGAAAGAAAATGACAGTAACAAAAAGATAGAAGGAGAATGGAAAATAAGAGACAGAACTAGGAAAGCTCAAGAGAAGGGAAAAATATAAAAAAGAGGGTCCTTCCCATTATAGCCCCCACCTTAGTGGTCGGATAACCTATAGCCGCCTCCCAATCATAGTAAACGGGTAAATATATCATAATGGGGGCTATATTTTCGCGGAAGGATATAATGGGAAAGACCCCAAACAAAATTAAAAGCAGAAAAAAATGATGGATATTTAAAAAGCCAGAAAAGAACCAAAATCGTCTAAAGAAAAAATAGGCTGAATGGAATAAATTTAATTAAGAGAAAAGAAAATCAAGAATCGATAAAAGACGCGAAAGAAGAAACCAGAGTCAAGAGAGAAGGAAGATGGGTTGAGAGACAAAAACGGCGAGAGGAAAAGGGAGATGGTAGGAAAAATGAAAAACACGCGAAAGAAAAAACCTCGCTCCAATAATTGTGACAAAATGACGTCATGCTAGTAAATAGAGATTGGATGGTTCAGTGAACAAAAAGCAGTCGATGAATCTTTTTGTATTTTGAGTCAATGACTCTTTATCAATGTGCGTTTTTCTGGAATCGACCTTTTAAGAGATCAACCTTTTCGCCATTATGCCTTCTTCACGTCGCGATATGTCATCTTAACCATGTTGCTCGAGATATCTTAAAAATGCTCCTCAGAGGCCCTTACATACATTTTTGAGGGCTTTCCTATTGTTGAGTTACGGATTTTCGAAGTAGAAAAAATTAGATTCTCAAAATGAGATAATAACAAGAATAGTATTTTACAGTAGAATTTAGAGATTTACAGGAGAGATGTGATTATTGGATCAAGATGGTGAATTGATTTTGGGGGTGAAAAAAACTCAAAAATCAGCTGTATGTATACCCAATATCAGTGCGCGAAAGTCAAGATACAAAACTAATCTTAGCACAATGATTTACAGTGGGGGTCGGAAGGGTTACCCAATATGGTTTGCTTCTGCAAATTTCCCAGAAATCAGTCGCAGGGGGTACCATAGATGGTATGCATTTACGCTTTTCTAAGAATTCATTCACACTTCCGGTGGTATCATCTTTCAATACATGCTGGAAAGATTTTACATCAAATAATCTCACTCTAATATTAGTTTTTTATATTCACCAATTTGCACCGAATATTGTTTCTAAGCACCATTTCTTGACGATTCATTTATATAAATTCTGTGGTTAAAATCAATTTGCTATTGTCGTTGCAATCTGGTAAGTCAAACTTTCTTTCTAATTCTCACTAAGTTCAAGACTATAGTTTGATTGATATTCTAACACCCCCACTCAGACTCAGCTGATTGCGTAGAGTCTGTTCCCATCAAAACAGTTCTGAATGTTTCCACTTTCCATACGGGTAAAGATTTCGTGAAGATGTCGGCTGCCATTTTGTCAGTAGGAACGTAATGAATTGAAATAGTCCCATCTTCCTTCTTGTCCCGAATGAAGTGAAATTTAGTCTCAATGTGTTTGCTCCTCTTGTGCATGACTGGGTTTTGGCAGAATTTAATACAACTCTGGTTGTCCTCACCCCCACTAAATCATAACTAGCTTCTTTTGTGTAAGTAAGTTTTAATCCTTTTGAACCTTGGAGATAAGGCAGAAGTCGTTTTCCGCACATTCGTTGATTGGTGGTTGCGTTCATGTGTCTGGACAGAAGGTTGACTCTGAACATGATGTCTGGCCTCGTCTGTTTGGCCAGATACAGAAGTGATCCAACCAAGCTTCTGTAGATCCTCTGGTCCACTTCTTCGTCTCCGCTCTGTGCTGTCTGAAGTTTCAAATTCAAATCGGCTTGAGTTCTTGAGGGTTTGCATTGATCCATATGAAACCGCTCAAGCATTGTTTCTATGTAGCGTTCTTGGTCGACTGTGACTTTGCCGTCTTCTCGTCTGATTTTTAGACCTAGAAACCAGTGTAATCTCCCTCTGTCTTCCATGTGAAATGTTGACTCGAGTGCCTTTTTGACATCGGAAATCACTGTCATGCTTCTTGATGCCACTATGATGTCAACCCAGACCAAGATGAAGGTGTGACCCTCTGCCTCTGCTCTCGCGAACAAGCAATTGTCATTCCTGCTTCTGGTGAACCGCTGTCTCAGTAGGAAGTTTGCCAGTTCCTTATACCAGTTGTTAGCTGCCTGTTTCAAACCATCATTTGAATTATTCAGTCGACATACTAACTTCTCTCCATCTGGTCCTTGTTTTACAAACTCCTGTGGCTGTTCCAGATACTTTTCATCCTCTATTGGTGAGTGCAGGAAAGCCGTCTTGACATCAAATTGGTGCATCACATGGCCCTGCTTCGCTGATAGTTGAAGTAGAATCCTGAATGTCTCTGGCTAACAGGTAGGCGCAAAAGTGTCGAAGTAGTCCTGTCCTTCCACCTGTTTGCAGCCTTTTACCACATAGCGCGCTTTGGTTTTTTCGACTTGACCATAGGGTCCCAATTTCACTTTGTAGACCCATTTGTCTGGTATGAAGTCCCTGTCTGTGGGTGGTCTCACTAGGTTCCAAGTCTCGTTGTCTTGGAGTGCCTTGACCTCGTCCGTCATTTCCCGGTGCCACTGGTATCAATCATCACCTTGCTTGGCTTCGTAGACTGTTTTGGGTTCCCTCATAGTCACCCTCAGTCACAGCAAGATGGGTTCTGACTTCTCCAAGAAATTGCGGAACATTCCTTGCTGGTGTCCCTCGTCTGGGATCTGCCCTGTCCGCTTGCTCCAGTGCCTCTTCAAAGAAGCCAACTGTGACTGTGAGAAGTCCTCTATGTCACTGTCTTCCAGCGACTCCGAGTCTCTGAGACTCCCTCTTGTTGCAGTAGTTTCTTCGTCTAGTGCTGGTTCCTCAACATCCGAGGCATCTCGTCTCAGTGTCGTTTCATGAGTGTTCACGCTCTCTGCGTCATGTCACTCCTCCTTTATTGCAATAGATGTGCTCTGCTCCTCTTTGTTGCCATCCTCCTGATGACCTGATCCTCCTGGGTGCCAGATCCCCAGTTGCTGTGACCCCTCATTTAGTAGGTCGGTGGGCGTCTCCGTGTTGACAAGGATTGATCTGACTTCGGACTCCTTGATGATCACCTCTCGAACTGCCACCAACTTGCGTGTGTTGGGTGCGTGCACCAGGTATCCGTTGTCTCCTTCAGTGTAACCCACAAACTTTGCTTCCAGTGCCTTGGGTTCAAGTTTGCTGACATCTTTGTCCCGCTTCCTCATAAAAACTGTGCAACTAAAAACGGATAATTTACTAATTGAAAGCTTAGGTTTTATACCGATTCTTGTTGCGCGAAGAATTGCTGCTCCCCACATCATGTTAGGAAGACCCGAGTCAATGAGCTAGCATATGGCCATCTCCAGCAGTGTCCTGTTGCACCTCTCAACAAACCCAATCCATTGTGGCGTCTATGTTATGGTCTTCTGGAAAATGCCTGCATCTAAACAGTGACCCATTGCCACTGACTCATGTTTGCCTCCATCTCTTTTTCTCTTGCATGCCCTGTCTAGGTGACCTTTCTCGCAACACTTGCTGCCTTGAGCTGTCTCCTTCCGCCTGCAGTCCTTGGCAAAGTGTCCAGGGATCCCACACACAAAGCAGTTTCCTTTCTTGGGTCCCTTCTTGAAGTCACGCTTCACTGCCAGTGCCACTGAACCACTTTGTCCCTTGTGCCTCTGTGCTGTGCTCTCATGGAAGTTCTGAAGCCTTTTCCTCGACTCTTTGAAGTTCGCTGCCGGGTTAAAGCCGGGTTTGTTGCCTGTATAACAAAAGTTTCATACCTCATTGGCAGACCGTTGAGGACCAAGGCGTTGAAGAAGGTCTATGAGACTGCTTCCCCTGCTTCTTAAAGCCTTGGGAGCAACTCCTGTCCTCTGATGAAGAAGCTATCCAAATCCTCAGCATCCTCGAGCTGCAGTCGAGCAAGCTGCTCCACCAAAGTCACCACTGTCGAAGTCTCCACACTCTGAAATCTCTCTTGCAAAAGCTTCCAAGCCTTTGCTCCATCTCCGATGCCGTCATCTCCCACATAGTCATATCTCATCAGCATGAGGGTTGTTGCATCTAGAGTCAGTGCCAGATGGCACCACACCTTGTTCCGTTTCTCCTTGATGTCGGCAACTTCCTTCTCACATGCATCCTTCAGCACCTTGTGGTTCTTCTCATCATTTCTTGTCCCATTGGCTAGTGGTGCAGGCTCATTGAGTTGCTCCTCTGTCCCAAGTAGTGATTTGTAGAGTCCCTTCGTCTGCATCATTGCCACAAATTTTCTGCTCCAGATTGGAAAGTCCTGTGCCTTTCCTATGTAGGTCAGCAGCTTAACTGTATGTTGATCCATCGTAGTTTGAGCAGGTAAAACAGTTGTAAAAAGAAAAGGTACTAAGCAGAAAAGGATTTTGACTGATAACGACAAATTAATTTTGTTTTATAAATTAGTTTTAGGACTTAGAAAATTGCTGGGTTCATAACCTGTTGGGTTATGAGTCTTCGCAAGCGGAATAAAAAGCGTTTTTGACTAGGTACAAAAATTAATTTATCAAGAATAATAACAAGAACGGTATTTTACAGTAGAATTTAGAGATTTACAGGAGAGATCTGATTATTAGATCAAGAGATTTGATTTTAGGGATGAAAAAAAGCTCAAAAATCAGCTGTATATATACCCATTATCAGTGCACGAAAGTCAGGATACAAAACTAATCTTAGCACCATGATTTACAGTGGGGGTCGCAAGGGTTACCCAATATGGTTTGCTTCTGCAAATTTCTCAGAAATCAGTCGCAGGGGGTACCATAGATGGTATGCATTTACACTTTTCTAAGAATTAGTTCACATTTCCGGTGGTATCATCATTCAATATATGCTGGTAAGATTTTACATGAAATAATTCTCTCTAATATTAGTTATCTAGATTTACCAATTTGAATCGAATATTGATTCTAAGCACCATTTCTTGACGATTCATTTATATAAATTCTCTGATTAAAATCAATTTGCTCTTGTCTTTGCAATCTGGTAAGTTAAACTTTCTTTCTAATTTTCACTACGTTCAAGACTATGGTTTGATCGATATTCTAACACCTATTGTAGCCCCCCAGCTTAGTGGTCAGATAACGCACAGCCCCCCCCCCCCAATCATGGTAATTATACCATAATATTGGGGGCTATAATAGGAAAGACCCATTTTTGCTTTTCGTTAACTGTCATGCGTTGCGTTTAATAGGTAGGATTTCTTATTTAGCTGCAACAGATAGGTTATAAACCTTATCGGTTTTAGACAAATCTCACACTGTGGACTGTTTCAGTACTTATTGAATGCGTCGTAATTAGTTCCAGATACTTATCGTACAGAATTTTGATGGCGCGGCAATTTCTGATAATACAAAGTTAATTATCGAAAGGAGATGGCGTTTTGCTTGGGAACAAATATGGGTTTTGTACGTTCTCATTTCTGAGACATTTTGGATCTTTTTTCGTTTATGCCCCAGCAGAATGTAATTTGACCCCTAGTAACAGAACAGGTTTGTTAATTAGCATTTTACATTAAAAAATGACATGAGTTTCGACGGATGCATAGAAGCCCGTTATGGCCCCGAAGGAGTAATCCATGTTCCTCTGTCGCCAAACAAAGTTGAACCAAGTCTAACAGCAAAAAGAAGTGAGGGGCCACCGTATCAAAATGCGGGTCTTTCCCATTATAGCCCCCCCCCCCAATCATGGTAATTATACCATAATGGGGGGGGGGGCTATAATTTCATGAGGGGGGCTGTAATGGGAAAGACCCCAAAATGCGAGATTTATGTGCAAAAGGCAATTTGGCTGCTATTGTTGCAATTTGGCGCCTGTGTGTGAGAGTAGTAGTGTCTTTGATTAGACTTCAGTCAAGGCCCTTGAGGAGTGTTCCATATACTTCTTTGAAGTGGGACGAAGCCCTCTTTTAGCGACGTAATGGTAGTCGATAAGAATCAAACTATCATTTGTAATAGTGCTACAAGTTTATCCGCCCCCTCTTACATTTTCACGCCAAATTGCTCGCAGGGCGGCTTTTTTTGAAGAAATTTCTCTATCTCTAGTCTTTTGCAAGCCTCAATGTCTTTATTTTTTGCGTTGTCGCTGTACCATGTGTACGTGTACATAAAGCACATGCATATGGAGTGCGTAAGGGGTTTATGTCCATAAGCTGGGGTCTTTCCCATTATAGCCCCCCCATGAAATTATAGCCCCCCATTATGGTATATTTACCATGATTGGGGGGGGGGGGGCTATAGGTTATCTGACCACTAAGCTGGGTAGCTTTAATGGGAAAGACCCCATAAGCTTGGGGCTGATATGGAACAAAAATGGTCCTTTCGCTATTTTTTTCGGATCTGTTCTGTTCCCCCCCCCCCCCCCCCCCAGTGTTTTTTATGACCCCCAGTTACAAATTATATGTTGTTATATAGCACGTTACTATGTAAGAAAATAGCACGTGCGCCTGGGGGTTATAAAAAATTTATGCTTACTAAGCTGGGGGGCCGAAACAGAATAGATCCTTTTTTCGCTGTGTGCAGCACAAAATAAGAACTTTCCATTGTTATTAAACGAAGCGTTAATAGCGGATTAGTCCTGTTTTTGGGTTTTCCCCCACTATAGTCCCTTTGCCGTAGTGGTGGGAGGTGCTGTTGTTTACTGTTTTTCTCCAGGGGGCGGTGAAGTGGTCATTAAAAAATCTGTTTAAATTTGCCTACCGCATGTGCTTTGTAGCGTTGAAGACTTTGCATGAGTGCTGTTAATAGTTCCGTTTGCAATTTGATCGATGTTAATTAGGAGTACAACATGCCTAGCGTCCCGTCTGTCTTCACATCTCACCAGTCTCGGTCATGTTGTGCATTCGGCAATGGAGACATTCTTTGGTTGTTTCCTTTTATGGAACTTGGTATAGTGTTGTTTGGTCGCCTTCGTAAAGATAAATTAAAGCTATCAACTCCAGGTCAACTCGCTCCACATAGATCCCAATTGAAGTCCCTGGCAGCCCCTCTTCAATTTCAACAACTCTGTATTTAACGCCTGGCGCTGATTACTGAATCTTTTCTGCTAATGCCCTACACTCACGGCTACTTATTTTCCCCGCTTCAATTCGCAATTCTTTCCTCTATCGCCTTCGATATCTTTAAATTGAATTGTGTCTTAGCCTCCCCCCACGAAATTATAGCCCCCATTGTGGTATAATTACCATGATGGCGCTCTGGGTTATACGGAGGGTATAATAGGAAAGACCTGAATTTTTGAAAATTTTTTAAGTATCTGTCAGTGTATTAAATAGCTCCAATTATCATCACGCTCCTCCTTGTCAAGAGCATAATCTGGGTTTTTCCCATTTTAGACACCCTAACTCAAATTACGTATGTCCCCCATTACCGTAAAAATATACATTAGGGGGCTATAATTTCATGGGGTGTCCGTAATGGGAAATAACGTTGTGAATTAGTTTTCGAAAAGGAGGTTGTAAAAAAAGTAGGTAGAAAAAAATAAAATTGCTTTAGATGCTATTTATTATGGCGTATTGAATTGAAGGATAAGTGCATTGACAGAAAAGCGAAACTAAACTTCGTAATGAAAGACCAAATTGCTGACTGTATAGTACAATTGATTCTTGGGTGTTTGCGCTGTGTTGCCAGAAGAAGTTTTCTGCTGATCTTCTGAATAAATTAAGTAAGCAAATCAGTGTCGAAGCTGTCGACTACTCTCTTCGCCTGATGACTCTTGCACTAGGGATGTTCTATTCTATATAAAGGCACGTGCAAATATTCTCACTGTCTTCAACTGCAAGTTCTCTTTGCGTCTCAGCCAAAAATGACCTCTGGGTATCAATTTACTTGACAGCGGTAGCTATTGATGCACTTGTTTATCTGTACTGGATAAGCAAATTGGCAACGACATTGGGGACACCCAACCAGTTTTGTCCTCCCTATTTATTGCAAACCTCATTTTAGTAGGTCTTTCGGATCTATTCTGTTTCGGCCCCCCAGCTTAGTGAGCTTATATTTTTTACGCCCCCAGGCGCACGTGCTATTTTTTTACATAGTAACGTGCTATATAACAACAAATAATTTGTAACTGGGGGCATAAAAAACACTCTGGGGGGAACAGAATAGATCCCCCAACACTATCCTGCACTTGAAGGATTCGGATCTGTGAGAAAAGAAACTTATTGCCTATTACTTGAACGAGCCTGTTATTGTAAAACATTGAATCACTGAGCGGTGCTGTTCTGAGCGCCAGATTTTAAATTTGACTAGGGAAATGACAATTAAGTGTTGTTATATTCTACCTTGCGTGAAAGGAAACAGTTCCCACCATTGTGTATTAAATGTACCGCTATTTGTTCCAAGATTTCTCTAGAGAAATGGCGGAATAATTTTGGAGACTGGCTTTTTCCTCTTACCAAATGGGAAATTGTTGTATTAGTAAAAGTGCTTCCAACATTGCAATAAAACTTATGCTCTTGAAATGTAGAATAATTTTTTTTTCAAAATCTGGATCTTTTGAAATCACAAAAAAATCTTCATGATATTGCTTGTCGGGGAGAATGAGGCTTTAGACTAAAACCATTGTTGAGTCCCCAAATTTTGCTCTGGAATTCTGTCGAAACAATTGCAAAATAAAATTACTGGAATTGCCGAAACAACTGCAAAATAAAATTACTGGCTGATAGTAAGTAATATAATTAGCAACAGTTACAGAATAGACTTCGTGATTTGTAATGCCTATATGAATCAATGATATTTTTTTGAAACAAAATTTTGTAAAACTTCTCAATGCTTTCTTCGGCTGCGATATTTTAGTTTTAACAGTTTTCGTTATAAAGGTATATATGGTCACACAATCGACCATGAAAAACTTTAGAGCAACCTCAAAAAACCGGAAAAAAGTGTAAAAAATTTAGGTGTTGAGTAAATCAACTATGATCAAAAATTGATAATGCAGGTCAACACAAGACTCAGTGTCAATGAATGCATCAGTAGTGATGTGTCTTTCTGGGCAAACTACGGGGGGGGGGACATAAGTGTCTTCCCGTGAACACTACGGGGGGGGGACACAAGTGTCTTCCTGGGCAAACTACAGGGTGGGACACTTTGAAATTCTTTCTCCTTATTTCCCCTGCCATGCATGAAACTAATCTTAGAAAACCATTTTCCCTCCACTTGCGTGACTGGTTTGCCGCTTTGGGCTTGAAACCATTTTAACTACCACCGCTTTGAAAGTGAATTCGTCATATGTCTGCGCCAGGGTACTTTAATCTTGTTTTGGTCTGGGCCCATTTCAACATTTTACCCACAGTTATACAGAACCTACACACCCAATACCAGAATACGAATTCCAAATGCCACCAAGGCGAAAACGTTGCTTGTTGGACTGCTTTCTGTGTCGCTCCAAATTTTTAAATTCTAAAGATCTTACTCATTTTGAAGAAATACACCCCAACAATTTTAGATATCAATGTGAAAACTGCAATCAGAAAATTTGGCGTTTAATTGACACACGATACCACCAGTGTGAAAATTCAGCAGTTATTGCGCCCCCTCCAATTATCCAAAACCCTGTTTTAAGGTGTAAAATTTGTTTCAAAGTTTTTACCCAGCAAAATGGTTTGACTAACCATGTTAAAAGTCATTCCCCCATGGAAATTATTCTTAGTCGTCGTGGAATCCCGATAAAACGGCGTTAGAGAAACCTTTTATTTGTCTTCTTTTTATAATAAAGTTTCAATTTTTACATTAATTTGTATTTAGTTTATATGAATGCTTTTATAATTTATCCATGCACTTCAACTACAACTAAATGTAAGTTATCAGTTATCTTCACTGCTTGAATTGTATAATACTAGACGTCTGCGTTTTGGTGTTGGTTCTATTATAAGACTATTACTTGAAGATAAATCAGACATATCACTATTATTGCTTGCTTCGCATTCAACTGCTTCCAATTCTAGAAAAGAATTGTCAAAGGCTGGCGGGGAAATTGCGTAGGGTTCATTCCAGTCAACAATATCTTGATCGAGCTCACTTTCTGAATAATCGGGCTGATTGAATCCTGGATCGGGGGGAGAAAAGCTATTGTTTTCAGATATCACATTTTCCGGGGTTGGTTGTGAAATTGAATCCAAGTCGCTTTCGTTTTCTGACTCCCAATCCCAATCATTTAATATAACATTGTGAAATGCAAATTCTCTAATATTTTTATGTCCAAATGGTAGGGAGTTTATTGGGTCAAGGTAAAACCGCTTGTCACAGTAGGCCGAAAGCGCAACTCTGTTTTGTTCCAGTGTCATCAACTCATGTTTCTCTGATTTGATGGTCACATTTTTGACGCGGACAATTTCCCCGCTGTCCAATACTCTCTTGAAGACCTCGTGCTTTAGTTGCTTTTGCCCCTCATGTGTTATTCCCTTTGCACTTTTCTTCTGACAGTCTGAAAGAACATTACAATCAATCCATTTTCTATTTTAATCTATGTGCTTTCCTAATCTAGGTTTCAATGTTCCTGTTATATTAAAAAGACGCTTCCATGAATTTGGTTAGTTTCAAAACTGGAATTTGTTTTAATAAAATATAATGTTACACATACCCTTCGTTTGTATTGAATACATTTTGGGTTTCAAGCCACAGAACTCTTCCATTACCACCCCTGCCAGTTCGTCTTTGAATTTGAGAGTTACCATGTGATTTTCTGTGTTGTACAATGCGTTATCAGAAGGGTAGTTGGAGAAATCGAATTCTGTGTTGACTTCTGCTCGTGCTAGCTCCTCATACAAGTCATCACAATCAACAGCATAGGTAAGTGAGTCCGTATCAGAGTATAAAAGTTCACACTTAAACCACTGTTTCATATTCTCGTAGTGAAATCGAAACATGAATGCTTTTGAAAGATCCAGAATTGAAGCACCAACTATTGTAGGTTTCACCCAGTTTATTTTCGTTTTTCTTGTAGTCACGACTGCCATTTTTTCATCAAAAATTTTAAAGGATTTCATGTTAAACTTATCTGTGTGGTTGAGGAGAGCTCGTTCATCTCGGACCAGGAAAGCGTTAACTCGATTTCGCATGCTTTCACAACACTTTCCAAAAGCAGAGTTGTTCATGAGTTTGAAGAAGTTTTCAGCAATTTTGCTGGTTGCTGCTTGCCGCAATCTTGTGTTCAGTTCGATATACTTTGCCATCCACTTTGATTGTCTGAACTTGAGCACATTGTGCAGTTTTGAAACTTTAAGGCCGTTTCGTTCATAAATCTTCAACGTTACATAGTGTAGTGTATAATCCTTCTTATCATAGAGTGTTTGAAGCAGTTTGTTGCACTTTGAAACTTTTGGGAGATGATATTCTTCCAAAAGGTCCAACTGGTAACTACTCAACCACATGCTGTCTACAGGTTCTCGGGTGGGTGCCATTGGAAAATCTTGGTGAGCATCGTGAATTGAGTCGGGGTAGTCCAAGTCGACGCAGACGATATATCCAAATTCAGCGTCGTCTGGAGTTTGCAAAATTTGTTCAATCGTCACTTCTGTGTCCGTCTGGAAGGAATTGAGTGGCAAGCAGAAATCCTTCATGATCCCACCATAGAGGTTATTAGCGTCTATGGTGAGACCATATGTTGATTTTTGCGTGTCATCAAAACGTTCCAGATATTTGTTGTTTGGCGTGAACAGTCTTTTTGTGTATACCGAGGACATACCCCCTCGCAACAATTCTTCTGCTATATCAAGATGGTTGCGATCTGTGAGAAGTTCCAGGTCGGGTTGACATATCTTCAGAAAGGCATCGCCCGCTAAGTGTGGTGCTGATAGATATTGAGCACAGTCCAAGCTGTACGAGTCCAGACAGACTGCTCGTAGCCGCTCAAACCAGCAGGCGAGCTGTAGGGTGTCGACTGTCAAGTACAGATCGTGATATTCACCCATGTTTCTACAATCAAATTTTTCGAAGATCAGCTCTGCTTTTTCGTAGTCAGCTTCGGTTATTGTCACTTTTCCTGATTTGAGTTTGTCGACCCAGCACTTCTTAGGCGGCAATTTTTTTAGCTTGAATTTTCTGAAGGTGTCCATGTAGGAGTAGGGGTAGAATCCTTTACCGTGCAGTAGTTTCACATCATTTTGGTCACAGTATTCGAAATGGTTATCGAGTATATCGAAACTGTCTTCAGGCAAAGACTGAACTAGTCTATCTAAAGACGATTGCATGAAGCGAAGAGAATCGATAAAGCGAAGTTCTTCGTATATGGGTATGACGTTTTGATTTTTGTTCACAATATCTTTGATCCAAACTTTAAAGCTAAAACTGATATAATTCTCATCAGTTTGAGGTATTATTGAAAATTTATTGTTAGGGTTGCAGTGATGTAGACTCTTTACAACATGATGCAAGTCATATCCTGACAAGTTGTGTGCGATTATGGGGACGAAGCTCTGTGTTCTGCGCTGTAGGTTA
This sequence comes from Convolutriloba macropyga, assembly GCF_964194025.1. Lineage (NCBI taxonomy): Eukaryota > Metazoa > Xenacoelomorpha > Acoela > Convolutidae > Convolutriloba > Convolutriloba macropyga. The sequence continues at coordinate 57,602,378 of NC_134469.1, forward strand.
CACTTTGAGTGAGCCCAGCCAAGAAACTGATTTGAGAAATGGCAGTGATCCAAGACTTTTCCGTTGTCCGCAGAAAAACTAGTTTCGCATATCCAACAGTGAGTCGCAAGCTCTTTTGCTTGTCCAACTGCTCCTGTGAAGTACCTGTGTTTTTGCTTTTTCTCGTAGATATCTTTTGCCAGTGTCTCCAATTGCTTCACAAAGACTTGCATGCAATCTTCACCTCTGTACAGATGGAAGAACTCCAAATTTGGACTTCCATGTGAAATGGCTACATAACAGTAACCGCTCGGAATGTGTTTGTCCAACACACGAGTCCCTGAAGTCTGGGTTTTGTTCAACTGATGATACCGGAACAATGATTGACTCTAGGTCAAAATAGACAACCAGTGGAAGAGCTGTTTTTGCTTGAAATTTTTTGAAAGCGAGACTGTTGCTGTCCGGCTCAGGTAGCAGAACTTGACAAGTTTCGAAGTGATAGCAAAGTTTTTCGTGTTTTTGAAGCGTTTCGTTGTTCGAGCAAACATGAAAACAGTTGCGACAGATTTTTGCGCGTGCATCAATCTGTCGCCCTTGCACTTTTCGAACTAAGTTTACCAGGTCCGTTATCAGCACGTAGTGATAACGTTCACCATCAGTTATCAGTAGGAGATCAACGACAAAATCAGAGTTGTGCTTTGAAATTCGCAAAGGATACAAACTTTTCTTTTCGTATCGAAAAACGTTCACTTTTACTTCATTACATCTTTCAAACGCGCTTATTTTGTCAATTGGCATCGGCATCGGGAAATCTCCTACTGCTTGATGAGTTAAAGGGTTTGAGCGAGCGTATGTTGCGGGGTTTGTTTTTTTGCTGTACCGATCCCCAGGTTGCGTGAGGGGGCAACCTTTCCCCTGCAAATGGTAGGCAGCCGTGAAACAATACAAGAAACAGTTTGGATCGTTAAAGTTTCGGATATTGAGCAGACATTTTAGAGCGCTAAGTTCAGTTGGAAGTGCTATATAGGTTGATCCCCGAATAGGGTTGAATTTTGCAAATCGAATTTCGAGTTTTTCTACCTTTTCAATAATCCAACCACTTCCACTTGTGGCATACATTGAAACCACGTTGACAATATGCTGCACGGACTCAAAGAACTGCTCTTCGGAGAGAGCATCCGTGTACACAATTTGCATTTCAGCGTTAGCGTAAATTGTTACGTGTTTTTCTTCTTCATTAATCCCCTTAGTGAGTGTAATGCTTAGAGAAAGTTGAACTTTCTGAGGACCTTCGAGGGTCTTTTGACGTATAAGTTCATTGATGTGATACCTCGAAGAGTTCATGAAAGACAAAACGTCAGTGTGATCATTACCTTCAATCTCGTAGATCTCCAGAGCACCTCGACTTGCCGACTGTACTGGTACTGCTTGATTATTGCTTTGGCCTCTGTTCCAAACAGGCAATCCGTGAGCATTCTTCAGATGTTGATGAAAGTTACTCTGGTTGTTGAAAACCAGAGTGCAGTAGGCACACTGATTTTGGACTTCTCCACCGTGCTCCCGTCGGGTGTGTTGGTTCATTATCAGGATGTTGTGAGTCTCAAAACCACAAGTGCTACACTCCAAGGCTGGGAATTCCGGTTGAACTCCATGAACGCGCTGTTTGTGTCTTCGAAGGCTTCTTTTGTCGGCCAGTTCCTTTGCGCAAATTTCACACGGTTGGGTCATTTTTGAGTTTTTTCAATTTTTTTCTTTCGAAAATTCAACTGACTGCTTTACTGAGAAAACGACTGAGCAAATGAAGTCAAATTGTAACAACAGTTAACTGGTACAATTAGAGGGAGTGTTAGTTGGTTGAAAGTTGTGTTCTACACGAGAAAAATTTCCCTATAAGGGTGTGCTTGCACTTTGACACTATTTGCCAGGTTTGGAACGCAAATCTTGGTAGGAGTGTAGGTCAAATTTAACCCATGTTAACTTTTGACCAATAAGCGGTGTGTTCATGTTTCAGAACTACTCATTTCCATTATTTCCATGCAAGGTAAAAGTTTATTGTGTAATTTTAGTTATATCTGTTATCTACCACAACTGAAACATAGCTAACGCAGTATACTTACAATATACTCTTTTCTGTCGGGAAACAGTTCAAGTGTTCAAAATACTCTTCTACAAAAGTTGTTTTAGACTTTCTCTACTCTTCGAGGGTTGTATCGAAATTCCGTTCTATTTTCAACCTTATTATCAGTTTTCACTTTTAGGTTTCTTGAATACTTGGCAGTATTCTTATACCATTGACTAAAATTGTTCTAAACTGCTATTATCAGCGTGTTTCATGTGAACATAAAGTAATTCCATGAAAGACACTCTATCTTATCATTGTGCAAAAGTAAATTGTAGCTATATATAAGACAAAGATAGGTCGAAAGCAATTGAAATTAAGGATTTGATATTTACCACTGGTACTGATAACACATTTACCAAATGTCATTTGGTGAAAACCATAAATGTGGTTGTGGAATAACTAAATGCATTCTATTTACAGAAAATGAACTTCTTTAGAAGCTTAAAAACTTTTTTCTACTATATGATGAATAAAATAAAAGTTTTTTGTAACTACTTAAGTAGAGAGATTTTTGCACTTTTACAGAATTCCTACATATGAAAATTGACTTTTTACCATTTAAAAACCTTTTTTTACCCTATGGTTAGTAAAATAAATGTTTTTTGTAACAACTTAAGTAGTGAGATTTTTGCACTTTTACAGAATTCCTACATATGAAAATTGACTTTTTACCATTTAAAAACCTTTTTTTACCCTATGGTTAGTAAAATAAAAGTTTTTTGTAACAACTTATGTAGTGAGATTTTTGCACTTTTACAGAATTCCTACATATGAAAATTGACTTTTTACCATTTAAAAACCTTTTTTTACCCTATGGTTAGTAAAATAAAAGTTTTTTTGTAACAACCTAAGTAGTGAGATTTTTGCACTTTTACAGAATTCCTTCATATGAAAATTGACTTTTTACTGTTTCAAAAACTTTCATTCTTCAATATGTGTTTTAAACAGAACTTTACTTGCTTGCTGTGTTTTTATGTTTTAACATATGAGATTTTCTTCCAACGTTCACTAAGTAACAATTTGACGGAATACTTTTTGATTCTGCCTTCTCTTTCCCGTTTTATTCTCTAAACAAAAAAGAGATATTATGATGTTCAATTAAAATTAGAAATGCAAATTGATATGTTTTTACATTTTCACACCAAAAAAAATATTATTAAAGCACACAATTTATTTAGAGGTTCATAGAAATGGTGACAGTTTCAAAAAGTTTCAGTTTTCCGAGTTCAGGTTAGTCCTCAAATATATCTATAAGTGGTGTTCGATTGGCACGTTTTTTCTGTGGAGCATTGCATACTTTGGGAGTCTCTGAATTCAAGGGTGTTGTGTTGGTTGAGGTTCTGTACGTTTCGAAGGATACTGTAGCATTCTCTGCACTCTGCGTTGGTGTCACAAAAGTTGTCTCTGAAAGAAGAGAACTATCGAAGTTCGGTTCGAACTGCTCGGTTGACCCCATATTCCAAGACAATTTGTCCATGATTGAAGCGATGACTGTTTTTCGTTTTGTGTCTGTTGTTTCCGGCGTAACAATGGGGCTTGGGTCGTTCGTTGCCGGTGATCCAATTGGTGAAGTAGCTGGTGAAGTTGGCGAAGGTTGAATTCCCCAAAGTTGAGCCAGTTCTTCAATTGCCTGGAATTGGCCGAGTTGATTCTCAAAAATAGGCACACAGTCACAATCGTATCGGTACAAAAGTCTCTTTGTGTCTGGAGAAAGTGTCTCAATGTCATAGGGGAAAAGTAGGGGCATTTTCCGAGGAACACTGTATCCTCCAGCTGTTAGCACAGTTTTTGTGCCATTGTCTTCTGTAGATACGTATTTATCTGGTAAGGTTGCAACAAAATTCACGAACATTTTTGGTATGATGCAATGTTCAATTGATCTCCAACAGCCTTTTTCGCTATTTTTCTTCTGCTGTATAAAAACTATGTAGTTTTCGTATTGAGTGTGATACACAATACTGCGCTCCCAAGAATCTTCAGACTCGCAAAGAATGTGGTAAGACATTATTTGTAAAGCACTTTTACAGTTTGTTCTCTTTAAAATGGAGCAGAACTGAACAACTATAGTCTTGAATTTAAAACGAATAAATAAAATCCGGCAAATACCAACATTAGCAACACTTGTGAAATTTGTTGAATACTTAACACACCCGGGTCAAGGGTTGTAAATGCAATTGTGAATGTTCACTCTACATGAACTTGTCTGTGTTATAGTTTTATGTTTTTGTAACTAGTTGCAAAGTGTATAAGAAATTCTTATCTACACAGACTTAAACACAATAGTTTTCAGTTTTATTATGTTGATATGTATACTAACGTTTATAATGTATGCAATAGCAAGAAGTTTACAACCAGTTTTGTTTAGTATAGACTGTGTTATATCAAAGGCCTAAAGCCTTCTATCAAACGCTTGCTGTGTAATTGTGAGTTCTTTCTTATCTATGGACACACCCAGAGGTCACATTTGTTTTCCATTAAATTGTACTAGTTCCTGCTCTATGTTGAGTAATATTATCCAAATATAAACTTTATTACCAACGCAATAAAACAGTTTAAGTGAGGGTCGCGAGTTTTGTCTTACATTTTTATAACCTAGACTTACATTCAAATTCAAATCAGAAGCTTAAATGTTAACCAAGAGCGCTCTTATCAGTAGTAAGCATTTAAAGTGTTGTTTGTGTTTTGTGTGTTAAAGGTACTTGTAAATAAAAATCATTTCCGAAAATTCTTTCAAAACAGGTAGTTTGACACAGTTTAAGTACACAATTCTTGAAAATGCCATTTACTGCTGATAAGGACGCAGAGTTTGGCGACGTGTATTTTGAAATCTCTAGAACAGAGAAAAGATTGATACGCGCAACAGTGAAGTCTTATGAAAATACGGGTGCCTATGTATTTCTCAAGCTATTTAAAAAAGTTGACAAGGAATATGAACTTCAACAACGAATTACTCTAACTTTAGATGAGTTTGAGCTTTTGTCAAAAAAGTCAGCAAAAATACGGTCTGCTGCTGTAGGTACAGCTACTGAAAACGATCAAGCTAACAAAGCTCCAGCAGCGAAAAGACGTAAAACTAAAAAAGACGACGAGCACGACAATTCAGACTAATTATAATATATTAGAAAATGGTGGAAGCGATGTATGAGCGTTCTCCGGGTTTCTTCAAGCAGTTTCAGAAAAACTTTAAATATTTCATATCGGAAGAAAAACCTAATTTTTCTTCTCTCAAGAACTTTGCCTTTTGCATGCATTTTGAGAGTGTCCACTGTGATTACAACCCTACTAATCATTACCATGTTCTTATCGACGTGTCGGAGTTCTCAGCAGACTTTCTCAAACAAACAAAACCGTGTTCAGTTCCGTGTCTTTTTACAACTTTCAAGTATCTGTTCTCGTCTTCGGATACACTGGAGGCAAAGGGAGATGTTTTTCCAAAACCCTTGCTGGCAGTGGAGTACAACAAAAGCAATTTCAACGGATTCTCAAAAGCAGACACTACTGCTTCCATTCAAAAGCGTTTGCCTATTTTTACGAAAAACGTCACAAACAAATTTCAACAACCTGACTGCTTATACCGAAACATTGCTGGACACAAAAGTTTGGAATTAAATGCATCGAAGCAAAAAAATCAACCAATTCAAACTGATCAACTAACAACTGAAACTCTGAAAAGATTTCAATCGATTCTCTCTGGACCGCATGTTGGTGCTTTTTGTCAAGTAATGGATATTTTTATTAGTGGATATGGAAAGTTGGAAATTGATTCTGATGTTCTGTGTGTTCGTTTCCTTTATGAAGAAAAAATTAAATTTTGAAAAAAAAATTTATTTTCAATATAGGTTAGTAATATTAGAACATCATATGAAGCGCAAAACGAAGCAAATCAATATCACTCATTTTTACAAGTTTTTGTCCACTGAAAATAATATGAGCAATATAAATACAAAATAATCCACACAAAATTGAGTTTTGTTTCTGTATAGGTTGGTTTCTCAGTAATTCATATACGGTATTAACATTAAAGTTTGAGACTATTCTGCTCTGCAAGTGTTTGTATGACGATAGAGTTTGGCCTAAGGGATCTGCAAAAATAATTTTTTGATCTTTTTGGCAGAGAAGAATCCAATGGGTTCCAATTGATGCAGACGTTGAAATATTGACTATAATGAAGCTGTTGTCGGTTAAGTTGGTTGGAAAATTATCAGCCGCATAAACTCCACGAAATTCGTATTTGAGTTCCGAACATCTCTGAATTAGAGAGTTCAAGTTGTCTTCGTCCATTAGTTTGTTAAAATATGATTCTTTGAAACTTTCCGCGCCGAATCAATATAAATGGTACTTGCTTTTTCCCCAATAATGAATATTTCTACATTATGAGCTAAGGCAGCAGAAAACTTTAGTTCAATTGATACAGAACAATTGGTAAGTTCAGGGTGAATAAAATCGTGAGATGCCTGCTGAGTACTCGTCAGATCGAAAACCATAATAAAATGATTTGGGTAGTCTTCTAGACTGATTCCATGTCCATTGTCGATATAGGCTAGATCTGACATAGTGTTAAAGTAAACACGGTTTGAATCATCAGTTGAAATAGGACTATCAGCAACGGGAAGACCATTACGGTAAATGCAAATTTGTTCCAAATTGAATTTTCTATAGTGAAATGGGTTAAGCAGCTTGCTTCCGAGGAAAGCTTCGTTCGTGTTTAAGCAAATGGCGAGTCTTCTAATGGGTTCTCTGCCAAAAACATCTTCTTGCTTCCAGCTCTGCAAACCGGCAGAAGCCAGAAAAGTTTTAGTAATCGTTTCTAGGTAAGGATAGGATGCGGGACTGGACAGCAGGGTCTTTTCTATTGCTGACACAACATCATCGTTCAGCGTCATTTTCCGTACATATAAGTTAGCTTCTGTAATTTTTATTTTGTAGGATTTTGCAGCGTCATCTGAAATTAAAGAAAAATCGTCAATTGATCGCCGAAAAGAGATTCGGAGTGTTACACCACTGAGAAGATGTCGATCACAGGTAAAGAAGTCAACCGCCACCTTTCCGTAAAATGTACACTCAGCAGATGCTCTGACTAAAGTTTTTCGTCTGGTGATTTCGGATGCTGCAATTCCCCCGGGGTTTGCTTCATAAGAATAGCATTGACATGCCAACCACGTGCTTTTGGCATCTTTATTGTGAGAAAACTCGGTTTCGATGAAATTTTTGTGGGCATAGTTACCATTGGCACTTGAAATTTTCAAACCGTTACCAGATACTGTACAATCAGAAAAAAGTGAATGTAGGACATTGTTGCAAAAGTATGGCGCGTCTGTTTTAGTCACATCTGCAGCAGCAGTGTTGTCATATTTCAAATCAGCATCAGAAGACTGTACAATCTTGCACTTGATTTCAAGAAAAATTTTTTGGAGATCAATGAAATTGTTGCGGTCTCCTGCAACTTCAAACTCTAGCATTGGTCCATTAGGGCTGTAAACCGGTCCCAATTTCTGACAAAAACTTCCATCAAATGTAACAAGGAGAGCTGGTTTCTCGAATAAATCCAACGAACTATGCGTTGCTTCGGCTGGTAACATATTACCGATCATCCTTTACTTTGGCGAAGAAGTCCGACCGACTTCTTTTGGGTACTCTTTTTCGTGAAATGGTGGTTTTGCGTTTGGTTGTTTTCCTTGGTCCAGCGCGTAAGCGTTTTGAATTCCTTCTAATTCTTCTCGTTCGTCGCATTCGGAGGGCTAAAGATCCACCTGTTTGTTTTTTCACTGTGTTTGATATGGTGTTCTTTAGAGCTTGCTTTGGTGATTTCTTTTTACCGATAACTTCCATCAACTCAGGGACGCCTTGTAGCAACAGTTCTTTTCCGATGCGTTTAGCTGCTGGCAGAACAAACTTCCGAGCAAGTGGCAGTGCAACACGTCCAATACCGCTAGCTAATGCTCCAAAACCACTACCTCTTTGTCTATAGTGACCGGAAAAGTGAGGCAATGATGATGCTTGGTTTGCGTAGTAGGAATCCATTTAATCACCAAATTTTTTAAATTGTAGTGTTAAAATAACTTTACCAGTCCCCGAAAAGGGAACTAACTGTCCCGTTTCAGTTCGTAGCTCAATTGATATTGATTGAATGGTGTTCGAAAGTAGTTTTTTGTAGTCTAAATTTGTGAAAACTATCCGGTGAGTTGGCTCCAACTCACAAACGCCACCGTTTTTCAAACGCTGTTTTGAATCAATGACTCTTAACAATGGTGCTTTCGCATCACCCACATACTGATACTCAATAATGTTTGTGTAAATAAAAATTAAATGCTTTCCAGCGCAAAGGTCTGCTGGAAAATCACCATAATAGGCTTTCGTATCATCATTTTTCATTAATCGGTTCGCTGTTGTGGGAATCATTTTGTATCCAATATGAATTCCGTAGCCATCTGGAATACCTTTAAAGCCAATTATACTGGGTATTTCTTCACTTGGAAAGGTAATTCCCTCGTATTTACCAAAAATCATTTCGTATTTCCCACTGCTTTTGATTTCTCGGAAAGAGAAGTTAGGCAGTCCAACTGTTCTCTTGATAGTTGCTAAAAGTTGAGCAACTGTATCATAAGTGCCAGCCATAAACGCTAATTTTTCTCCATTGTAGGGTCGTGAAATGACGTTGGATCCAGTTGCGCGATTTTGTGATTCCTCATATCCCCTGAGACTGAACGCAACCAAATCTCCATTAACTATGTGTTCAATTTTTGTTGGAAAAATGATTTCACTCAGAGCCACTCTCCAGTCTCCTGTGAGATTAATTTCATCATTAAAAAAATTTCTGAAATTTGCTAAAGTGTTTTCCTGGAAAACGTCCATCGAAGCAGATGATATAACGTGTACTGTGAACTCATCCTCAAAACGGTTACTACTCATTTTGATTTGGAGATTCTCGTACTAGTTGTAATTCTGGCTGGTAAAACTTGCCCTGGATAATTTCTTTATTAGAATCAATAAGAGAATATGTAGGTGGATTAAGCGTCGGAATAAGGGCAATTTCAAAAATTTCGTCAGTGAAAGATTGCTTGTATCCTTTTCGGAAAGTTTTTTCCTTTTTAACGATTCGAACAAAATCACCCACGTAAAATTTTGGTTTTTGACTGCGACGTGTCTCCACAGTTAATGATACAAGTCTTGGTACATCTTTTTTGGTAACTTTGTTAGGAGCAATTTTGGTGACACTATTAACACGGGAGTTGATAGTTTTTACGAATTGATCCAAATTGTTAATATAAGAATACGTCCATTTTTCCTCCAAATATCGGTAAATAATATTTTTTAGTGACCTGATGTTTCTTTCTGCAAACGCAGACTTCTTTTCGCTAAAAGTACTATACAAATGAATTCCTCGTATGTTGCAGAGTGTTTTGAAAGCTCCCAAAAACTCAGTACCATCATCCACCCAAACTTTTTGTGGTTGCTTGTGTTTGATCATGTTTCGGAAGGCCTTTGCGGTTTCTGTTGCATTTTTTTTTTCAACGGTTCAACACGTAGATACCTCGAGAGGCAGTCAACTGCTACGAGCAAATATTTAACATCACGATTGTATTTTGCAAGTTTATCAACATGAGCTAAATCTAAAGACCAGATTTCATTCAGATCGTTGACGATTACTTTTAATCGCGGAAAATTCAACCGCTGTGCACGATATTTTGTGAAGGATGGTTTTGTTTCCAAATACATTTTGACTTTTGTCATTGGCAGTTTACTGAAATCTTTTAATCGCTTTGAACTTCCGAATGATGCTGGACCTTTAGAATAGAGTCTATCCAGTAGTTTCACATCTTTAATAGTTAGCCCATTTTTTTCCTTTCGTCTCCTGCTCTGTCTTTTTGTTTGTTTGATTTTTTGGTTCTGCAGTTTTTGATCCGGAGGCTTTACTTTGACTTCCACTGCTCTGTTCGCTTCTTTGTTGTTTTTCTGATTCTCCTTGAATTTGTTCGGTTTCCTCTTCTTTCTCCTCATCGCTGTAAACGTCTTTGAGAACTTTTTTAGCATGAGTGTTGGATACTAAGTGCGGGGGTATCTTGAGTTCGTGCAAAATATTTTTGTACACGGCTAGATCAATTTTCTTTGTCGGCTGTTGCAAATTGTACAAAAAAGTTGACACTTTAACTCTCATAGGTTTGTCCTCAATATGAAGGAAACCACTCGGGTCCTCAATGGAAACTGTTTCTGAACTTAATATCTTGTTTAGGATGATTTCCGCTCTTTGGATTTTGTTTTCTTCCATTAATTCTACTTCTGACATTATAGAGTCAAAGTCTGATTGTCTTTTTTTCAATGAGGGCTCAATTTCGCCATCATCACTAAAGAAAGACTGTACACTTTCACTTCCATCATCCAATTCACTTTTTAAATCAACACTACTTGTTCTTCTTCTTTTGCGCTTTTTCACGATATTAGTTTTATTAGTTTCCTGTTCAGTCGCCTCTTTGCTTTCAAAATCGGTTGGGTTGTTTCGTTGGAGGAGTGACAATTGAGCAGCTTTCTGTTTATAAATGGGATTATCCAAAATTTCTGTCCTAGTCGGTTGTTTTGACACAAACATTCTTTTCGGTATCAAGACAAACTCTTCCGCATGCATTACTATTTCTTCAAGTAAAGGTAACAAGAGAGACTTATGCTTCGAAGTAGATGTAAATTTTTTACCAATAGCTGACGCGTTTTCCTCAAACTTGTCTCTTTGGAAAGAAAATGTCGGAATGATGTTTCGTAGTTTTCAAGTAAACTTTTATCTGTGGGCACGTTTCCATTTATAACATTGAGAAAGCATTCACAGAGAAATTTTATAAATTTATTTGATGATTTTTTGATGAATTTTTTTAGCATGCTTTCCGGCATTTCGAGCATTCGCCTCAGCATACATATCTCTTTCTCTCTCATTTGTGAGGTGGGTAATTACAGCTTTGGAAGATGGCAGATAGAAAATTGTTGGCCCCGGTGGTACAATATTTGAACAATAACGTAGTGAGTCGGTTGTTTTTGGGTCTAAATCAATCAATAAGTGTCCGAATGGTTGTTTTGTTGCAAGATCATAGCTGTCTTTTAAAAAGTTTGTGTTATTGAGTTGTTTTCCAATATAACTTATCTGCTGTATATCTCTGGGAGATTTGAACAAAATGATGTGTGTTGTGTTGAGATCAATTGTTCGAGACCATTTACTCTGTTGAAACAAATTATGCTTAACATAGATAACACTGATTTTTTTGTGGCGTCCAGCTGTTGCAAGTTTTGAAAACTCCTTGTCATTGAAAATTTCCTCGCAAGAATCGTCAAAGACGAGCAAACAGTTTTCCAACTGTGAAATGAATTCAAATCCCGAGAATTTGGTAAAATAAATGTTCAAGTTACGCTCCATCGTTTGAAATTTTGGTTGATCATGTTGATAGAAATAGTATATTGACTTGAAATTAGGGAAAAACGTATTCTTAAGAAGCATTTGAAAAATAATTTCGGTCTTTCCACAACCTGAAGGACCACAAACTGCCATGAAGAGACGATCACTCGTTGAGATTATTTTATTCATAACTTAGGATTTGGAAGTGCGTATCCAACTGTGCACGATAGCAATGAAAACCAAAATGTTGATTCTTCACAATCGAGGTGGAGGAAAACTAATTTGGTCAGCGAAACTACAATAAACTATTATCGAAACTTGTGTAAAATAAACTACCTCAGAGCGCGGTAATCTAGAATTGCAAAACCTCCAAGACCGTCTCTCTTGGTTTTGATCATCAAAAACCAAGTCAGTGATTCCTGCTCCACTGCCAGCGCAATCTAATTGATCTCCTGATTGACTCATTTTGAAAGCAAATGATTTTCAAAAATGAATTTAATTCAAAAATTCTGTTAGTTTATTATTTAGTTAGTTCATCAACCATAAAAAATTCGTATGTAATAAATTCAGAGTTTTTGTCTTGCTTCTTATATTTTACTTTATAGTTCGCTTGGAATCCGTAGTCATTGCCATAGTAGACAATTGACTCCACCTTTCCTTCTCTGACTACCTCTTTGATTTCATCGGGGAGACTCTCATCGTCCAGGGGTACTGGTACTGGCACTGGATACTTGGGCGTAGGTAAAGGGGTTAGTTTCAGTTTTTTCATTTTCTCTTGTAAAGACATTGAAAGTAAAGACATTGAAAGATACATTTGAAAGTACTCCAGCAGTGAAAGATATTTCTTTAGTGTTTCAATTTCAGCAGTATTACAAAGTATTTGCTGCTTCCTCAGTATAGTTTGTCCACGAGAATCAATTTTTTCTTCTTTCAGAAAAGTCACTGTCAACTGGTTATCACTCGCAATGCAACTGCATACTGTCAATTTTGGAGATAAATTCACTTGAAGAACTGAAGGAGTTGCTTTCTCCACACGACGACTCATTAGTTGGTAGTGTTATCCAATAAAAGTACACCTGTGCCTTTCTCTTTGCGCAATGCTTTTTCTTTTGTTTGAATGGTAGTATAGATGAATGAAGTGAACAAGTCAAGTGCTCTACTGGAGTGAAGATTTCAATTTTTGGACATAGCAATGTTTCTAAATTTGTGACGTCTTTTTGAAGGAGTTTTTGCAGTGTCTCCGTCTTCTCCTTCCCCTTTGCGTAGAATTTAGCAGTAGGAAAACGGATCTTGATTGCTATAAATATTTGTGATAGAAACCAGTAAGGGTAGCTGCCGCTGTCCCACGAAATACCATGCAAATGCTTCGATACCCACTGATGCGATTTCCTCTCACTCGAGGACAGCGAGTTGAAGGAAATTGGAGGAAGAAAAAGAACCGTGTCTGAGTAGTTGTTTGAACAAATAGATAATTCTTTTATAATGAATCCACTCTTTTTGTGTCGAAAACCTTCAAAATCTATAACAACAATCTCCGGACTCAACATTCCAGCAAACTGAATAAGTTACGTTTAAAAGTTTTCACGAACATGCAGAAAATAAACCTGTCAGGTGACCAACGTAAGCGTTTGTGATTGGACAAGGCAAAACGTAAGAGTATCCTGGACCCTTTTGGCTATACTCTGCAATAAATCCAGAGGCATCATGAAGAATTGCATGTAAGCGAAGCACTTTAAATGATTTCAAATAAGTATCCAATGAAGAGTTATCTATTCCAATGATCCCACCATAAGGCCTCAGTTTTAGTGCAATTTCGAGGTTAACATCAGGGTCCAAGTGCAAGCAGGTTGCCAAAAAGTAAAGAAATCTTTCATTATGTTCTGGATAGTCTGTTTTTATTAAATTATAGATTTCATGAATGGTTTTTAAATCTACCGTCGCGATTGTTGTCGTCATGCTGTTTTTGAGCAAGCATTATAGACAAATGAAAATTAGGTGACTTTTGCAGGGTATGATAATTACTTTTTTTTGTTTGTGTCTACATGACAGCTCCTTTTCCCCCAAGGTTTTTAAAATTCTTCCTGGTTGGTTTCCTTAAAATGATTTTTTTTTAAAATGCAAGTGTCCCCCCTCCCCTCCATAAGACTCAGAGGAAAACAAAGAAAAAATCTAAGTGTCCCCCCCCCCCCCTGTAGTTTGACCGGGAAGACACTTGTGTCCCCCCTGTAGTTTGACCGGGAAGACACTTGTGTCCCCCCCTGTAGTGTTCACGGGAAGACACTTATGTCCCCCCCTGTAGTTTGACCGGGAAGACACTTGTGTCCCCCCCTGTAGTGTTCACGGGAAGACACTTATGTCCCCCCCCCCCCGTAGCTTGCCCAGACCAAAACAAGATTAAAGTACCCTGGCGCAGACATATGACGAATTCACTTTCAAAGCAAAAGCGGTGGTAGTTAAAATGGCTTCAAGCCCAAAGCGGCAAACCAGTCACGCAAGTGGAGGGAAAATGGTTTCCTAAGATTAGTTTCATGCATGGCAGGGGAAATAAGGAGAAAGAATTTCAAAGTGTCCCACCCTGTAGTTTGCCCAGGAAGACACTTGTGTCCCCCCCCCCCGTAGTGTTCACGGGAAGACACTTATGTCCCCCCCCGTAGTTTGCCCAGAAAGACACATCACTACTTGCATCGAATGTTATTAGGCACAAAGAGTTAAATAGTGGCTTGAAAATATGACTAAAGTTTCTTCTTAGGGACTTCTGGTTTTAAAAACCGTAAAATGAGCATCATTGGGCGAAAAAACCAGATTTTAGCAATATGCCTGCGCTCATCTTGCAGCCTTGCATCTGCAGCTTAGCGTTTTGAAACGCAAAGTAGGTTTCAGTATGATTAATAACAGATCCAAAGAAATGAATCTTACTCCCTTAAAAATTAATGGCGCAAAAACAGACTTGTCAACAAATATATGTCAGCTTAATCCTTATAACATAAGCTTAATCGTAAGAAGATCAATTTTACAATTTTTAATCACCGTTTGATTTACTGGATTTGAGGCCGTGTCCAGACAAAACAGTCCCTGACAGAACAGTCCTGAATTGCAAAAGAGTCGCAGACAAAATTGTTCTATGAAAGCAGACAAAATAGTCCTAGACAAAATAGTCTTAAATAAATGTCGAAACAGTTTTTATATATAATTTAAAAGCAATAAACAAACATAATCTATGAGCTAAGCTTCCGGATGCATTGATTTATTTGATATGAATTAATGGTAAACCAAAAACTCGGTTTAAAAGCATAAATTGGTTAAAAAAAACCTAAGTTTTAATCAGCTTAATATTTGTTCAGTGACATACCATTATATGAACAGTTTAAGGAGTTTCGTTGTTAATTGATGTATGTTTAACCCTGTTTATTTGGGACTGTTTCGTCTTGGAATCTCTTTGCTATTCGAGACTATTTTGTCCGGGACTGTTTTTTCTGTTCAGTATTTGAGGTGTAGAATGTCTTCTGGGGTGTGACTATTATTAGCTGAAATCTTTACCATAGAACCTTAGTAGTTCTAGCAAAATCGTGTCAAAAGTCCGCATTATCATCAAAAATTTATCAAAAATTAGTTAGATTCTGTAAAAGAGTTGCCATTCTGGTCGTTATAATGTTTAGTGAAATTGAAACGTTTTCCTTTAATTGTGAAATTTGGACCTGTCTCTTCGGTTTAATTCAATTAAGTCTTTTTGAGATCCGGCATGTAGCAATCAGGGCAACCAGAGAGAAACTAAAACTCTAAGTTGGTAGTTTTATTAAGCATCTTTTCCTTATATTTTGAGAAAACTATCTATTAACTGTAATATTTGTGATCGTCGCCAAATTTTGTCGTTTTTAAAGGGAGTCAGTATTGCTGGTATTCGGAAAACTTTCGGAAACATAAAAATTTTGAAAAAAATGTTCTGTTGAGTTGCTGCCATTCTTTTACTTTTTTCCGTCATTTTGTATTGAAGCAATGACTGTCGCTCTAAAATCAAACATTTAAAAATTTAAGATGTCTAATTGACGGTTTGCACGATAAGAGACTTTTTTCTGCTTTTTACGAGGCCTTGTTTATCATTATGGGTTTGGGAACCGATCGTGCTCTCTTGTACAGACTGTTAGAAGACTGTTAAATTTAATATGAAATCAGAATATTCAGTTAAATTTTGTTTTTGTGAAAAAGGCAATGAACTGTTGGAAATTGACTTGATAAAAATATGATTTTCTTCCCCTCTGTTTTTGGGCAAAAATTATCGACATTTACTTCATTCTATTTGTTTCAGTAGCGACAAAACAAAAATAAAAAATCGTTGAAAAGATGTTTGTGGCACTTCTGAATACATTTTTTGAAATTTTGATTTTTTTGAGCACTTCTTTTAATACTACAAAATTTGATTCCCTCCGGGTGTTCAGTCAACTGAATTTTATTCTCTGCAATGTGTTCAAAATGCGTCTGGAGTATTTTTTGTAACATATTGATTCAGATTATTTCATTTCAAACTGATGAATATCTTTCTTTAACCCCGCAAAGAGTCTCAGTTTCAAAATTAATGATACACAAATACTTTTCTCTTTTCGTTTTTACGGCGCAAAAGGCTTGTTCAAATCATAAGATACTTTTTATACATAGTTTTTAAAAACAAAAATTTTCAAAAATTTATGAGACAAAGTATTGTTTTCGTTTCTATGGCTTTAATTTCTGTTTCGGAAAAGGTTAACAACGTCTGCTCTAATACTTCCGAATCAAAGAGGGTTTCACTGGCTCCAACATAAATGCGAGTGCGCAAAACAGCACAGTTGATTTTGTTGTAACAGTTTTTTTTTCAGATAGCCGATTTATGTTTGCTGATGGTTAGCTTGTAATTTAAAAAACACTTGAATTGCAAATGCAAACCTTAACATTATCAATCATATACAATTCCGAAGTGTATATCAGTTATGAAGCGCATTAATTAATTCAATCAAATTGCAAAAAATAGAATGTCGACAATTCGCAATCATTTTGATTGTGTAAGAGCGGTAACAACAGTAAATCACCGGTGAGCAATTATCTCTAGTCACAGCTAACGCGAGCAGACTAAGCTTGTCCAAATGGCACAAATCAGAAACTAAAATTATTTCGAATATTTTTTTATCACCATTTCTTCATGCTCTAGTAAAATCTTCTCCTTTTCAAGAAAGTTGGAGCTCTATTTTCTTGCTTTGAATCCGTACGTAGCTGCTGCATGAGGATGAACACAAGAAACACTAGATATTAGAATTTACAGTATATGATGAAAGAATGTTTTTTGTTATTTTGCATCGGTAATCTTGGTAACCATTTCTGAACTTTGTTTGCTTTGCTTGAAGTGATCTACAATTATATTACAGATCAGGAACTTTATTTTTATTTTTAGCGTGACAAATTTGATTTTTAGCTTGACTTTATTTTTAGCTTGACAAAACCTTATCTTTAGCTTGACAAATTTTTTAGCTTAATTTAAGTTTTAAAATTTTCGTATGGTTAATGTGGAAATTCGGTTCTCTCCAATTTCTTATTTTACCTTCGCTCTGCAGTTTCTTATTTTACCGTTTTTCGTCGATCTAATCGTTAGCTAATCACAGCTGTAATTTTGAGTTTTCAGCTTTTTGCAGAATCTGTTGTAATCAAGGGCAAATAGAATAGATTTCTGATAGAATTCTTATGTTATCTTTTCGTATTTTTTTTGCAATTGCGCGCAAAATGTTTTAACCCATTTTTTCACTGTTTCCCTAATAAACTATTATAATTTCTCAAATTACAGTTTGACCGTTACTGTTTTAATTCTAAGACCTAACTTGTTGTTACCAGTGCAATTGATATTTTATCAAATTTTTTGATACAGATCTACTGCACCTATGAAGTTTTGATACAGCAGGCAAACCTGCCGATATATTCTACTGTCTTCATTGAATGTTTTTTTGGTTTTTGGACTTCACTTTTATGTTTTGCAGTTATATATGCAGCCAACGGTTTGTCATAATTAGCTGTCTTTGAGTACCTTTAAGTTGTTCATTTGACGTTTCTTC
Source organism: Convolutriloba macropyga (assembly GCF_964194025.1). Taxonomy (NCBI): domain Eukaryota; kingdom Metazoa; phylum Xenacoelomorpha; order Acoela; family Convolutidae; genus Convolutriloba; species Convolutriloba macropyga. Next base: position 57,619,920 of record NC_134469.1, read on the forward strand.
TGCAGAATCCAGACTTCCCTAAAAGGCTACATGAGTTAAATAGAATAAGAAGCTGCTATCGAAAATATTTATTTATTCAAATTGTGGAAAATGTTTTGCGTTTTTGAGATTAATTAGATGTTGCCATTCCTTTTTTCATAGAGCAATGTTCATTTTTGTTTTCTGGTAATTAGATTGATTTTTGTCGTCAAGATTTTTGTTACGACCATACGACGTCACAATCACTTCAAATCTGCTTTTTGTTCATGCATATTGAACTGAATTGCGTGCGGGACGTCATTTTTCACTCTTAATGGAGCGAGTTTTTTTGTTCGTTCGCGTGATTAAGTTTTTGTGCACACGTGACTTACGTCACTCAAAAATGACTTCCTCACTCTGAAATTGACTTTTCTTTACTCAGAGATAAGGTCAAAGAGATAAGCTCAAGTGAGTGTATATCACTCTAATTGAAGGTTGTTTAAGAACAGCTAATAGAAGCAGCAACAAGTTATACAGATTCTTAATGAAAATTTAACATCTCAGCGCTTAATGAAAAGAATAATTTTCTGTTTTCGTCTGTCTTTTTTTAAAATTTATTTTTCGCGACTGCAGATCTACGAAGCTATTGCGGCTATTTTCTGGCAATCGGTCAGCTATGTTTTAAATAGTTGCTACAGGTCTAGCTTCTTGCAAAGATGTTAGAGTTACTAATTTTACGCCTAATTGTTTAACTTTTCATGCCTAATTACATGTTGAGTGACAAAATGTATGAACAAATTTTTGCTTTCTTCCTGTGCGGCAGTTTGTTTCTCAAGTGTTTTTTTCTATCAATTTTTGGGAATTGGATGTTGAGATATATGACAGTTTTTTGTTAGATTGTTTCGTTGAATCAAGCTAGTTGTTTGGTGACGCTAGTTCCTGATGGTATTATTGTGAAATGCTTCTGATGTAGATAAATCAAATGATGTTTGAGCTAATTTTTTCTAATCGATAGCGAGTTTTACTTTTCCGATGCGTAAATTAGAATTTGATTTGTGCTATTAATCTCAATTGTTTTTTAAAAGTAGGTTTGTGTTTATATGACTTGGTTTGATGATGCAGCGGGCTTATCGAGTCGTTTCAGGAATTCTTTGTGCTTGTTAATTTGAATCCACTAGAAAATAGATGTTATTGCAGCCGGAAAACTTTGCACTCATTAGTTTTAGTTATCGGGCATTCTTGCTATTGAGTCACACATTCTCAATAGTTAATGCCATCGATGTTCTTTTGATATATAGAAAAAATATTGGTTAAGCTTTTATATGCCATATACTGCTCGTTTTTGCTTTTTAGAGATTTTCTTGCAGCTTTTGTTTTGTAGTCTGAAGCGTCCAAAGCTGAATTATGAGTTTTACTTAGTCTTTCATTTTTTTCCGATTTGTTGCTTCGTAACAATTTTTTTCTAGTTGCTCTCGACCTAAGTTTTGAAGCAATTATAATAAAACTTTTGTTTTTAATGCAAAATTTTTACTCTATAGTTGTTTTAGAACATTTTTTTTATTTCACTTCTCGATTGACTTGTTCACGCTTGACTTCTTGATCTTTGCGTGACCTAAATAGCTCTTATTTGGAAATTAAATTTGTTGCTTAAAACAAAAGCGATTTTAAGATACGCCATCAAAAGGCAGGAATAGCCTACTGGTTAATGTTGATGTCTACTACGGCGTTCAAAAGCAATTTGTCCATTATTATTCTGTTAATGTTATCTTATTCCTTTTCATTTTTAAAAAAAGAACATTGCGTAGCGGTACACAACTTTTTACTCAACAATTTGACAATTATTTATTTAAAAATGTTCTGTTTCTATTTCGTTTTTTTTTTCAATATCTATTCAGAACTTTATACCGTGTGTTTGATATTTTTGTTTAACATTACTTTTCGCTTGCACAACATACCAAGCTGGTTGAAATGTTTCCCATGATTCCAGAAGAAAATTTATTACAAATTTTGGATGAAAATTGTTTTTGAGAGAATGCATCTTTCCTTTTATTCTTTGTTCTTAGTTTAGTAGTTATCTTGGCTCTTTACTTCGCAATTGATTGATTGCGTCGGATGGTTTTCTGATTGTTTATTTTCTTTGCTTTTTTATAGAAAATGATCGAAGCAGTCTGTTATAAGAAACTGTTCTGCTGTTATAAAATTCTTATTGTTAATAAAATTATAGTTTTTAGGAACTGAAACTTTGGATTCTGATTTGTTAGACATGAACGCTGCCTCAATTTTATGTAAATTGCCAGACAAGGGACAATTGGGTATTTATTGTCTCTTACTGGTTATGTTAAATTGCAATTTCATGGAACTTCATGCAAACTATGTCACTGGATTATTTTTCATACTAATATTTTTAATAATTTTTCAGATGGGATTTCGGCCAATTTTCATAAATGGTTTGTAAAGTAAGTTAAGGTGTCAATGGTGTCTGAAACACTTGCGATTTGGGGTTTTTGTGCTTGAGAAACTTGCAAAAAATCACAAGCCAATTGGAGCTGAATGAGTTTACTACACAACACTTGTTTATTCAGAATTTATCTGATTCATCTTCCTGCCTATGTATAATCAAAGTTAATTAATCAATTAACCATGCACAAACTACGTTTAGATTATAACAAGCCTTTTTGAAGCGTGAACTTATTTTGTGACGTGAACTTTTAATAATGAGACGGTCATATTCGCAAAACAACTAATTGAGAGTTAGTTGAATTCTTTTTATTTGTGTTCATTTTAGGTACATTGTGTTACTAATTATTTATTACTATCAGAATAACTATCATTACATCAAATAGCGAGATGGTCGATACAAGCAGATGTGACATTCTAAAGGCTGCCTTGACCCAAAACTTAGTTTCAGAATCTGAACCCTGTGCTCAGTTTTTTGATACTGATTACTTTGACAAGGTATTGACAAAGTTTCGTGAGTCTTTTCCTCCGCATGTCAGCTTTCTCCATTGTTTTGCGGTGAAAGCAGCTCCCTTGCCAAAGTTGCTGAAACGTTTGCCAAATCTAAACTTTGGAGCTGAAGCAGCATCTTTGACTGAGGTTGAAATCTCGTTACGAAATGGAGTTGAGCCTCAGAGCATTATTTGGGACAGTCCGTGTAAAACTAAGGACGAAATTAGATTTGCTCTGGAAAAAGGTGTGAATATGAATGCCGACAACTTCCAGGAACTGACGAGAATCAATGACATCATTCTTGAACTGAGTGCCGAGCAGACCGTGTTTCCAAAATTTTTGGGATTTCGTATAAACCCGTGCGTGGGCTTTGGAGCGCGAACAGCAACAAGCACTTCTGACATCAACTCGAAGTTCGGGGTTCCAATTGATCTGTACAAGGATGAAATTATCAAATCCTTTGAAATGTATGATTGGCTGAACACGTTGCATATTCACATTGGGTCGCAAGCTTTTGGCATTGACGGTTTGGTGGAGGCTATTAAAAAGATATGCGACCTTGCCGAAGAGATTAATGTTAAAATTGATAAAGAGAAAGTGATCGCAATCGATATTGGTGGAGGCCTTCCTGCTCTATATGACGATGATGACTACAAGAAGCACTTGGATTTATTTCCGGAATTTGTGAAAAAAATTAAAGAGGTAAGCAGTTTTCTGATCTGGTAAAAGTCTTATGGAAAGTGATTTGCTGTCTGGTCCCTGTCATTTGGTGAAAATAATCTTGATCAAATAACTTGTATAATTTATACAAGTTATTTGATCAAAATTATTTTCACCAAATGAAAGGGACCAGACAGCAAATCGAAAGGACAGTAGATCGATAAATTTTGTAGGAATTGAGATGGAAAGTGATGTAAACATTAGGTGTAAAGGGTACCGAAACCGTATAGTATGTTCTAATCACAACTTTTTAGACGTTTACTAATTTTTAATTGCTCTGGAACGATGTTTTATGAAATTGAAAACGTGTTTTGGGCAAATTTTTTTGCTTGACTGTTTTTGCGCTTTTGTTCTATAACTTTTTTGACGTCTTGAGTAATTTTATGACGCTTGAACTCTTCATTTTTGAGTGATCGAAATTGCTCTCTGTTTGAAATAAGTTGATTCCTAATAGAAGTCATTGTGAGCGAATAAGAATCAGCGCCTTTGTAGCTTAGTGGGCAAGATGTTGGACTGGCATCGGATGTGTGTTGAACGCGCCACCTGTGGGATTTTTCCACCCATAAAACATTTCTAAGCCTAATCTCCTTGATTAAATGGCCCTTGGCTTTCGTTTGAGTACAATTCATCCAACGTCAGTCGTTTTTTGTTTAAACTAGCTGATTTAACCGTGCTTTGCGCGCCATAAGCATGGCTCAGCGGCCCATGGTACTTAATATGAATCTATCACCACCGAATAAACTACCGCGACCGATTACGGTATGCACAACAACTGTGTATTTTAAACATAATATCCCAAATCGGACCATTATTTCTCCAACCCTAAAATATATGAGGGTTATTTTTGGGTAGAGAAACTAGTAGTTGTTACAACTAGTAGTTAGCCTAATTGTTGTGATAAACTTATTAAATAGATTCTGAACAAATTTACAAACTGTGTAATTTCAGATCAAATTGAGCTAAGGACTTGAACAAAACATATCCGCCGGTGCCGGCATTGGTTCCACAGGATTATATTCCAAAGACCCGTCGTTCCTAGCTTGACGGGCACTTTTTGTTGCTGTATATCCCCAGATGCGCTATCACGTCTTCAAGAGTTCGACCTCAAAAAACATCCCAAATAAAAGATCTCAACTTCCCAAACTTCAATATTTTGTCACTACTCGGTGCTGAAATTCGCCACCTTTCAGAGTTTTTCCCACCAGCCCTTTCCTACGGCCGAATTGTTATCTTCATTGGCGGCAACGACCTATTCAAAGGCGATTTGCCGTCAACCCAAGAACCTCACGAAGTAGCCGAGGAACTCAATAATCTAGCAAACGAGCTAGTTCCGCTTGCAAATACGTTATTGGAATACCGAATTGGGGAGATTCCTCTGATAACAAAAAGCGGACCCAAACTACTAACAATTTAATCCAAAAATACGCCAGTAGGGCCAGCTGGGTATACAGAAGCATCAGTCATAAAGTCTACAACAGTCAAAAACACATTAGCAACGACAACGTCCACCTGAATCAACTAGCCCTTTGTAAATTGGGCTCAATCCTAAAGCACAAAATTCTAACCCCTGTTAACTTTTCTACTGCCTTGAACGTAGCTGGTCATCTTGACGAGTTTCAGTGTGAGAGGAGTTTCTGCAAGTGTGGCTGTTTCAATCCAACCTACTAATTCAAGGTAACGTTTTTCTACTCAAGCCGTCGGTGCCAGTATTGGTTCCATAGGCTACTTATTAAATAAAATCATTTGTTAATCTTGCCGTCGGTTCCAGCATTGGTTCCATAGGCTCCTTAACTCTTGGTTTTCATTCGCCATCACCTTCATCCTTTCCTTTCCTTTGTCGTCGGTGCCAGTATTGGATCCATAGACAACTAGTCGTTTTCATCTACTAAAGCCGTCGGTGCCAGTATTGGTTCCATAGGCTACTTATTAAATAAAATCATTTGCTAAGCGTGCCGTCGGTGCCAGCATTGGTTCCATAGGCTCCTTTACTTTTGGTTTTTTCATTCTTCATTACACTTCCTCTTTTCGTTGTCGTCGGTGCCAGAATTGGTTCCATAGACACTAGCAGTTTGTATACTTTGTGTATGACTTCTAAAGGCACGGGTTTCGATTAGACCGACATTGAAGTCCTGATCAAATTAGATAAAAATCTCCTTCACATCTGCAATGACTGCAAAGATAACAAAGACAATGCCATTGACAATAAAACCTCTAAAATTGATGATCAACTCATTGAAATCAAGGAACAAATGAAAATGTTTGCACAAAGTATCGAAGAATCAAACCAAATGATAGACACCGTAAAACTTGACCTCAGTGAACTGAAGAAACCAAAAAGTTAAGCCCAGTCTCTTGGAAATGTAACAAAAGGTGTGACTAAAACAGCGTTTCATAGTACAAAATCAAATGACGGACTTGGTATTCGCGTCCGTGGAGTACCAGAGCTCACGTCAAAATCGGCCGATGAGCGAATTCACGCTGAGATGGCGGCTGTAGAAGAGGTGCTCGACTTTCTCAATATCGAAGACAAGAAACTTGGCAAAATTCACCGCATTGGAAGATACGACTCCACAAAGACAGTCCCACGCACCCTTTTGATACATCTAGAAAACCCAATCAGCAAAGACTTAGTACTGAAATCTGCTTATCGCTTAAAGGATTTCAACAAGCAAGTCTTCGTGATCCCTGAGTTGTCACCAGTCGATGCTAAAAAAGAAAACGAATGTCTGAAAACCCGCCGAAAACTAATAGAAGAAAATAAATTTGATCGCAAAGAAATTCGTATTCGAAATCTAACAGTTGACGTAAAGGTAAATGCTGCATAGGTGACCAACACCGACTCCAACCCAAACACTGAAGACTCTTCCTCAGAAGATGAAGATGGGTCTTGACTAACCTCAATCAAAATGCTAACGTTTAACGTCAGAAGCCTTCTAAGCCTAGAAAGAAGAATGGCATTCTCAAACGCAAGAGCGACTTTGAAATACGATCTTCTTTGTCTGACAGAAACTTGGCTCACACCACATGTGCCAAATACTGCCTTGTTCTTGTCAAATTACAGCATATATCGAAACGATAGGGACACAGATATGGTCACTTCTAAACATGGCGGTGTTCTAATAGGAATCCGAAATTCGATTGAACATGAGCAAGTAAAACTAAGCATAGTACGTGACGATTATGTGGCAATCAAAATCTACACTAAACCAAAACCTATACTAATCTGCTGTGTCTACAATCCACCCACTGGAAGTCCATTCCTATGGTCATCTGCACAACTATCAAACGTACTTTATGAAATTGAATTAACACGCTCAAATCAGATGTGTGAAAACTTGATGCTGACAGGAGATATAAATTTTTCCAAAACTGACTGGGAATCAATGAGCTCAAGTGATGATTATGAGAATGCATTCATTGAAAAGTTGTTTGATTTAAATTTTTTTCAAACATTGCTAAGAGACAACTTGATGTAGTCCTGGTCTACACCCTCGACCCAATTATAAGCTGCGACTTGGACAATAATCTTTTTTCTAAATACTCCACAAATCAAAAACCTTGCTCTGATCACATCCCAATCTGCACTTACTTGAGCACGTTCATCCATCCCCACGCATCTGCTGGAGATGTTAAATTTGCTTTCAAAAGAGCAAACTGGGAGCACCTAAATGAGCAAATAACAAAATCACCTTTTGATCCGTACTGCTACAGCAATGTGAACGTCCTGGTTCAAGAATGGTACAAATGGATAAACAAAATCCTCGAAGCAAACATTTCTAAAGTCACGCGGCATCGAGCCTCACTTCTCCCGTGGGTAACACCATCAACATCCCATCTAATCAAGAAACTGGAAACTAAAAAGAAACGATGGCAGATAATGAATCTGAGCAGGAGCCTCAAAATAAAGAAGCTTGAAAAACAAATATTAATTGAAATGGAGAAAGATCAGTCAAATTTTGAATCCGAATTTTTCGCAGGGCGACGGTTCAGTAATATACAGAAATATCTTTGGGCAATAAGAAAGAGTCCTTCCATATCACTCATTGTAAACTATGCAATCACGAGCGCTAGAACCAATCAACACAAAGCACAACTCTTTAATTCATTCTTCCAAAAAGTGTACAGTAACAAAGTTAATTACAAACCAGCAGTCTTGAGGAGAAAACTTGATTCTCTGCATATAACAGAATAATTGATAACAGATGTATCAAGTTAACTACAACTCAACAAGTCAAAAGGGCCCGATAACTTTGGTAACATAATTTTTAAGTTTTGCTCAGCAACTTTGAGCAAGTCACTCGTCCTTCTTTTTCAAATAATGTCCAATAAAGGAAAATTCCCTTCTATCTGGAAAATAAGTCAAATAGCTCCCATCTATAAGGAGGGAAGCAAAGCAGCAGTGAATTGCTACAGACCCATTAGTTTACTCTGTTTTGTGTCCAAAATTTTTGATAAAGTGATTTTTGACGAAATATATTATCATTGTCGTCACAGATTAAACGAAAATCAATTCGGCTTTCAAAATAATAGATCGGCAACCACTCAGCTTCTACTGTTTCTCGACACAGTTTATCGCAAATTTGACACAATTTCGTCGGACGACATTAGTATCCTCTACTTAGATTTTGCAAAAGCTTTTGATAAAGTACCACACCTTCTCATAAAGAAACTCGAAAGTTTTGATGTAGGAGGAAATACATTATTACTCTTGCACTCTTACTTAGAAGATAGAAAACAATTTGTCAAAATTGGAAATTGTTATTCAAGTTTGGAGAACGTAACAAGTGGAGTCCCACAAGGTTCCATACTTGGACCACTACTGTTCTTAAGTTTTATAAATGACTTGCCAGATGCAAACCCGGATATTGAAGGTTTTGGATTTGCAGACGACTATAAGTTCATTGTTCATGATCAGGCAAAACTGGACAGAAGTGCAAAAAATTTTGAAGACTGGTGCCGAGAGAGTGGAATGGAGTTAAATGCGAACAAATGCAAGTTGTTAAATGTTAGAGGTAATCTCACGACATCTACGTGTGGCCAGGAAGTAAAACCAACTGAATCCCAATAAGACCTTGGTTTAATAATTACATCAAATCTCTCATGGCAAGGCAACTGCGACCACAGAGTGAAAAAAGCGACCAGTGCTTTTTTCCAAATAAAACGAAATATGTCAGCAATCAGCTCAACGTCAACCAAAATGAACTTCTATACTGGTTATTTTGTTCCAATACTGACGTACTACTCACCATGGTTGCCAAACCGCACCAACATGTACAAAATTGAAAAAATGCATATCATGGCTACTAAATGGATTCTAGGAAGCTCACTTCAAAGTTACAAAGAACGTCTCATTAGCCTAAAACTCCTCCCACTCTGTCACTACGTTTAACTGCATGATCTTCTCCTCTTCCTAGCTATTACACGTAATAAATTTGACATTCCGACAGATTTTAAAACCCTTGAAGACGAGAGGACAAGGCAACACTGTAGAGGTGAACTGAAAATCGAAAATAACCGACTAGTCAATTCCGATGAAAACTTCTTCCACCAAACGAAACAACTGTACAACGTTGTAAATAGCAATATTCAAAAATTTGGAGGCAAATTAAACAAACACACTATCACAAAAGCATACTGGCACTTTTTCACAACTCAATTCAGCCTGACAAACAAATTCTCTTGGCGAATAATTTGCAGATTTGACAAT
>NC_134469.1:57634253-57758518 GCF_964194025.1 Convolutriloba macropyga
GAGATTTTTCTTCTGGTTGAATTGTTTCTTCTTTGCGTCCAAGAAGCCTAATTTTCAGTTTTAAAAGCTATATGCTAACCTCAGTTATGAATTTAAAAGATTTAAGGTGCATCCAGAATAATAGTCGTAGCCAGTTTTGGAAAGTTAAGTTGCATAATTGAAGTTTTTGCGGAGCGTCTATAGAGACGATTGAAAAATTTGAACAGACTCAAGAAAACTATTGGTTGCTAATTGCGTTTTCATTTGTCTTCGGTTCATGTTCGAAATATGTTTGTCGATGCTTAATTTCAGTTGTAGCTGTTTTGTTGTAAACCTTAATATTCCATGGAAATTAGACGCCTGAAAATGCGCATTCATTTTAAGATAACAAGTGGTCAATTTGTTGACCGCCAGTGAACGTCAAAGAGATCTGTTGTGACTCTTTTCGGTATTCTATCGGCTTTGTTAGGTTCTACGCTCTTTCTTCGTAACATTTTCTTCTTATTCTCTTTTGTGATGAAATGAAGTGTTTTTAGTCGAATTGTCTGCAAACGTAAACCATTTACACAACTCAATGCTGATTTTGAAGACATGACAAAATTCTGAATTTTTAAATGCTTTTTTTGCTGTTTTAGCCAAATTTATATCAACTTGTCATAATGCTCTCCAGTAAACAATCAAATGTGGCCGGTAGGGTCAAACCCGATAGATCGCTGATTTCAATGATATGAACAATAAATATTTTTTGGAATTAGAGTCACTTTTTGCAGTGCTCTCTTCTTTTTTTCGTTTCCAGTACTTGTTTTCTAGTAATTGTAGCTCCGGTTCCTATGAAAATTTTCTGGAAATAAAGTTTTTGGTCTTTTGCTAATTGAAACAGATATTTATAAAAATGCATAATTTATTAATAGCCGCGAAGCGATATATGCGGCTATTATTTGGCCTTTTCTTGTTTTTTACAAATCAAAGAATTTGAATTGTATTGGTGCGCTGTGTTTTTTAAGACGTTTTCACACAATTTTCAATGACCTTAATCTTTCAAAACGGGATAAACAGGTAAAGCCCAGCGGGCATTAAGTTTCATTAGAAGCCCAATGTGGGCTTTAGTAGTCTTTCAAGTGCTTAGAGTGGTACAGCTAATGGAATGGCCTTGATTTAAGGTTATAAGATAGTTTTTGTGAGTTTTTGGGCTCAAAATAGTGCAATTTTTCAGGTTTTTCAGTTTTTTGTTTGAACAGTCTTAAGTTGAACTTTTTTAAAGTTGATGAACGTCTTCTGCGAGACAAAATTACTTGTTAAGAACGTTTTATGAGCTATAAGTTTTGGTACTACGAACACAAACACCCAAAATGATACCAATTTTTGCATTTTTTTTCAAGTTTTTTGAAAATTTTAGTCCTTTTTTGATTTTTTTTCACTCTCAATGGCTAAGGAATCTCCATTAAAGTTTGATAATACGGAACTTTTTCTATTTTCTATTAACAATGGAATGTCTCGAATTTTAGCAATTTTTTATAAAGTTTGCAATTTTTTTAAGTTTTCCTAAAATTTTTGTCATTTTTCGATATTTGTCTATTCTCAAGTGCCAGAAAACATATTCTACGATCCGATAAAAATTTACTGCATGGTTGTTGGTGTCAATAGAATTGTTTTCAACAATTTAACGTTTCGAGTTTTTTTAATTAAAGTTTGCGATTTCAAGTTTTTTTGAAATTATTTGTCTTTTATTCAGCTTTTCTTGCCTCAGTAGCCAGGTAGCCTCCACCATGATTTGATAGTTTGTTGCTACATAGTTGATAGGAGGCAATATAATGACTTAACATTTTAATAGAACGAATTTTTTTGAGCCAATCTATCTTTGAGCCAAAAATTTTTTGAAATGGCTTACTGAGAAGCCAAGAAAGTTGGGTTACTGGGTAGCTTCTAGAGACAAAGAAAAGATTCTGAGGATATTAATATCACCATTTTGACCAACAGTTCGTTAAAATTTGCAATTGATTTCCTTTTTTTAAAAATTTTTTGTCATTTTCTGATTTAATCGATCTTCAAGGGCCAATGATTTTTTAGGTCCTACAGATATAATACTGGACCGATTTCAGAGCATAAATTTGGCATTGTACATATTTTCGAAGCTGCTATATTTAATGGGATTGAATTTTGCCTTCGGGGTAAAATCTTCACGAGATTTAGCAATTGGTATATTTTTGTTTAGTATGTTTTAGTTTCAACTTTTTGATGATTTTGTTTGTGTTTTGGCTGGAATTGAGTTGCTGGTCAGTTAGAGTACTTCGAAGTTTTTCATTCAATTCTTTGGATTGTTTTTCAGGACTTGTCCTGCTATGTTTTTTATTTCGTCGTCAAGATTACGACCATTTGTTACGACCATATGAGGTCACAATCACTTCAAATCTACTTTTTGCTCAATTATTTATGAAATTTTAACTGAATTGCGTGCGTGATGTTTCCACTCTCAGTGGAGTAGGTTTTTTGTTCATTCGTTTGATTAAATATTTGGTCAGGCGTGACTTACCTCACTCTCAAAAATGACTTCCTCACTCTGAAATTGATTTTCTGCACTTTAATTCAAAGAGATATGATCAAGTGAGTGTTTCTCACTCTAACTGAAGGTTACTTGAGAGCAGTTAATAGAAACAGGAATAAGTTTACACATTCTTAATCAAAATTTAACTTCTTGGCCCGTAATTGAAAGAATAAATTTCTTTTTTTTTGGTCGGTGTTGTTTCTTTTTTAGACTGCAGATCTACAAAGCTATTGGGGCTACTTTCTGGCAGTCTGCCAGCTATGTTTTTTTGATATTTTAGGATTATCGTTTGTAAAAAAAAATCAATTTTTTGCTTTTTTAACAGGAACGCACTGATAGCAAGGTCAGTTTTTGTTTTATCGTTGACTTTTGCAGTGAAAAAGGACTCGGATTGTATTTCGGGTCTCTCCTTTTCAAAGTACTTTTTAAAATTGTTTCATTCCCAATTACAGGCGAGTCTGTTTTGATCTAAAAGCTCTAGCAAAGTTCCCTTTCATGTTCAAAAAAAGTCCATTGACTGAATATTGTGTTTTTGAGTAAATTCTTGGTTTTTGTGTCATACAAATTGTGTCCGTAAATTTTAAATAATCATGCGATTTTTCTTTGTTTGTAGCTCCTTCTTTATAGCTCCTCCTTTTTTCTTTATAGCTTGTTCGATATTTAATTCGACATTTGTTTATTTAGACTTAGTCATAAGATTACAAAATGAATGCCAAATGCTGGTAAAACTCTTCAATATTGGTAGTGCTATTTAAGAAAAAATCTAATGCGTTCAGTTGATGAATAATGGTTGTCGGTAATATAACTCGTATTTAAAATTCATAATTTGTTTTTGATAAATTATTTTTATGGTCAAGTTATATGGAGAAGTAACAAGAGCAGTTGTTTGGGTCTAGTTGTGGAATTTTAAAGTTCAACGTTGATTTGGATTGTTATGGCGCGCTGTTCATTTCTAAGATTTACTATTAGTGTCAGTTGAGTGTTGGTTTTTTCAATTTTAGTTACAGGTCGGAATGTTTCAAATGTTTTCATTATTGAAAGACAAAATTTGTGTGAAAATGAAGGCCAATGATTATTCATGATAATGACCGCAAAAAAGCTTGTTTTTTGGCTTCAAGGACTTTGACGTATTTTTTTGACATTTTGAATTTTGCCAGTATTCGTTGTTGATTTGTAGTCTTACTCTTTTTTGACGTAGTCCCACTGCTAAAATGTCCAGGTGGCTCTAGCTTTCACTGCTGTTTTGTTATTTGAATAATAGTTTTGCGGCGTTGATACTGGAGTTTTCATAATTTCCACTTATCATTTTTGAATTTCTGAGGATCTCTCTTGCGGTCTTTTCCGATTATCACTTTAATTACACATGAGTGACAAGTCGCATATCACATTAATGGCATTGAAAGAAGGAGCAATTGATTTTTTTCAATATTTTCAATCAATAGATTGTGATTTTAGAGGCTTCGACACCGTTTCCTCGCAAAAATGAACTGACTTTTGAATTTGACCTGCATTTTTTCTTGTTGTAGTCCATTGACATTCTGGATAACGACAAGTCTCAATGATGTCGTATGAAGGCATAAAATAATCCATTGAGAGATTTTGGTTGACAGCTAATGGCTGTCTTGACTTTGAATGAATGTAATTGTTTTCAAAAAGTGTCAACGTATTTTCTAAGTCTTCCCTTTTTTGATTTCTGTCCGCTGGTTAATTATTTTCAATAAAAACAGATCCTTTATCTCTTTTAGAGAAATTCAAGTCATTTGGCTTATTTTAGTTTTTTTTTGTGATACTGTTCTGACTGCTCACTAAATACAAGAAGAAGAGTAATGTTTGTTGTAACTAATGCTTGTTGTTTTATTTGAGTTTCTTGTTTTTCGTGTCTCCTTATCTCCTGAGTGGCAGGTATCATAGGTCCTCTAAGGTTTTATTGTGTAATTTGTATAGTGTTTTGAGCTTAAAGTGATTTTTTTAGTGGATGCACCAATTATTTTCGAACAGTGTTTTTTTGAAAATTTTCTATCTCTCCCTTATTTGGTTGACAATTAAGTCAATAAGGTTGATCGTATTCGGAACATTATGTGCGACCGCACATTACCGAGCCTCTTTGTTATACAAAAATATTTTTGACCTTTAATGGAATGTAAACTGCAATTTTGCGATGAGGAACAATTCTAAACTGGAAACAAATTAAGTTAGAGGAACAATTATAATCTTTGGCAGAGGAATTGACGGCAGAAGAATTTTGTCGATCCAAACATATGTGCGACATTTAAGTTAGACCACTGTCGGACAATTGCCGACCCTCCTTGTTCGTATCATCAACAATGAGCGACATTTAAGTTAGACCGCTGTCGGAAAATTGCCGACCCTCCTTGTTCGTATCAACAATAATGAGCGACATTTAAGTTAGACCGCTGTCGGACAATTGCCGACCCTCCTTGTTTGTATCATCAATAATGAGTAGTGCATCTACTTTTTCCCTCTAACTTTGTGATCATATTAAGTTTACGTCTCCAGGCTCACAGAACTTTTTTCAAATTGCAACGTGCTATACAACAAAACACAATTTTTCTGCCGACCGAAAAGCAGCTGAAAAGAACATTTTGATTGGCTTTTCATGGTTTCTTTAATCTAAGCTGCATTAGTCTAATAATAATAAATTCTTTTCCGGTGCTGGTTCATACATAGATACAAATGTTTACATTTGAGTTAAGAACAAAATAATCCATAACTGCACCAGTGAGAGTACTATTGGATCTTCTGATCTGTTTTGGAAGTGTCGCTTTGGAGGAAGATAATTTCTAAGCTATGTTTTCCGCAGCAACAGAAGAAATATATTAATTACAAAATTAACGAAAAAAAACTTATACTGCCTATGATGATTAATACGCCATTATTGTCAATTTCGGATCAGTACCTCAAAGTGTGACCGGAAAGCCACAAGCAAGTACTCCACTTTGTGTAGGAACGTCCTTTGGGAGTGAGACTTTTATAAAAAAGATTTTTCTTTAAAAGTTGTTTAAAGTTTCAAATCCCGACTTTTTCTATTATTTTTCTTCCAGTTTTATTTCTCACCTTCAAAAGTCTTAAGCTCAAAAGTCTTTAAATACCGACTTTTTCTATTGCTTTTTGTCCAGTTTTAGTTCACATCTTTAAAAATCTGAAGCTCACAATTAAGCCTCCCTGACACGATTTGCTTCAAGTTCCCAAAACGGCGCTGGCCGAAATGAGCCAGTTAAGTGCACTTCTCTCTGAAGCACGAAACATTGCAGACGAAACATCACAAGATGAACAAGATTTCGTTCAAGTCAGAAACAAACGAAAGCGAACCAGAAATTATCCAAAAGCCAACTCTGAAACAATCAGACCAGTAATAATAACGAGTAATCCTAGACCAACACAAGTTCATTTTGCCCCTTCGATGAAAAATAATTTCCCTCAACTCAAAATCAATTGCATCAGGGAACTTCCAGTCAACAATGACTTCTTTATTCAACCCGAAGATCAAAGTTCAAGAGAATGTCTGATGAACGCCTAAAATCTGCGACTTGTCTTTCAGAACACTTCTATGAACGCAAGAAACACTCTGCCAAATCTGAGCCCAGTTTTGCAATTGTAATTGTTGATCATAGCATACAAGAAAACTAATTGAAGGAAAAACTTTTCAACGACAATGAATGTTATCAAGGTGCTTCGGATAACAAGCAGTGCCACCGGAAAACCAACGAAACATTCGCGTGATAACTGATTGCTCAAACCGTTTAACAGCCGCAGTTGAACATGGCGTTAAAATAGGCTGGGTGCTTTATCGCTGCGAACCAAGTAAAGAACCACCTCACATTAAACAGTGCTTCAAATGTCAAAAATTTGGTCATTCGGCAAGCGATTGTAAAGACGAATTGAGATGTGCAGGCATACACACTGTAAAAAGCTGCAATGAATCAAAAGAACAGGCAAAATGTGGAATCGGTGGTGGCCCACAGGCAACAGTGTATAGAGGCTGCCCCGAATATCAAAATGCCGTGACCGAAGCAAATAAACAGAGACAGCAGACGAAATACTCACTTTCACGGAAAGATATTCAAAACACTCAGTCATTAAACACTACAAATATTACTGTCCTAGTTGCTGAAGTGCTGAGTAAAATAAGAAAGAGGTTCCATACATTGTCCTATAGCGATATAATCAGCGTCGTTAGCAACAGTGCCTCCAGAGTGTTCAACGAAAGAATAGATGGACAAGAGATTTACGATGATATCAGGAAAACAAACCTGATGAAAACTGTTAACAGAACAATCTGATTCAGTCTAGAAGCCAACAAAACCTTCACCAGGGACAACCTTAAATTTTTACAATGGAACTCCCCTGGCCTAGAAAACAAAATTCTCGAATTGTTCTTGGTTCTGACGAAAGAAAACATTGACCTTGTGTTATCGAACTCAAGAATTGTCAAAAACGTTATTTACATGAAGAATACTTTATTGCAGCAGAAGCAAAAGCAAGCAGTTATCATGGGTCTGTTATCATTGCAAAGAAGGAGATAAGGGTTAAAGAAGTCAGACCAATTGTCTAAACTTGGAAACAATCATTGGAAACCTATGGATAATCAATGTATATAATTCTCCCAATCACGACCTAAATTTAATGAAACATTTGATAGCAACTTCCAGAACATGTTTATCTGTGGAGATTTCAATTCTCCTCATCAGGGGCTCAACTGTCTGTACATACAACACCAAAAACGGCGAAAAACTCTTTGATGATGGAAAATTCAAACTACTGAACAACGGTTGTCTAACCTATCAATCTATTTATCATAAGAGACAAAGCATGCTTGGTTTACATTTCTGCAGCCTTTCAGTATTTAAATTTTTGGACAATATTCAAGTAACAGAAGATTTGGCAGCCAACACTCAGCAACACTTACCTCATTGAAGCTGCAACTTCAAACAGAATTCGATTTAAAAGCTTAAGTCAATTTCAAGAAGTTCAAATAACATGCAAAAATAAATTACAAGAATTCCTGCTTGTCCTCACCAAAGTATCCAACTAAAGGCAATCTGAACGAAATAAACCATAACCTCATCGAACTAATTCATAAATCAATCGAAAAACACTACGTAAACAGTACGACTCATCAAATTAGTCCAGAGATTATCAACCTAATCAAGCCAAGGAAAAAGATAAGGAGGCAGCTAAAAAGTGCAAAGAATGACACTTTCTATGGATTGATAAGGGAAATCAATTTCATGCAAGGAGAAATTAAAAGGGCATTCAAACGTTTGAATGAACAACAAAACAAAAAGCTAACTGACACAGCCAAAGAAGCAGGAAATAAATGGTTCTGGAGAGCAATTAAAACCATCTCCAGCAATAAACAACAGTCATGCGGATCACATTTAAAGATAACGTCGATGTAAGATAATTTCAAAGTTGATGTAAATGAATCTGAAAATTGTTCAAAAGCCTACTGAGTGAGACTTTCATTGGAAACCGATCGAAACGAAATATTTGAAGACAATTTTTAAACGTTGAAGAGTTCAATAAAATTTTAAAGCACACAAGGAAATCATGTCCCGGGCCAGACAAAGTAAGCTGTCAGCTCCTGAAGGTGCTACCAAAAAACATTAAAGTTTTCACGTGCACAATTTTTTCCTGGTCAATTAACAATGCTTACGTACCATGCCTTTGGTAAAATTCACAAGTAATAATGCTTCCAAAACCTCTAAAAACAGGAAGAGAGCAGAAAATTACAGGCAACTTAGCCTCACCAATTGCATTGCAAAGGAGGTCTGTGAAGCTGTTGTTAAAAATCTCATCCTAGGCCACTGTGAAGCAACCAAAGTCTTCGGACCACAACAAAGTGCATACAGAGCAAACAAATGCACAACTGATAATCTCATTATTTTGACTGAGCATATAGATGAAGCATACCAGTGGTCGGAAATGGTGGGACTTGTTTGCCAAGATATAGAAAAATCTTTTGATGCAGTCTGGAGAATAGTGTAGATTGACAAACTAAATCAATATTCAGCTGATTGACAAACGAAATCAATATTCAGAAGAAAATTAACAAATGGGTGAATTCTTTTATGACAAAGAAACGTTTACGTGAAAATTAAGAATACAACGAGCGACTAGTTCTCACAGCTGGGGTCAACCAGGGTAGCATTGTGGCGCCTATATTGTTCTTAATTTATGTCTCGAACATTCCAGAAACTCCAGCCGAAATTTCCCAGTTCGCAGATTACTTTGCATTATTTTACAGGTCAAAGTCCGGTCACTTGATGCAAAGCAAACTCCAAGCTTCACTTAATAAACTCATAAATTGGTGTTATAGGCTCAAAATCAAAAAATCCCGTCAAAACAAAGTACATGCTATTCAGAAACCCTTCGAATAGACAAACAAGCCTTAGCCTAAACATCAACGGAAAACCATCAAGTTCTTTTGAAAAAACGAAAACCATCAAGTTCTTAGGAATAACTTTGACGCCACACCTCAATTGGAATAATTATTGTAAAGACATAACAACCAGAGCAAACAAGCGAATCTTCCAGCTCTGGCGTCTAAGCAACCTCAATGTTGAGCTGGAAAGTTTACTCATGCTGTACAAGTCCTGGATCCTGCCCTTATTTCTATATGCAAACGCTTGCTGGTTCAAGCAGTTGCAAACGGTTATCTCTTATATGCAAAAAGGCACAAAACAGTGCACTGAATTTTTTTAAGGAAACCTCGATGGTATTACGTTCAAGTTACATGAAGAATCTAACTCACCTACTATATGAAAACTTCAGATATGACTGGCAAACAACTACATCAAGAGCGCACAAAACAACAAAATTGAATCAATTTTACATCTCACAGAAAAGAAAAGGCAACCTCCCAAGAACAACTGCAAAAGCACTTTGGACATTCTGATTGGGTAGGCTACGTGAAAATCAATTCTATTTGCTTGCTGATTTAAAAATCAGTGGTCAGCGACTAAGAACCAAAGGATCCTTTGGATCAACATCAGGATCAAGCCTAGGGCCAGGAAACTTCTTCGATCCTTTCGAATCAGAAGCTGCCCACCGTTTCATAGGCTTTGAAATAAGCTTCTGGCGCTTCCAAGCTCTATGAGCCTCCGCCAGACGATCCGGTATCAACCCCTCAAAAAGAGGAAACTTCTTGTGGGAAATCTTCCGGGGATCCCTGGCTCCGTCGCCAAAGCTTTCGGGAGGAATCACTCGAATCATGCCGTGAGGAAACTTCTCCTCTGGAGGAGGACTCTCGGGAGTGTTTCGTACTACAGACATTTTGTTATTCGCCTCAAGCGTGAAAACTCAGAATGTGTATAAAATACGAGACAAGTTGAAACCGGCAAACTTCGGAATCAATGATTTTAGAGTTTCTCATTTACTTATCAAATTCAATTCAAAATTTGGGACAAATTCATTAGCCACGAAAAATGAACGAAAATTGTACCGTTAAAGGCAATTCTCCACCAAAAACGTGTGTATATTGGCGCAACACATCAGTATACGAAATGGAAAACAGCGAGAGATCGATCCCCAACGCGCCGCAACTGTCTTGAGTAAACAGACATAGCTGATTGATGCTCAGCCCTTCTTCTAGTGTCAGTTTTCACTTTCTTTTCTGTTTTCTCTCTTACTTATTTATTCCTTCTTTCTCTCGCCTCCCGGACAAAACTTACCTTCCTGCCTAACAATCACCAATAACAACTGCAAAGGCGGCTAGCCAGAACGACACAACGACAAGTAATCGCATGCAGGTAAAGCCAGTAAAAACCCTCCACTGTGTTTAAAATAGCTTCGTACCGCAGTAACATTTTACAGTTTAGAGCCAATATCCCAAATTCAAACTCAAACTCACAAAGTCTTGAAACTGCTAGTGTAATAAACTTGATTGTTAATGGGTGTACATGAATTTCTTCGGGTCAAGTTCAGGGAAAAAATTTTTTGGAATGAGTTTCATTGAGAACTCTTTGGTATCAGTTTCTGATTCTACCATCTAAAACTGAAATTAATTTTAAACTGAGTTGGATGTAACGATTAACTGATGCTCATAAGAATTTTTTATTAGTGAAATAGATGCAGTGAATGCTAATGCAACAAATTAGATTGAATTATGCCGTTTAGGTGATTGGCTAATTGTGTGCGACACCGGGGGTTACACACTGGGCATGTGGAGCAGACATTGTTCCCGACCAGTGCCGTCATTGTTTGAGTTCAAACGCGGCGAAGACGGAGTTACGTTTGGAATTATGAAGAAAAAGGAAACGATCGATAAAGTCATATCATTTTACGAATGAGAAGTAAATCCAGGCGACTCATTATCAAGGTTTTGATAGCCTCTTCTTGGTAGCCTTTGTACATACTAAAACTTTGTGATAATCAGGAGCTTCCTACTCGGTGCTATTTTATGATAATTTGGATGCTAGAGCATTAATAATAGAATATTGAAAGCATTTTTTGCCTATATTACGTATCAAGTTACTGGCACGACTGTATTTCTTTATTTGATCGGAATTTAGAGAAGAATCTTTTTGTTTGAAATAATGGTCCAGTTGTATAGCTTTTATCGTTTTTTAGTTGACCATGTTACTTCGATATATACCTGTACATACTATTAAATTGCAACGTTAAAGTGAATAAAGAACTAAGTTTAATAAATATGATAATTCCAATCGGTTTCACCATTAACGATCACAGGTTGTTCCCTAATCACGTTTAAGGCATAATAGTGATAATCGTTCGTACACTTTTTAATGGTTTCTTGAAAGCAATATTACTGCCTTTGCTAGCGTACGTCGTCTGACTTAATAACGGCAGTATTTGAAATTGCACCTCAATCAAACGTAGTTATCGATGGTTAAGTTTTCTCCTGCTGCATGTTTTGACCGTTCATCATTTGTATTCAACATATTTTTGTTTAATTGCTCTCGAACGAAAGACGTAAAATTATTGTAAATGTGTTGGTCTTTTTATGCAACTTTTTCGCTTGACCGTTTTTGCGCTTTTCTAGAACATTCTTTGATCTTCTCAAGTGTCTTTTTCACGCTTTCTTTCTTTTTTTGAGTGATCTCTTTTGTTCTCAGGCCCAAGTAAAGCTTGTTGCTAAAATAAACTCGATTTCAGCTGAGCAAAAAGAAGGGCCTGATAGCCGTGTGGGCGGTGCTGCTGGTGAGGGATCGAGAGATCCGTTGTTCGAATCCTGGGGTGGTCAACAACTTTTGCACCCATAAAGGAAAATTTATCTCGGCTACAGCCCCTGAATTAAATTTCCTCGCCTGTTGTTCGATAGCAATTCTTCCGACATTGGTTGTTTCATGTTTTTAATTGCTCTCAAACGAAGTTTAGTAATTATATTAGTCCTGTGGTCTTTTTTATGCAATTTTTTTGCTCAACCGATGTTTAGTCTGAACCTTTTCGTCCTCAAAAACAAGATAAACAGGTCAGGCACGAAGAGCATCTTTCAGAGCCTAGCCGGTCTCTAAGAATGCGATTCACCAAAACTGTTTTGAGGCGACAATTTCAATGTGTGAATGGTGGTTCTTAAGCTTGACCCCCACTTAATCACCCCCAACGTTAGTCGGTTATGTTTTAACGCTTTGATAAATAAGTGGTCTGTATATGCTTTTTGGTGGTGATAATTTTTAAAGTATCGAAAAAACGTTGCTTGAACAAAATCAGAGCTTTCTAGAAGGTGGTTTATCGTTCACGTGGGGCAACGTATTTTCACTTTTTTCTCGTCTTGAGTTTTAAATGCTCTCAAACGAAGTATCAAGTGCTTTTCAATTCAAGTTGTTTTTCAAATTAATTCAAGCTACTTTTTTCGTCAATTGTCTTCAAAAATTCTCATGATTGGTTTTAGTATGTGCTAGTTATTTGACGGGTTAGTGATTTTTTACTGAGATGGTTGCGTCGTTTCCGGAATTTTCTGGCTATGTTGTTTTTGATGTTTTGGTCACTCCGAAACAAGAGTTAGAGCGAAAACGCGAGTGGTTTTGCAGCAATCAAATTTCAAAGAAGAGTGAGAAAACGGTGTTTGAACAAAAATTCGCTGTCTCGATGGCCATTTGATTTGGATTTTTGATGATTTTATTAAATTTTTCATCGTTTTTCTGAGTGGTTTTCCCAATGCATTTTTTTTCTTTCTAGGTCTAGTTTTTTTGTTTAGTCCACAAAAATTCTTTTAGTGATGTCAGAGCTTGTCCTGCTACGTTCTTACCTTCTTTGCGATGGGGCTCATACTGTTTTTTAAACAGAATGCTATCGGTGAACCCAATTTCAAAATTTCATTTAGTTTTTAATTGATCGTTTGTCTGTGAAACACGATGTTTTTCACTTGTCTAAGCTTGTCTTTTTATTGATTAATTTCATGGAGCAGATGAATGGTTAATTCTAGTTCATAATGCTTTCAAAAAGTTCAATTTAGCACTTATGTTATCAAGTCAATTTGAAACTATTGTAAATTTGACAAACAAGAATAGAGCCTCGCGTATATAGATGTCCCCTTGTCTTTGAAAATCGTGCAACTATAATATCCTTGGGCCTTGATTAATAAGTCAGCTGTGTCAATGCCGCTTTCTTGTGTTTTTTTTGCAGATAACTTGACCAATTATTTTGTGTTATTTCTGTAGAAACATTGCTCCATACGCTGTGTTGGTTTTATAAACTTGTACGTCCATTTGTAGCTAAAAACTACTTATTCATATTTTAATTGATTTGTTAATCGGTCGGAGTTGAAACGATGCAATGCCGAATTTATATTAAACCGGGAACACTATAAAGTTAGAGCTTGCACCTAGTTCTGGAATTGTTCAGACTAATCAAAATAATTAAAATAATGAGGGTGAATTCTCTTGTAAACAAAAAATCTTTTCCTCTGACTGATGAGACCAGTTGAGCAGAAAGGCTTTCATGGCTAACAATTAAACGTTTACAAAAGAATTCGAAAGAAGGTTTTCATTCACGAAGTTGTTTTGTTTTGCAACTCTGAAAATCTTTTGTTCCTACAGCCATTTTACAAAAAGCGACACTTTAGGTACCAAGTTCCGACAATCGTTAAACGAAAATTATTTGATTGATGTGATGTGTTCATATTCGTGTTAAGGTCCTCTCTTTTAGAGGAAACCGGAATCGCAAAGGTGCTATTGGTGCTCTGTTGCATATTACCTGAGTTTGATGAGTTTTGTATATTTGTGCTCAATAAAAACCAATACCCTTCTTCTAAAGTCTCGTTGAATTCGATTTTGGAACAGCCAACGTAAGTTACCTTTAGATATGGGCACTTGACATCAAAAAAGTAGCAAAAGTAAAAAAAAAATGCGTCAGTAAAATAAATTGATGTCGGCTCTCTGACGTCCACTATATATAGACTTACAATCATTATTAACGGAAGATAATGTGAATTGATTTTCGAATTGATTTTTATCCATGGGATCGAGTTCAGTTTTTTTTTCTTAGATAATTTTGCACCATTTTTTTTGGTTAGATTGCCGTAACGTTAATATTTTAACTGCGCGAATGATTTTTTTGCACTTCTTCGAGACATGAAATGAATGTTCTACGCATGTACTTTCGAGAATGATACCCTATAAAGAATAAAGTCAATTGGTGTTTGAAGCATAAAGTCAGTGCACTAGTAGACATTTTCATGAATTTTGAAGTCAAAATTTGGAGCAATGATTTTGGTTACGCCGAAACAGGAAGTGTAGAAACAGGAAGCATAGTGAGAAAACGGCGTAGGAACAAAAATTCGCTTTTCGCTAGTAGTTTTTTGTTCGCATGCGGCATGTTCGCTCCGATCTTTACTGTTCTTTCGATTTTCTTAAAGATTTTTGCTAAATGGGTTTCCCAATCCGGTCATAGTCCATTCTAGGTCTAGTTTTTTGTTTAGTCAATGAAAATTCGTTGAATTGTCGGTCAGGACTTGTCCTCATATGTTTTTACAATCCAAGAATCGGATTGTATTGAACCTGTCTTTTTTGTACGATGTTTTTACACCTTTGTGCTGGTTTTCACACCATGACTTTGAGCCTTCAAATTGGGTTTAACAGGTAAGGCCCAGTGCGCTTGAAATTTCATTAGAGGTCTTTAGCTGGCGTTGGTAATTGTTCAAGCGCTTGTAGTGATGCAGCTGCTGGGCAGGTCGTAATTCATTGTTGAATTGTCATATTTAGGAGTTTTGAGCCCAAAATTGTGAAATTTCGTACGTGTTTTGTCATTTTTCGCGTTTTTCGTTGACCAGTCTTAAATTGACTTTTAAAATTGTAAGGCATGATTACTTTAATGATACTTTTCTGATGTATGTTTTTTGTTGCTGCAAACATAAACACGCAAAATTATACTAATTATGATAATGGACTTCGGCATAATTTCTAGTGGTAATGGAACCAACATTGAAATATTTCGAATTTCATCATGTTTTCTAGAGATGTTTTTTTTTAATTTTCCTAGTCCCAAGGGCCATTGAAACTCCTGTTTGATTGTAGGTTGCTGCATAAATTTAGTGAAATGGAATGGTTTTCAATTTTTTTATTTTGCAAATTCTAGCAGTTTTTCAATTTTTGAAATTGTCTGAAAATTATCATGTTCCGAGTTTATCGATCTTTATGGGTCAGTGAGACGTTTCTTAGGTTTGAAATTGGGTTGCTCAGTAGCGCTTGAAGACAATGAAATGGTTCTGAAATATTATTATCACGAATTTGGCAACATTATAATAAAAACTTTAATGAGCTTTTTGTCATTTTCATTGTGTATCGAATTCGAAAGGCCAATTTGATTTTAAGTCTTGCAGATGGAATTCTGGAAAGATTTGAGAGGCAGGAAAAATTGGTTTTTAAACCATCAATATTGCAAAATCTAAAATTTTTGAATAGATTTTGCCAATGTCAATTTCTTTTTAGTATTTGGCATATTTCTCGAGTTTTTCTCTTTGGGGGCCGATTAACTCCTTTCATGTCTTGGACGTGAGTAAAAGGGTATAATTAGATTGATTTATTTTGATCTTCAGGTTAAATACATTGATTATTTTTTGTTAGTTTGTTTGATTGCTTTAGTTTCTTCATTTTATAAACCTTGCTATTTCTTCAGTTTCTTGTTTTAGCTCCTCCAATTTTGGCACTATTTGCTTTTTGGGCTGCCATTGATCAATGGAATGGCTTGTCAGATGCAGAAGTTTTTCATCCATTTCTTTGGATTATATTTCAGAACTTGTCCTGTTTTTATTTCGTCTTCAGGTTTTTCGTTACGGCCATATGACGTCACAATCACTTCAAATGTGCTTTTTGTTCATTCGTTCATGCAATTTCAACTGAATCTTGTGAGTGACGTCATTTTTCACTCTTATTGGAGCGAAATAACCTGACTCAAGAATGATTTTCTCACTCTGAAATTGAATTTCATTTACTTTAGTTCAATGAGGCAAACCAAGAGAATGCGTGTCATTCTAATAGAAGGGTATTTGAGGGCAGCTAATAGACAGATTCTTAATCAAACAGATTCTTAAGTCAAACAGTTTCTTAATCAAAATAAACATCTCAGCCTTTATTGAAAAGATGTTTCTTTTTTTTGCTGTGTTGCTATTACTATTTTTTTGTCAATTGAATGCGTCACTCTAAATAAAGGTTATTTAAGAGCAGCTGATAGAGGCAGCTATAACTTGAACAAATTCTTAATCCAATTATAACATCTCAGCCTTCAATGAAAACACTATTTTTTGGTCTGTTTTTTTTACTGTTTTTTTAGACTGCAGATCTACAAAGCTATTGCGGCGATTTTTTGGCAATCTGCCAGCTATTTTTAAACATTAGTGCGATTACGCGCGATTTTGTCTGTAGTTTATTGAAAACCCGATTTTTTATATACTTCAATTGTACCTGAATGCTGTGGCATCAGCATTTCATTCTGCAAATTGGTGTACGAACTTGATGATAAACTCTTATTGGAAATGCCCTAGTATTCTTATCTCCTATAATTCTTTGAGATTTTGAGCACACTATAGTGGTTGGTAAATGTTAGCTGGTATCCCGTGAGCACAATTCATATGTGGGAACAATTACTAAAGGAGCGATGAGTTGTCTAAAAGGTAGTCCCAAAAATGTTATAATTTGTTGAATTTAGTTTTTACTTCGCGGAGGTGTCGGATTGAAACTAATGTTTGGTTTGGAACATATCAGTGATTTAGTAGTGCATAGATTAAAGTGTTTGCTTATTTCATTTTTCCAAAATCTTTTTATATATTATGGTCTGTTGGCTTTTTTGCGCTCTGTATTTTCTGGCATGTTTACATTCTTTTTCGCAATGCATGTATTGAGCTCTTGTGTCAATATGAATGCTGATCCTCGCTTTCACTCCTTGTCTCTTCCCCAGTTAGTTTAAAATCCGTGCGCGTATTTGAGAGTCCGTAATTGTATAGGATTTCTCGTGTGTTTGATTCTCATATGCCCATACCAATTTCATTACTTATCTGTAAACAGATTTTTTTTTTCAAGTAGAGATTAGTACGTCAAATCAATGAACAATTGTTTCAATCCAATAATATAAGTTATGATTTATTATTTTTGTATGCTTATTCATGTTGGTTGTTTTACTCTACTTGTCTCGTTTCAATTTATATACCACTTGATAGATCGAAAAGCAGTAGTCTGTATCTGATAGTTGGAGAACTACTTTGCCTGTACCGGAAATTGATTAGTGTACTGGACAGAGTTGGGACGAGCCAAGCCGCGTCGAAAGTGAGTTAGCTGGTAACTAAGAAAGATGGCATGAAAGTAGGTCTGAATCGTTTTACACCACAGGTGTATCGTTTTACACCATATCAGTTAAGTTCTCAAGCAACCATTTTCATTGTGATTTCCAGAGAAGCAATTGATGAAAAGTAAGCTGAAAGATTCAACGAATATTCTAAGCGCAGCAATGAATTAAAAATGAAGTTGAACTGAAACAATTGCTATGCTTTATGTCAGTGAACAATCTTAGCTTGTACTCACAAAATAACTGTTGAATCGAACTTATGTCTCTTAAAGACTCAGTTATAGTTAGTGAACTACTTTTGCATGTACGAATTGACTAGTGTGCCGAGCAGAGTTGAGACAAGGCAAAGTCGAGTCGAACCCAAGCCCGGCTCTAATCAATGAGAAATCGAAAGTAGTTACTTAATGGTTTAAGACCACCTACTTAGAAACGGAGTCCATATTTTTTAGAGGTTCTAATAAAAAATTTTAAGAAAACCGCTCTGGTAACAAACAATTTTTTGAACTAAGAAGTTAAACTTAGCACTCAAAACAAAAGA
This sequence comes from Convolutriloba macropyga, assembly GCF_964194025.1. Taxonomy (NCBI): domain Eukaryota; kingdom Metazoa; phylum Xenacoelomorpha; order Acoela; family Convolutidae; genus Convolutriloba; species Convolutriloba macropyga. The sequence goes on from NC_134469.1 coordinate 57,652,073, forward strand.
TATTTCAAAAGGAGAAGAATCAAAAGGTGATCATCTTGCCAGCAGTCGAAAAACAGTGACGAGACGAACATTGTCATTTGTTCAAACTTGTGAAGTTTCTTATTTTTTTTACCATATAATAGGCGACTTCTAGCTGTTGAATAAAATTTGGATTTTTGATTTGAAAAGCAGCAGGTCTAGACCAGCTTATACACAGAAGGCCACTTCAGACTGAAAACTATCATTTGTTTGTTGGTTTTGTTCTTTAGCAAATTACTACACGAAATAATACTGCGTTAAATGGCAAGTTTTCAGGTAGTCAAATTTGTTCGAGAATCACATTAATACCCTTTTTAATAGGCTTTTTATTTTTGGAGTTCCTATTTTCTTTATGTAGATTGTTTTTTAAAAAATTTTTTGAAATACTTAATCATGACTGATTTAGAGAGCAAATCGCCGATTGATTCTCCTGGTAACAAGTTTGAAAGCAAAAACCTACGTAAAGCCAAATGAAACAGCGTAAGTTAACTAATGTAACCGTCCTGATGCAAAATGTCTATCTTTTTTGTACTCCTCCCAGAGGACGGCAACGTCATACAGTACGCGTCGAGTTATGTATGCTTTTTCCCAGTACTGACACCCCCTGTACATATACAGTGTAACTTAGTTTCGCTTATGTTGATTGTTGGAATAAAGTTTTTTCTAATAGTAATTCAACCATTATTCATGCAACATGATTCTTAGTCGCTCAGCCGATTTAGTGCCCTAATACGTGAGCGGGTGGGAACTTAGAATAATTAAGAAATTGTTGACTGCGTTTAGCTGCCTCTGGGCATTTCTATGGCTTTTCATCCTGTTTTTTCTTAATAACATGGGTGAAAGTTCAAGTGATGAGCAAATCTCAAGCAGATGGTGTGCCGGCAAAAGAGAATGATTTAATTTTTTGCTTACGAATTCTATTAGTTATTTAAGGGATAAATTATCAATCAGAACGCGGAGCTATTCCGTATTTAAAACAATTTTGTATATTTTATCATTGTTTTCACACTAATTGTATAGTATAATGTTGGTAGACCAAGTTTCTTGTTTCAGCCAGCGGATACGGGTTCTAGCCTACAAGTCCCCAAATCTAATCGATTAGGAAAACAGATTCTTGGAATGCAACTGTATTATTATCCAGTTTCTAGTCTCTCTTATATTATTTTTTTTCTTTTTCCAGCACTTTTAGATTTAATCATTCTGCATTCTGATTGGTTAATTATTATACTTCTTTATATCAATTGAAATTTATATCAGTTATGAATTTTATAAGCATCAAAGGATATTTAGGATTCGGCGAATCAGAGATTCGTCTTACTGGCCAGCTTTTTTTCCCTTTTAGCACGGCGATTTTGTTGTGAAACGGATAATACTAAATCAGAAAGCATCTTTCAGCTGTGAACAATTTAGTTTGGTTGCAGCTCCTTTTCTTACAAAATAAAAACTTTTTTGGTCTTTTTTTCACTTTTATGATTTCCGTTTTTTGTTATTTTTCTGCCTTTTCGGGCACCCAGTACAATTTAAATGAATTGAAATCTATTTAAATAAAGAACAAGGAAACATAAGGCACAAGATAATTACATTAGCACAACTCTATATCAGCAACACTTTGCTATCGCCAACAAGCAAGCATAAAATTGCGTAGAAAATTTATCCATAAAGTAGAGGAAGTTTAATAATTTTGATGCAAGTAAAATTTTATGAAGATAACGTAATCAGCGTATGCTCTGCTATTGCGTAACAATGGTAACCTCGTACAAGTTTTGCTTTTACAAATGAAGTGTTTTCTGTTCAGCCACGAGTTCTCCAAAACCCAACACACAGCCATACATATTATGCATGAGCGTTTCTAAAAAAGAATTCAAATCATGCGGGTGGTGCACTCGCCCCTGTTGGAGTACACTTCATTGTGCTCGGGAAAAGCTGGTAGAATTGTGGGGTAGAATGATCTGGGCGAAGCTTCTTGTGCTGCGCTTAGCAATGGTTGAGCGTAAATGTTCTGGTGGTTCAAATCTGATGATACCACTCTCGTGAATTGGGACTACTATCGAGAATTTGTAATTGATGTGCTCTGGGTGTTGCTGTAAGTAACGGTAGTCCTCGGTACTGACTGCTGAGACTGGATTTGTTTTCTTTCGTTTTCCCCGACTTTCAGTCTGAATGGAAAACGAAAACGCCTGTTAACTTTAATGAAACGATGCTGTAAGTGTACATAGCCGAAATAAGAGCAGCTGAGATATGCAGAATGAGGTTACACCGAGTCCAATTGAAGTGTTCCAATCATTAAAGGTAGAAAATGGTCGTTAAGATGTGACTTGTTCCCTCATTTTAAAAACGATGGGTTTCGCGAGCTCTTCTCATTTTTGCTGCTTTCTTTAATTCGTTGGAATTTTTGCCAGATTTAGCTGAAACTCTTCCAAATATGTTTCCTGGGCCTGACCCAAACATTACTGTTTGGGAGCTGTGACAACGGTTGCAATTGCTGAAACGACTTGCTTAATGGTGGTGATAACTCGATATTGAGCCACACTGCACCTGTCGTTTTACAGGCGTCGAATTCGGATTTGATGAAAATGTTTCGTTCGAGTTCATTTCCACATTTTTTAGCTATCAGGCACGCACTGCATCCTTTGTGATGTTTAGTTTGGTTGCAGCTCCTTTTCTTACAAAATAAAAACTTTTTTGGTCTTTTTTTCACTTTTCTGATTTCTGTTTGTTTGTTATTTTTCTGCCTTTTCGGGCACCCAGTACAATTTAAATGAATTGAAATCTATTTAAATAAAGAACAAGGAAACATAAGGCACAAGATAATTACATTAGCACAACTCTATATCAGCAACACTTTGCTATCGCCAACAAGCAAGCATAAAATTGCTTAGAAAATTTATCCATAAAGTAGCGGAAGTTTAATAATTTTGCTGCAAGTAAAATTTTATGAAGATAACGTAATCAGCGTATGCTCTGCCACTGCGTAACAATGGTAACCTCGTACAAGTTTTGCTTTTACAAATGAAGTGTTTTCTGTTCAGCCACGAGTTCTCCAAAACCCAACACACAGCCATACATATTATACATGAGCGTTTCTAAAAAAGAATTCAAATCATGCGGGTGGTGCACGCGCACCTGTTGGAGTACACTTCATTGTGCTCGGGAAAAGCTGGTAGAATTGTGGGGTAGAACGATCTGGGCGAAGCTTCTTGTGCTGCGCTTAGCAATGGTTGAGCGTAAATGTTCTGGTGGTTCAAATCTGATGATACCACTCTCGTGAATTGGGACTACTATCGAGAATTTGTGATTAATGTGCTCTGGGTGTTGCTGTAAGTAACGGTAGTCCTCGGTACTGACTGCTGAGACTGGCTTAGTTTTCTTTCGTTTTCCCCGACTTTCAGTCTGAATGGAAAACGAAAACGCCTGTTAACTTTAATGAAACGATGCTGTAAGTGTACATAGCCGAAATAAGAGCAGCTGAGATATGCAGAATGAGGTTACTCCGAGTCCAATTGAAGTTTTCCAATCAATAAAGGTAGAAAACGGTCGTTAAGATGTGACTTGTTGCCTCATTTTAAAAACGATGGGTTTCGCGAGCTCTTCTCATTTTTGCTGCTTTCTTTAATTCGTTGGAATTTTTGCCAGATTTAGCTGAAACTCTTCCAAATATGTTTCCTGGGCCTGACCCAAACATTACTGTTTGGGAGCTGTGACAACGGTTGCAATTGCTGAAACGACTTGCTTAATGGTGGTGATCACTCGATATTGAGCCACACTGCACCTGTCATTTTAGAGGCGTCGAAATCGGATTTGATGAAAATGTTTCATTCGAGTTCATTTCCACATTTTTTAGCTATCAAGCACGCACTGCATCCTTTGTGATGTTTAACACCAGCCAAGCCCGTTGAGTTGGAAGGCCTCTCCTTCATCAGGAAATCTGGATTTGCACTTGTAATCAGCCAGTGCCCATATCCAAGATTTTTGGCCTTCTTCCGAGGTAATTTGATGCTTTTCGCCCTACAGTTTTCCAAGGCTTCGTACTCGTCTTAAAAGAGAAGGGTTTAGTGCATGAATCTTTGTTTTTTTTGCAATTAGAATCCGTTTTGGAAGACGCTGTAGCTAACGGATTCAATACAGTTCTGAAGATCTCTCGGAGTCAGTATCGTAGCGAAGTGACGGTTCTCGGTAACTGCATATTCACTCTCAATTTTCCAGCGCAAGGCGTGGCTGCCATTTGTATGGTCTTTGATTGTTTCTGTCTTGGACTTGCGACAACCGCTTCTGCATTTTATTCACGTGGTCGACCGTTTGTAGAAGGGCTTGTTTGTTCAGATTACTGAGCATGAACCCAGGATTGATGTCAGCGCACATGACAAGGTTGAGCCACTACTAAGTCCGAGGCCGAACAGACCTGCCCCTGCAGCGAAAGTAATTGGCGCTACTCGTTTGGACCTGTCAATTGAAGTACATTTTGTGTCTGCTGGGGTTGAATGTGTTTGCGCAGACTTGATCTGCTCTGATAAGTCCGTCTTTGCCGGTTGCAGCTCATATCGTGTCTGTTTTAGTGTCTACTCAATTGTTAGGTTGCTTTTGCTCATTCTTGTGAAATTGAGTTGAAATAATTTTGTATCAATTTTCCACATTTCGTCAAGTGTGGCGGCGACGCTGTCCAGGTAGTTTTGCAAAGAAGCCTTAAGCGAAAGAAACGGCAGCGCAAACTCCGAGTTGATATAGCGCTCTGCCAGGACAATTTTCCTGTGAAAATTGAATAGGATTCCTCGTTGGGAGTCTTTGAGTGCAGCGATGCTGGTCATCGGGTGCGTAAAGGCAATGAGTTTCATCGTTTGTGTTTTTTCAATTCCTAGAGGTTGGAATGGGGGGAGGACTTTGTGAGGTTTAAGTATTTATAATCGTTCCATCATTGTGATTTTGGTTAAAGTTGCTGGTTGGATTGTTGAAAGTAACATTCAGAGTTTTTGTACTATTATTAAAATTCCGGAATGTTGGGTAGAGTTCATCCGTTATGTGTGTGAAATATCCTCTCGACCGGTCACCAAAATTAACTGTTATAGCTGCACCAGTTGGGACCAATTGTACTCGTGACAATGCTCATGGAGTCGTTTTGTAACGTTTCCTTAGAACGGTCTAGTAAATTTTCGATGTAATTGAAGCTGTATTTGTGTCCAGAAAATGAGAATGCTGGGCTCGAAATTTTTCTCGAGGTTAAGCAAAATGAAATTCTTTAAATCGGGGTAGAAGTAATGTTAAATGTCGCTTTCGAATTTGAGTTTAAGTTGAAAAAGTTCTGCGTTTTGCATCGTTAATCGAGCTGCTGCGAATGAACGCAAATTAAGGGATGCTTAGAGTTAAAAATAATCAATTTAGCTTTTTTTTGTTTTTGCGTGAAAGATTTTTGAAATCAAAGTTTCTGATCAAAAATAATAATGAAGCAATCTTTTATTCACTTGAATTTATTTCGTCTGTTTATTAGAATACTCAAACTTCTCAATCGAATTGTTGTTAAGGAGTAAGCGTGCTGTTGCGTATTCAGGTAATCCAATTGCGGCACAAAATTTTGAGATTATTTCTATTGTTTTTCGTTAATTCGTTTAAGCGGAAAGTATGACAGGTGTTCTTAATTACCAGCTCTAGGTAAAGTTTTCAAATTTTGCAATAGTTGTTCATGTGTTGTGGCAACGGTATAGGTTTTCGCTTTATTTACGGTTGCTGAGGTAGATGCAGGTGTAACTGCGTAAACAAAAGAATTTGTTTAATTTGGTAGCACTGCCTATGTACTTAAGCTGATTATGGGATTTCTCGAACTCACAAGCGTTCCGCTTTAGTAATTGAAAAAGGATTAAATTGCAGCAGGTGGCACCGTTTTTTGTTGGTTGCTGGAATAAACAAGGACGTAGAAATCGCGCGGTTTAAAAGTGGGTTGTTTTGACAATAGTTGCTATCATATTAGAAAGGGCGTCGTGGAGCATGAAAAAATGAAGTATTTAGGGAATATTAATTTGAAAACAAGCTATTAAAGAACAAAAAGTCATATTATCCTTTGATAAGGTATTTCCAATAAATCAAGATGAATCTGTTTGCCAAATTTGAAACTGGACTTAAAATTTGTTCAAGACTTTAAATGGAAAGTAACAGTATGAATCGTTCCTCAAAGTCGGGTGTAACTATTAAGATGTAAAATAAAAGATCCTCGGAATAGAAAGATGTTAAGATCTGTATAAATTTGTTTTGGTATGTTCAGTAAAGGCCAAAACAAATTTATTTCCATGAAACTGTGTAAAAAAGGTAATTCTGAACATCATAAAGATATCATAAAGTCCACATACTGATCGGTCATAATGATGTCTTTAAACACAAAAGCAGTTTTTTGGGTTTTCAAATGTTTTCTTCCATTTTTGTTCCCCTACCTTTTCCGCTTGCTTTTAGTTTCTTTTTGTTTTTTGTTTTTTCCGTTTTCTTCCTTTTTTTTCTTTTTGCTGGCTGTTGTTGCCCCCGTTGGATCGCAACGGTGTTGAGGATTGTGTGGTGCAAGTTAGGATTATACGGGAAGCCTAGCCGGTTCCCTTTCTAAGTATAAGCAATAGGTGTTGATTTGTGCCCAAATTTTTTTGAGTTAAAAAAACTTATGAATTTTTAAGTGGACTAACCAAGTGCATTTTCAGATTTAAAATGGAATACTGTAATGAAATTGTGAAAATTGTTGGAATTCAAATGTTTTGTTTTAAAGATGCTACCTATTACATGGAAAACGGGATTTTTTTCTATCACGAGTTCCTGGTAGCGCAACTGATTGTCCAATTCGGGATGTCGAAAATTTAGTGGTGAGAGTCACAGCCAGCAGTGCGATATGTGGTTTAGGTTCTTCATTGACTTTGCCGTTTGTAATGTCTGTGTGTTGGCTATTGTTGTATACAAAAAGTAAAGAACTGTTTGGTTCAATTGAAAGCTCCAAAGGAGTAAGCTTGGATATGCTTACAATACTGTTTCGTTGCCTTTTAGCTAAGCACTTTTGGTTACTGTGACTGACTCTTTGTGACTTGTTTTTTTTTAAAATGGCTTAATTTTACACTGCGCTTGTACTATGCTTGAATTTTCTCTTTGTTTTAATGTAATTTGTCCATTGAAATCGTGCTTTCCCTTTCTTCTGAGCGATTTTGAAATGACAAACTAAACTTTGCGCTTTTGTATATCTTTGAACTGAAGACAATTTTGAATTATTTCACATTATATGCTGTACAAAAATTGTACTGCATAGTATTGTGGTAGCAGGCGGAAAATCAACGGAAAGTGTAGCAATTGCTACGAGAGCAGGCGTGTAAACGAATAAAAATAAGTTTTTATCAAAGACAAATGCTATGTTCAGTTTGGGAAGGAACTCCATATTATGTCGGGGGTTCAATAGGATTTAAATGTTTTATTGTGCTTAAGATTTACATTGGCGATTACAAAAAACATTTACGTTAGTTTTCGGGCAAAAAGATGATTTAAATCCAAATCGCGTGTTGTCTCTATGAATATAATCTTTAATTTTTAAAAAAAAACTATAACAATGTGTTTGCAAAAATCCATGTGTTGTATATTTAGTAATGGAATTCAATCTCCGCTGCATGAATATAATGAGCCAGCTAGAGGACAGAAATCTGAAAAACCATGAAGCGCTTGATTCAAGCGCTGCGTAAAATGTGCTTAGGACGTCTCAGAAGGTTTAAGTTAATAAACGGTGCACTATATTACGAAAACGCTCTGATTCCTCTGAATACAGAGTTTGAGCGTACAATTGAGGAGTTGCACGGACCCGCTGATGGAAGTCACCGTATTTACGTGAAATTGCTTATCAATGCGCTCCGGAGGAGCGGCGTCCGGCTTCCCAGAGCTTTGGGTGGTCTTGTAGTTGCGGTTGAAAGGTGAAACACACGTAGATTCTCGTTGTAGATTCTCGTTGTAGATTTTCTTAATTTGATTTTCTTTTGTAGCTATATCCATCACAGTGTACCCTGTTTTCTGGAAAAAACCAGCCTTACAGGCCTAAGTTTACGGTTAAAACAGTTGAGTTGCGGAAAGATCTCTGCAGCTCTTCGGGCTACCAGATCTGGCGCTGCTCTGTAGAAGAGCAGAGATATCGTGTCACACTGGGGGTGCCAGAACTGCAGAATATCATATTAAAGAATGCAGAACGAAAGGGGGCAAGTCTAGTTGCTTCCCTATTCTTTCATCTGACTATTTATAAATCAAGTAAAGTAGTTTTTTATCTGCGATTTGTCTCCTTGACTTAATTCATAACTCACTTAAATAATTTTAAACTCATTTATGTAGACAGAAAGCTGAAATCTTTGCCTTCAGTTGTTTTTCTCGTTCACGAGGAAATAAAAGGCAGGATATATGGACTTACTGAGCAATTGGTAAGAACACTTGCCTGAATGTGCTACTTTATCTAATTTCTTAAGAAGTTCTCACATGCTTACTGCATTGCTTAGTATTTGGGCGCTGCCGTTGCTCTTGGGGTAGACGTAATTGTCTACTGGCAGTATCCTGAAGATGGAGCTTGGGTGTACTATCCGCACAAGGAAGGTGCAAAATATAGAGCTGCTTTCGTTCTGCACGTTGTGTGGCAGAAAGTAAAGAAACGGATCGCCCAGAATTGTGGGCCGCTGCTTGGACTGCCCCTTGTTGGGTTAGCAGCTTTTCTGAAAGGCTCAATTGTTTCAACTGGAAAAATTATGAGTATTTTTGTCTGCTAAAGTTTTGATAATTTACTCTTGTTCAGAGATGACGAAACGTATCTGGATCCAGGATGCTTAATGGAGTGTGAGGAGCCTCAGAGAAAGGTTAAACGGCTGAAGCGATTTCAACTGGAGAAGTTATGGTAAAATAGCCATTTTTGTTGTTTTTCACCGTATTTGGTTTGAAAGCGTTACATTTTCAGCATGATTCTCAGTATAAAACATACTTAAAATCAATTCTTGCGATACTTATGACTGTCTAAAGGCCTGGTGATTGAGCTTCGACCTAGCGTTGAAGATTGATCTTGGTTTAATTGGTTGGAAACTTACAGGTAGTACGGGGGGAATCAAAGTGTCGCACAGAAAGTATCCAAAAATAAAAATTTGTTCAAGTTTCAAGATAATTGCTTCTGCAGTTAGTACTAGTAAATGTAGTATCCATTTGTCAAATCGAGGTTCTTTGGTTAAGTGGTTAAGGAGTTACAGCCATTTTCTTAAGGGCGTTTGGGTGTCATAGACGGAACTTGTGAATTTTCTAAGTTTTGCTTGTTGGCGCTGGCGTCTAAGGGTTGACATAGTAAGGCAGTTTTGCAGTCGCCATTGCTAGACCTTTGGTAGTAATTGTACGGCAAAACGTTGTTTTTTTGCCAATATATGTGCTTTTTTATTAATGTTTGTGGCAATTTTTTGTTCTATGTCCCTTCTGAGTCAATTTTGACTTTTGGTCTCCGATAGCTTGTGTGAAGTTTCAATAAACGTTTGCCTCACTCTGAATTGACTTTTAGTCTACTTCAAGCTTACATCAGGGTCACTTGAATTTTATTTGGATTTATTTGAGTTGGTTCTATGATGATGATTTTCTGTGTTTTGTTTTCAAGTTTGCCTTAGGCGTTTGAGTTCGATAAAACTTTCACTTTCTCAAATCCCAAGCAGTGCTGCTTGTATGAGAGACCAGAGAACGTTGGTTAACAGGTTTTAATGAGATAGTGGTCGTAACTTTAGATCTAATGGTTAAGATAATGGTCTTGACTCCTGTTCCGAGTTATTAGTAAAGCATTATCAGCGTGTTCTGGCAGATACATTCTTATTTAACTTCAATAGTTCTGATAAATCGTTGTTCAACAGCTAGGAATGATCAGTCACTTGCATTTTTGAACAATTTATTAATGCATGAGTTTCTGTTATAGATTTCTTTTAATGCAACATTTAATTATATTTGAGTTACATTTTTTAAGCATTCCGGAATATTCGTTCGTAAAGGTTTAAAATGAACTTGCTCAAACCATTAACCTTTCAGACATGTGCCCTGAGGTACAGATTTTAATATGTTTGTCAAGTGTAAACCTGCAGGCATTGAGCAGGTCGGAATGATCTCCAGTTAAAAAATACACGAATATCTACAGTAGTGACCCTGTACTTTCAGTAATTTTTTTAACTTGCTCAAAGCATTAACCTTTCAGACCTTTGCAACGAGGTACAGATTTTAATGTTTGTCCAGTGTAAATCTGAAAGCATTGAGCAGGTCGGAATGATGTCCAGGTAAAAAGGACCCGAATATCTACAGTAGTGACCCTGTACTTTCGGTAATTTTTTGCTGAAGCAGTGCGTGGGTTTTTACGACAGTATACCTGATAACAGTTGTCTGCAGAAGGTAACCTGTGCTGCAATTGCTGATGAGTTCATCTGATTTGTTGCTTTAATATTCTCGGTGAAGTGTCCTTGGACCCAAAGTTAAGAATTTTTCAACATCACCGTCGCTATTCTGTTGTCTCAAAACTTGCATTTCTAGGTTATTCAATTTTGTGCTTAATCTATGTCTCCGACGTAACATGTTGACCTCCGATGTAGTCTTATCTGATCTCTTTGCGTTAGTTGTTTGTCGATTCTGCTGTTCTCGTTGTGTAGAGAGAGGAGTAGTGTGACTCAGATATTCAGCATTGGGCGTCGGATGCGCCGTAATTGTTTGTATGGGTGTATTGACTTCCACCTCATCTGAGGAGGATTGAGCGATCTGTTGTGTTTGCATTAGTAGGTAGTTATTTAATTGTGGAAGAAGTGCAGTGTCCAGTACTTCTTAATCGTGTGGTTCAGGTAGGTGTGGTGAAAAGGCAGTTGCAGAACTCTCGACGTCGTCTGCAAATGAAGGGTCCAACTATATTGGTTCTTCATCAACAAACAGGTCGCTTGTCACGTCGGATTCTTTAAGATCATCCATGTCGCTATCTGTAGTGAAAACTGTCGTTCTGTCTGAAAAACCTGTTTCACTATTATTGTTGTCATCAACGTCACTTTGGTCTTCTTGTTTTTGTGAGTATACGTCATAACTGCTATCGTTGTTCTCCATTCTAATATCACTTTTTCCGTCGTTGCTTTCTTCGCGTTCTTCCTCGATTGGTACAAAGTAAAATTCAATTGGGCTTTCTGCTTCCTTGGTTTCACTATTCAATGAAACTGTTTGTAAAGGTCTTGCGTTTAGCTGTTCTGAGCATTGTGTTCGAACGGCGTCATTTGATCACCTTTTCTGAAATGGTATCGAGGATGGATGCGTTCTTTCTGTCGGGTACATGCTGCTTTAATGTAAGGCGGCAATTCTATAAAGTCGGATGAGTGACCAACTTGAGTTGGCGTAGGCAATGTGTAACGGTGAATGCTTCGTCATCCTCTTTCATTAATCGTTCATTGGATTGGGTTTCTGGTAGAAGTATGGTTACTGTGGTATTGTTACTCTCTTTGAAACTTTTCGCTGATGGGTTTTGATATTTGCATTTTGATCGTAGTCGAACATTTTTCCATGAATTTCGTCAAATAACATCGGTTCCTGTTGCGTTTCTTCAATGGTTGGATCTTGTACAAATTCGGCTGGATCGATACTCTCCAAGTCTTGAATGTCGTACTTGGGCTTGGGTTTGATGGCTGGTAATCGAATGCGGTGTACACATTGTGTGCATTTGGTGTTAGTTTTTCTCACGATGTAATTTTTGTTTTTAATTCTCACCTCAACGCGGTACAATGGTAGCCTTTTTGTTTTTTGCTTTTCAAAACTTTGGTTAGGCTCTGTAATTTTTGGGTTCAGTAGCAGACAATATGAATGAACCTCTAATGGAGTTGCGGCACATTTTCTATCGTAGTACGTTTTATATTTCTGATATGATCTCGCAACGTTTTCCCGTGCTGAGTTAAAAAGTTCAGACATTTTTGAGTGGAGTGTAGTTATATAGCGGTAATGTTTTTTAAACTCTTGGTTGAAGTTTGGAATCGTTGGTCGATTGGTGTAATAGGCTCTCGTCTATAAAAGAGAAGAGATGTTTACACTGAATAGCAGAGTGATATGACGTGCTTTGCACAAAACAACCGATGTCATTGTTTGTTCCAATCAGACGACCATTCATTTTCATTGAGTACCCTTTTTAGGGTGCATGGCTTCGTTCTAATAATCTAATGGTTCGAACGTGTTTTAAAGTTGCGTATTTGAGTCTGAGTTGTGCTAGTTCTGCCAAAATATTGCTTGCAAAAGCTGTCCCCAGATCAGAAAGAATGACTTTGGGCAAATAGGTGTCGCATGAATTTTGAGACTAAAGCTTTTGCAGTAGTTTCTGGCCCATGGTTAGTCATTGGTATTGCAAATAGGTATCGACTGAAGACGTCGATTGAAGTTAGCATATACTTTAAGTTTTGAGAAGTGGGCAGCTGTCCCACAATGTCAGTTTGTAACATGTCAGGAAAATTTTGTTCAGATGCAACTAGTTGCAGTGGTGGTGTAATTGATTCGATTTTCACTGGCTTTGCTTGTAAGCATGTTAAGCAATTTTCAATGTAGTCAACAAGAAAGTTCATGATAGCCTGGGAAATAAAATTTGAGTCGAAAGTCCTGAAGGTTTTGCAATTCCGTGGTGTCTTCTAAAATTTGCATTGTGTGAACGGAAGATAATTTCCTGTTGTATGTGTTTTGGAACACAAATTTGAAGAAGGCGCCTGTTTGTTTGAAAAATTTTCTGTAACGTATATTATTCTGAAGGTCAACTCTTGGTAACTGCTTAATGTACTTCTTTGTATCTTCGTTTGAGTGTAGAGTATTTATTGGGGCCTCATGAAGAAGCCATCTCTTAACGAGGGAAATTTTTTCATCTGTGTTCTCCTCCTGGGATATGTTCAGCGGAGCCAGTCTGTCCGACGAGTCCATTATATCTAAAGGATTCGATTGTGCTAAGTTGAGTGGTGTAATAGAACTTGGTTAAACTTGTGAGTTCATGCGAGTTGTGTTCGTCGAGTTCCGTTAATGAGTAGATTTTTATATTCGTCTTTTAGATAATCGTTTCTTCCTGTTTCGAGTCCACTTCTGGTGTCTGTGCTTTAGGTTCCACACATACATCCATAGTTGGTAATCGATATCGGAGGAGTAATGTCAGTTTTTCCGAACTTTCAATCGGCAATCGTGATAGGTTATCCGAAGCCAAGTTTGCTCTTCAAGGTATGTGACCAAGTACAAATCGGAATTATGAAACATGGCCTACGGCGTTCCATAATGATGCTGGAACTTTTTTGCTTGCAAGAAGCTAGTCAGGCTTTTGTCTGTGAGAATAAGTAAAGGTTTATCTGCTGCCCAAACAAGATGAGCAAAATTGTCCAGTGCAAAAAGCATTGCTAGGAATTCGTTTGCGTAATTTGACAGTTACTGTTGTGCGGGTTGAAAGACTTTAGATCGAAAACAAATTGGAGCATACTGTTTTGTCTCATTTTTTATGTTATCGTGTAGTCTTTCACCATCAAAACATATCCTGCAGCGTAGAATGAAGCATATGCCGGGATTACATATTGTAGTCTATTCTTTGGTAAACGGAGACTATTCTCGCAGATTGTTTTCAGTTCTTTTTTCATTTGTTCTATTGTTGAGATGTGGTCGTATTTGATTACAAATTCAGTGTCACTTTTAATTAATGGGTAAAATGGTAGGAGCTTCTCTGCTAGTCTTGGTATAAACGCTTTGTAAAATTGACAAAATCCAATAAATCTCCTTTCTTGTTTCAATGTTCGCGGGGGTTTTAGGGAAAGAAGAAGCTTCTCTCTTTTTTCAGTAATTGGTGCCATTGCGATAGATGTGATTTTGCTTCCGAGAAAAGTAAAAGAACCCTTACCGAATTCACATTTCTGTGATTGAATCCACTCTTGCGTATGCATTCAAAAATTTCTTTTAGGTTAGCTATCATTTCTTTGGCATCTATTGCTGCTGTTCCACCATCATCGACATATTGGAAACATTTGTCATTGAGCATACATTTGTCTAATTGCTGCCGCATGAACGATGAGAATGCACTTACTGCTCTAGTTAGACCTTGTGCCAGTCGCTTAAACGCGTAGGTTCGAGAGGTAAAATTAAATGCCAGCATTTGAATAGACTGTGGATCTGCCATTTCCATAGCAATGTATGCTTACGAGCATTATAATTTGCAGAATCTTTTTTCCTGCTAGATGGGCACCAGCGTCTGAAAGAGTTGAAATGGGAAAATTATTGGCGTCATAATCGTGCCGAATTAAGTGATTGATTTTTCTTAGTTCTCTCAGAAGACGTAATTTGCCTGATGCTTTCCTCTGAGCAAAAATTGGTGACGAATATTTAAAAACAGAAGGGTTTTTATGATGCCGTAATATTGTACGAGAGCCAATTCTATCTGCAACTCATATCTAATATGAATTGGAGTTGGTGGGCTTTAAGTGCATACTGGCCTTTCTTGTTCTGGAGTGAGCCTCACTTTGAAGACGTCATTTCGACCGAAATTGAGACGGTGCCTGGCAAAATTGTTATGGTACTCTACCAAGACTTCCTCAAGCTGAGTCTTTTCCTCTATTGTTAGTCAAGTTGATTCCCACAAAAATTGTTTCAAGAATTTTACTCTATTTTCGTTAGATGAGAAAGGGTTCAGTTTCCCCTTTTCGCGGAATTATTGAAGCTGAAGAAAAGTGGATTTTTCTATTCCGTTTAACCCTTCTGAGCGTTCAAATGTCTCAGGTGTATGAAACCAAAATTACTCACTTTGTTGTGTTTTTACTTTATGTTGTCTATAGTTTTTATCTTTGTGAAGCTGCGAAATATGCTTTTGGAATTTCTACTGAGCCAGGATTGCTGGTTCAACAGGTAGAAGGAAATTGGCTTGTTGTGGGGTGAGAATGGAAAACTTAGCAATCGTGAGGTCATTTGGTAGGTCGTTTGGTAAGAAGCGTTAAGTATTCCAATGTAGACCTCATTATCGCTGTTAAGTGTCATGTTCTTGTTCAACATAGTTCAATGGCTCAACTCGCCTGTTGTAGATTGTAGGCAGACTGGAAGTTGGGCAGAGGCGTAGAAAATTTTTTTTTCAAATTTGTTAAGTTGTTCACAATTTTTAAGAAACAATTCAATTTGTCTTTTATTGTTTAGTCTCTCGGTTACGTCATCTGATTTTTTTTTAAAATGTTCAGTTGAAGAGTGAAAACAGGTAATTTCAGAAGTCTGTTTTGAGAGTCTATTGCGAGGTTATGTTTGATGCAAAAAGATATTCCAATTAATATGTCCTTCATTTTAGGAAGCACGAGGAAATTTTCAGTGAAGCAGTCTACTGGTAAATCAAACTCGATTTCACAACAGAAAAGGACGTTGATTGGGTCGTTAGATGCTACACATACTTTATATTCCGGTTTGGAAGTTTTTTTTCTAATGGAAAAACTGTGACTGTACTCAAACATTTTTTTGACAGAGCACTTGTGAAAGCACCGTTGTCAATCAAGACGGGAAGCGTCAGAGGTCCTGCTCTTACGCTCATGTTGAGTGAGCAATAGCCTTCTGACCTTTCAAGTGAATATAAAGACTACCGGTTCTGTATAAAAATCATAGTTTTTCTTATGTTCATTCAGAGAATGTTACCTGTGTGGGGTTTGTGTGGCTTATTTAGTTTTTTTTGGTTGTGGTCGAATGGAACAGAGTGGCCTATCTTCCTAGTCTGTTGAACACTCTAGCAGTTACTTTGTGTTTGTCCGTATTTTCCGCAGCGTCTGCAAAACAATGTCCTGTTAGGATGAGGTGAACCTCATCCTAGGATGAGGTGCCCTGGTTACCATAATTTCCGGTATTCGGATAATTGCTTGAATTGTTTTGCCAATAACGTCTTCCTGGATTTCCTTGTCAATTTGATCTTCCTCGATTGTTGTAGCCTCTGAAAAATCCGCGCCCATGGATAAAATTAGAAATATGAATACTGTTTTCTAGCTGCGGTGTCATGTAATCCACCTTCTTGCTGAGTTCGTCATGCAATTTCACCCGGTTATTTTGTAGCAAATTTAATTGGACAGTGTTGTCATCCGAATAGCTCCGTTGTTGGAAAGCTCCTGGATATGAATCGTCTGGGTATGCATTCATAATCCACAGCTCTCTTATGATTTGTCTGCCAAATTCCTCAACATTTCGCTCTTGTGGTCCTTTCAGAAGCTTGCGTTTGAATTTTATTGGCATTCCTTGGAGGAAAGCTTCCTTCACTCTTCGAGTTCGTTCATCTGCGCGATCAATGGCTGCGCCATTTGCGCCTGCATAGACGTTAGGGAACGCTCTCAGTGCAAGTCGTTGTAATTCGACAATGTAGTCTTCGGGAGACTCTTTAACAGAGTCGAATTTGCGTTCATGAAACTTAATTCTATGAAACTCCTGATTCGCGGTTTGATTATAACGGTCCCTTGATACTGTCAAGGCGTCATCGAGGTCGTTGCGTGTAGCATCAGCTCGTCCGCTATAGAAGCGCAAAGCGCCACCAGATAGGTTTAGCTTTAAAAATGCTGGTTGCTGAGCCTCAGGGATGTCGCCAACCGCAATGCCTGCTCGAAGCAGACTTTTAAATTCATCAAAATTTTCATTTGAGTTAACTTTAAAGGTGTGTATTTTGAGAAATGGGTGTAAGGCCATGTTTGGGTTTTTAGAGAAAACTATTTCCCGTTTTGTTCCCTAAGGGCTAAGGAGTGCGAGTTTGCGAGGCGTGTTTTAACTCGATTTTCAGAGGTTAATCAAAGTACGTTATCTTTAAAAACGAATACCACTAGTGAGTGATAAAAACAGTAGCACTGTTGTTGCAGGACAGTTAAAGTAAGAAAAAGATGCTCAGCACCATCTGATTTAGTTTGTTTTGACTCACATTTGCTCAGAGTTGTTTTGTAGTCATTTCAATCCATCATCTATTTGTCTCTGTCCCAGCTCTTTTGATTAACAGGATTTCTATGTAGTTGAATGTTGGTCTAGCCACGTCAAAATAGAGAGCCTGAGTTCAGGATACCGGTCACGGAGAAATCACTGGGTTGTTACAAACATCTTTTGACAGAGCACTTGTGAAAGGACCGGTGTCAATCAAGACGGGAAGCGTCAGAGGTCCTGCTCTTAGTACTAGGTACTGCTCATGGTGAGTGGGCAATAGCCTTCTGACCTTTCAGGTGAATAGAAAAAGACTACCTGTTCTGTATAAAAATCAAAAGGTTTCATGTTATGTTTATTCAGAGAATGTTATGTGTGTGGGATTTGTGTGGCTTATTTAGTTTTTTTGGTTGTGGTCGAATGGAACAGAGTGGCCTATCTTCCTAGTCTGTTGAACACTCTAGCAGTTACTTAGTGTGTGTCCGTATTTTCCGCATCGTCTGCAAAGCAATGTTCTGTTAGGATGAGGTGAACCTCATATTAGGATGAGGTGCCCTGGTTACCATATTTTCCTGTGTTCGGATAATTGCTTGAATTGTTTTTTGCCAATAACGTCTTCCTGGATTTCCTTGTCAATTTGATCTTTCTCGATTGTTGTAGCCTCTGTTAAATCCGCGCCCATGGATGAAATTAGAAATGTGAATACTGTTTTCTAGCTGCGGTGTCATGTAATCCACCTTCTTGCTGAGTTCTTCATGCAATTTCACCCGGTTATTTTGTAGCAAATTTAATTGGACAGTGTTGTCATCCGAATAGCTCCGTTGTTGGAAAGCTCCTGGATATGAATCGTCTGGGTATGCATTCATAATCCACAGCTCTCTTGTGATTTGTCTGCCAAATTCCTTAACAGTTCGCTCTTGTGGTCCTTTCAGAAGCTTGCGTTTGAATTTTATTGGCATTCTTTGGAGGAAAGCTTCCTTCACTCTTCGAGTTCGTTCGTCTGCGCGATCAATGGCTGCGCCATTTGCGCCTGCATAGACGTTAGGGAACGCTCTCAGTGCAAGTCGTTGTAATTCGACAATGTAGTCTTCGGGAGACTCTTTAACAGAGTCGAATTTGCGTTCATGAAACTTAATTCTATGAAACTCCTGATTCGCGGTTTGATTATAACGGTCCCTTAATACTGTCAAGGCGTCATCGAGGTCGTTGCGTGTAGCGTCAGCTCGTCCGCTATAGAAGCGCAAAGCGCCTCCAGATAGGTTGAGCTTTAAAAATGCTGGTTGCTGAGCCTCAGGGATGTCGCCAACCGCAATGCCTGCTCGAAGCAGACTTTTAAATTCATCGAAATTTTCATTTGAGTTAACTTTAAAGGTGTGTATTTTGAGAAATGGGTGTAAGGCCATGTTTGGGTTTTTAGAGAAACTATTTCCCGTTTTGTTCCCTAAGGGCTAAGGAGTGCGAGTTTGCAAGGCGTGTTTTAACTCGATTTTCAGAGGTTAATCAAAGTACGTTATCTTTAAAAACGAATACCACTATTGAGTGATAAAAACAGTAGCACTGTTGTTGCAGGACAGTTAAAGTAAGAAAAAGATGCTCAGCACCATTTGATTTAGTTTGTTTTGACTCACATTTGCTCAGAGTTGTTTTGTAGTCGTTTCAATCCATCATCTATTTGTCTCTGTCCCAGCTCTTTTGATTAACAGGATTTCTATGTAGTTGAATGTTGGTCTAGCCACGTCAAAATAGAGAACCTGAGTTCAGGATACCGGTCACGGAGAAATCACTGGGTTGTTACATTCATTCGTGTGTCCTGTATCGGCATTGGAGATGTAATATTGTTTGTAGACATAACTCTCCAACAAATAAAGAATAAAATATTGGTCAGCCCACCGGATTGTTTTGGTCAGCCCACTTTGTTCACTAAACCGAAGAAGGTGAATTTAATCAATTGATTTTTTAATTGCTGAATAACATCAAGTTAAACAAATGATCTTCATTAATCGCTTATTTCATCGAATTTCGACAATATTCTTCAAAGAAATTTGATCAGCTGTTATATTGAAAGAATAAACGAAAAAAATGGTTTCTTTAATCTGATTGGTTGAAAATTCGTTTTTCACTAAATGTCGAAATTATTTGAGTAGACTCTAAACCCTTGTCACTATATAATGTCGGTAGACCGAGTTTTTTGTTTCAGCCAGCGGATACGGGTTCTAGCCTACAAATCCCCGCATCTAATCGACTAGGTAAACAGAATCTTGGAATGCAACTATATTATTATCCAGTTTCTATTTTCTCTCCTATCTTAATTATTTTCTTTTTCCAGCACCTATGGATATATTTATAGTGCATTCTGATTAGTTGATAATTATACTGCTTTATATCAATTTAAATACATATCAATTATGAATTTTATAAGCATCAAAGGATATTTAGATATAGAAATGGCCTGTCCTTGCTGAAGTGTGCAGAGTAAACAAATAATCTGATCTACAAATGTTTCTCCTGGCAACTGCTCCGTTTAATAAAATCCTTCAAATAACTTGTTCAATTGGCGGGATCTGATCATTCCCAAATATGCAATGACCACCATGATAAAAAGTTAAGTACGCCAAAGTGGTTTGATTATCATTGAGTTATGTTTAACTTTGTTTTACCATGATAAAAAATTAAGTACGCCAAAGTGTTTTGATTATCATTGAGTTATGTTTAACTTTGTTTTACTAGAGTACTGATGTTCTGATATTGTGGTTCTATGTAATATTTAACGAGTTCTTTTGCATGCGCGAATTAATGGCTGTGCCGGGAGTTGAGATCAGGTGATGGCGAATTGAAAAAAAAACCAACACAAGTAAGTATTGAAAATTGACTTCTGAGGAAGAAAATTTTAAGTATTTAATGCAAATTTAGAAAGATATCCAATTAAGCAAATATTAGTGATGCAGCAAACAATTTCTATTTGATAAATGAAAAATGCTCTGGTATCCCAAGAACTTTTTGAAGAGATAGTAACAAGATGCAAACCTTTTCATAATTACACTTTTTAAGGTCTGCCTCATTGAAACCATAGGTATCCCAAATCTGTGCGAAGTTAATATTTGAAGGAATAACTTCGAATCTATTAATTTTCATATAAATTTTGAAATTCAGAGGAAAATTTGGAAATGTTCAGTCGCAATTTAATTATCAACAATTTTTCTATTTGCTTTTAATCGTGATCCCTATTGATTTTCGGATCTATTCCGTTTGCCCCCTCCACCGTAGTGAGCAGACATCTTGAATGAGCCCCAGGAAATTTAATGCTCATCCGTTACTTTTTATCACCCCAATGACAACATAGGTGACTTTCTATGACCCCCATGGCAAAGTTGTCAAATTTGTTTAAATGAAAAACGTCCTTGCAGAAAGCAGAAATCACATCTTAGCACTTCTTAACACTCAATAGGACTCCTTTGAACTCTGTTGAAAAGTTGTAAAATGGTTTTTTCAAAAATGAATTGAAATAAATTCGTAAAATTATCAAAATCTCACTGGGAAATGATAGGACTACTAGAGGAGGCAAACATCATTCCACAGCGTAAAACTTGTGACAATAGTCTTGAGACGTACATGGAAGTTGATGACGAAGCAAAAAGGAAAGGATGGTGATGCAAAAATTGTGGCTCCGGGAAAGATTTTGGCATTAGCAGTGGAATGTGGTTCGAGGGGTCAAAACTGGGCCCTGAGAAGGTCCTTATGTTTGTTTATGCTTGGTCACAACTTATGTCGACTTTAAATATACTGCAAAAATGAACTTGGCATGAGGCATCGATCTGCAGTGAACTAAAACAATTATATGTGAGAGGTCTGTGCATGATTTGTGGAAGATAAATCTGGAACAAAAATGGGCGATAGAATGGTGGTGGAAATTGACGAATGTATGTTTACGCGTCGCAAATGATACAAATGTCGAGTGTTTTCATAACAATGAGTCTTTGGTGGTATCTGGAGAGAGACAAATAAGTGTTCCTTTGTACAGTCACAGATTGAAAATCGGCAACCCTTTCAGGATAAATTTAAAAATACGTAGAAACAAACACTACGATAATGACTGATTGCTGGACTGCATAGAGTGCTCTAGATGTTGACAAAGATTATAAGCACAAAACTCGACGATAGCTATAACTTTGTTGATCCTCACGATGGAACCCACACTGTGAAATGTATGTGACGTGAAATGTATGTGACGCTAAGCACAGAAAAAAAATGTATGACACTCATCGAGTGATGTTTGGACAGTTACATTTGCGTCCTCTGATGGAGAAGGTATAATAACAAACCAACCATTTGAAACTATTGTGCTCCATATAGCTGAGTGCTACAATGCGATCTCTGACTAAAGTAACTCAATTGATATATCTTGCTTATTGGTTTTGGGTGGAGTCAAATTGCATGTGGGGTCATAAAAACAGACATGAGGTTCGTATAACACATTGCGGGGGGAACAGAATAGACACTGATTTTCTAATATAGCCCCCCTTCCCCACCAGCTTAGTGGTCAGAAAACTTGTACCTCTATTGCCGTTAATATACGTTAGTATTCAATAGTGGGCTGCTAGTAAAGGGTTGGTCGCTATAAAAGAACCCGACGAAAATATTAAGCCCTAAGGAAAGCTAAATTAACCATTTCTAATCGACAATGTTCCCCCAAAGTATCCAAATAGGCAAGAAATTTACTGAATTTTTTCACGGAGTAGTGAATTTCTGATTTGGAGACTTTTTGGCGTTTTGTGCTTTTCTTAGAGTGTTCCCCTAGGTGTTGGCAAGTTCATTAGAGTACCATTACAGCGATGCATTGTTTTGTTAGGGAACTGATAATTCTTTTATATAGGTGGTCTAAGTATATGCTAGAACAAACTCTTAGTTGCCGGGGAACAGTGCCCTGACACGAGGGCGGTTGCGCGCGAGTGCTGGACACGAGGGGAAGATTTTTTTCTCTTTATTTTGAGAACCAAAGGGTACAAAAGCGTTGAATTTAATTTGAAACTGAAATTAAAGAACTCACGTGCACAATTTAAAATGCCGAAAGTCTGCGATGCCAGAATTTAAAATGCCAGAAGTTGCTTTTTAGCCAGAAGTTGACTTCCGTTGACGTTCGTCATTTTAAACCGTGCGCGTTTCGTGTTTTAAGCATGGTTAAGTGACTCTGCCGAAGTCTCCTCGAAATTCTGGTTTAATATCTCGAACCGCTTCGCGGTTCTCGATAAACGCCAGAAGTTCTCAGTGATTTCAAGCAGAGTCATTAACCCTTCTTAAGAGTACAACTTTGCAGTTTAATGAAAAAATTTTTTTGCTGTTGTAGTTGTCGCACAGAGCTGCAATTCGCAGGTAATTTTGGTGGGATACAGGTGCTTATTTTTTTCGTTTTTTGGCGCGATACAGGCGCTCATTTCTTTTTCTCTTTCTCCGATAGCGAGCAGCCGATTATTTAAAGCGGTTTGATTCAAGTGTGAAAATTTAAATTTCTGACTTCGAGAGGTTGAAGTTAGCCTGAAAGAAGTGGCAGTCTGTTTTTTTGTTGTAAACTTAGTGTCCTATAGGACAAAAGTTAAGGACAAAAGTTATACTTTCACTTTTGAATTTAATTTCAATCATTCAAACTAAGCTTTCTGCCTCGAAAGTTTTAGTGATCGATGAAATTGTACCATGGGTTCTCTCAATCATGTTAATGAACTGAAACAAAGCCAGTAGGCCACTTACTTAATGAACCCATAGTAGACGAATTGGAGTGTTCTTCATTCGCATGAGTAATCAATTTTGTAATCCAATAATTGATGTTATAGAACACTTGATGAATGGACACCTTTGCTGGAACTCAATTCTAACGAATCCTAAATCACGTGTGTAATATTAGTTTTAAAACTTTTATTTCAGTGCCGTAGATGATTTTAATTCAATAACAGTAACAAAAGATTTACGCATGTAACGTGGTTATGGCAAGCTCGTTTCTTGAAATCTTCGGAGAAGAAAGCAAAGCTCCTGGTCACGTGTTGCACAAAGTGACAGCACCGGGCAGATTAAGTATACTCGGTGAACATATCGACTACAGTGGATACGGTGTATTTGCGTTTGCTATCCAACAAAATATTACTATTATATGTCGCGCCAATAATTTAAAGCAGCTCCGTTTCCGAAATTTGGACTCGAAGTTTGATCAACGCGATGTCAAGATATCTGAGATATCAATTGACCCCAAAAGTATTCATTGGACAGATTACGTCATCTGTGGTATCAGGGGAATTATGGAGAGCATGGAAGGACGCTGTGAGGAATCTGGTGACTCTAAAAATGACTACTTTGGAGTTGATTTTTTGGTTTCTGGAAACATACCGAGATCCGCTGGTTTATCCAGCAGTAGTGCATTGGTATGTGCCTCGGCGTTGGCTTTTTCCGCTTGTCAGGGGGAGAATGAAATGTCGAAGACTGAGCTGGCAGATGTCTGTGCAAAGTGTGAACGATACGTTGGAACTCAAGGTGGAGGTCTGGATCAAGCAACCTGCTTGCTTTCAGAAACGGGCAAAGCTCTGGCAATTGAATTCAACCCTTTGAGAACTGAGTCGGTGGACCTACCGGATGGTGCGTGTTTTGTTGTGATGAACACTCTGATTGAGAAGTGGAAGGCAGTGTCTCCAGAGTATAACAACAGAGTCATTGAGTGCAAGCTGGCTGCTTCGATTATTGCCAAAGTAAAATACGGCATTGATTTCTTGAGTAGCAAATTCTTAACTCTTGGCGAACTGCAACAGAAGCTTGCAGTGCCTTTTGAACAAATGGAAAACATCGTCATGGAGGTGTTGGATAAGCAGGCGTTTACGCGTGATGACATTTCAGGAGCACTGGATATGCCGTGGGACAAAATTGCGGGGCAGTTCCCGAGTGTCTCCGATAAATTGGTGGAGCTTAAGTTGCAACAGAGAGCTCTACATGTATACAGCGAAGCAAGGAGGACGAAAGAGTGTGTTGCTTTGTGTAAATCCACAGAAGATGCGTTATCAAGTGAAGAGAAATTGGTTAAAATTGGACAGTTGATGAACGAGTGTCATAAAAGCTGTAGTGACTTGTTTGAATGTAGTTGTGACGAGCTGAACACGGTCGCAAACTTGGCACTGGAGGCTGGATCATACGGTGCACAATTATGTGGAGCAGGATGGGGTGGTTGTGCAATAGCTCTTGTTCCTGAGACTATTCTTACAAAGTTTATTGAGCAAATTAAAACAAAGTATTACGACGTGAATGAATACAGAAGCAGTCAATTCAGCGAGCATTCTATGTTTGTGACATCGCCTTGTAATGGTGCGGGGCTCGTTCCTTTGTTGTAATCAGAAGTGCATATTAGGTGCATTATGGACTACGGTTCTTTGACTTTGGTGATTGGCGTTCTATTTATTGGTGCTCATCATATCAAATTAATATTTTGCTAGAAGATTCGAATTGTAGCAGCTTCTTTTCAAGTATGGCACCGGGGCTTTATAAAGTAGCCTCCCCTATTTGTATATCTATGACGAGAAGGCTTCAACAATAGATAAACAATGATGAATCTGTGGTATGAATATTTTTCCATTGATTGGCATGACTGATTATATACCCGGTACAACGATTCCTACTCTTCTACTAGGATTCTGGATATCGTTATATTTCCGACATTTCATGACAGGAAACTTGTCAGAGCTTGCAATTCTTGAAATTCCCAGTAGGAATTGATAAGTTGTGTATTGATGTGAGAGAGTGAATTATTAATCAATGTTTCAATTGGCGGCAAGATTTGTTACAAATCAGTCGGTTTATATAGCATTATGTTCCCGCAATCATAGCTCAATGGATGTGACATTCTCAACTCGAAGTGTAACTTTTAAATCAAAAATCGGAAAGTATCGGAAGTCATTCTTGACTTCCTTCACCCCTCCTTTCGGGTTGGGTGTCACCTAAGAAAGCCGCACAAAACCTGGCGTGTTTTGTTTTCCCTAACCCCTTGGTGAGGACATCTGCGATCATGAGGTCAGTTTGCAAGTATTTCAATTCTAGCTCTCCCCTTTCTACAAGCTCCCTTATGAAATGAAGTTTAAGTGCAAAGTGTTTTGTTTTTCCATAGTGAGTGGACTGCTTGCTGAGCGCTATGCATGCCTGGTTGTCAACGAAAATCTCAATAGGTTTTTGCACCTCAACGCTTAAGTCCTGAAGCAGATCTCTCAAGTGAATGGCCTCCTTTGTTGCCTCTACTAAGGAATTCATTTCGGCTTCTGCCGTTGATGTAGCAACACATCTTTGAACCTTTGTTGACCAGCTGACAACGGCTGAGGTACTGCTAAGTTTGAAACAATATCCTGGTGTGCTTTTCCTATGGTCTAAATTTCCCGCCCAATCGGCATCGGAGAAAGACTCTAAGGTTAACTTGTCTCCCCTCCTAAAAACTAAACTCTTTGACTTAGAACCTTTGAGGTATCTCAAAACTCTTTATCCGGCTTTCCAGTGCTTTTCCCCTGGGTTCTCAACAAAAGAACTTAAGAAATTTGCTGCAAAAGCAATGTCTGGTCTACTTGAGCAAGCTAAATAATTCAAGCAACCCACTAAATTTCTATAATCAAAACTTTTCATGCGCTCTTGCTCTTCACTCCCCTCCTGAGGGCAGTCTTCTTTTGTAAGTTTTATGTCTGCAAGTGGTGTTTCTACTGATTTGCAATTTTCTAGTCCAAATCTCTCTAACAACTTTTCAATATACTGTTCTTGGTTGATTTCAATTGAATTTACCTTTTTCACAATTTTCATTCCAAGAAACCAACAAAGATCCCTACAATCACTTATTTTGAAATCCTTAGACAGCTCACTCTCAAACCAAGCCGAGAAGTTTTCCTGAAATTCACAGCTTATTATATCATCTACCCACAAACAAACTGCGCCTTGAAGTTGTCTTTCACTTTTCTTTACGAACAAACAATTATCATGAACCAAAGATTCAAAACCTTTAGCTACCAAAAAGTTCCTAAATGTCTGATACCAATTCCTTCCTGACTGCTTAAGACCGTAAAGACTTTTCTTCATTAAACAAATAAGAGGTTTTCCTTTGTTGTCTAATTGCTCAAAACCTTCTGGTTGCTTCATGTAAATTTCTTCAGCTATATGTGCATTAAGATATGCCGTTTTTATATCCATTTGTCTTATTTTCGACCCTTTTTGAACAGACAAGCTCACAATTAAACGAATTGTTGACAACCTAGTCGTTGGTGAGTATGTCTCATGAAAATCCTTCCCTAAGACTTGGCTGTAACCTTTGGCCACGAACCTTGCTTTGAATCTACTTATCTCCCCCGTCGGACCATATTTAACTCCAAAATGCCATCTACTACCCAATCTACTTTTGCTCCATTATCCTCAACTAGATCCCAAACTTTATTTTCGCTCAGTGAGTTATATTTGTCCTGCATTGCCTTCCTCCAGTTTTCATTCTTGAGCGCCTCTTTTGCGTTTTTAGGTAACAAATTTTGATCAACAATTTCACTTAAAAAAACTATTTCACTCATCTCTTTGTTTACCTCATTTTCTAGATTTATCTGTTCATTCACTCCGAAGTAATAGTTGTTCTCGTCGAACCTTGCATTCCTTGTTTTTTGATCCTTAAGCTCACCGCGATCGTTTTCTATTCCTATCAGAAAAGATCTACTTTCGAGTGCATGACCTAAAAAATTCCCTTCTTCGCTTTTTTGTCTATTTTGTTTCTGAACTGTTTCTCTATGAAAGAGTAAGCAACACAACCGAACACTTTCATGAAACTAAGATTTGGTTTCTCGCCATACATGGCTTCATGAGGGGTTTTCTTTATTGCCGAATGATAGCAAAAATTTTTCAAATAGAACGCCATGTTGAGCGAATAAGTCCGATACTTTTTCTCTAAAGAAGCCTGATCTCCTAAACATCTAGCAGTTCCTACAGTGATGTCCCAAAGTTTTTCAATTTTACCATTTTCTTGTGGCGTGTACGCCGCAGAATTCTCAAGCCTGATTCCTTTTAGCCGGGCAAACTTTTTAAAGTCGCTAGATATGTACTCTTTTGCACCGTCTGATACTAAAGTTAAAGGTTGGCCTACATCTGCACAAAATTGTTGAAATTTCTCTAGAGTCTCGTCCCTTGATTTCATAAACTAAACCCTACAATATCTACTGAAGCTATCAACAAATCCTATCGCGTACTTGTGGCCATCTACAGCCTCGGGGGTAATAGGCTCTAAGATGTCTGTGTGCACAATGTCCAACACTGCTTGAGCTCTTGTTGTGCAATCTTTTGCTATTGGTTGTTTCTTAGCCTTATTCAACTCACAAATCTCACATACATCTACCGAACTGTCGCTGATACGCATTCCTTCAACATGTTCAACTAGTTTGCTAAGGTCCGTAAAATTGTTATGACCCAATCTTTTATGCCACATTTTTAAGCTAGTGGACAGTAGGCAATTTTCTTTGCAAGTGTTATCAATCTCACTAAAGTCCCAAATGAACAAATTTTTCTCCTGCCTAAATGGGTACTCTAGACCGCTTTTGTCAATTATGCTTAGTTCTGGTCCTATCAAAACTTCAGCTCCTGCTTCTCTAAGTTTACTAATTGACACTAGACTGTGTGAGTTTTCAGGTATAAACAAGGCGTTCTCTAAGATATTTTTTCTATTAACCTGATTACTATCCTTAACTAAAAATGCAATTGTACCTCGGCGACAAATTTCAGACTCTGTTTTGTTTGCGTTCTGTACTTTGCCCGAGAAACTATCATCGATATCGATAAACATTTCCCTGTTGTTTATCATGTGACTTGTTGCCCCCGAATCTAGCACTAGTCCTACTCCCTCATCATCAACTGGGCATAAAAAGAAACTGAAGTATTCTTCATCCTTTGCTAAATTCTGTTTCTCATTTCTAACGCTTCGCCTGGCTTGACTCTCAAACTTTTTATTCCTACACTCTGTAGCTTTGTGTCCAAACTTATTGCAATTGTAGCATTGAATTACTTTGCTGGTATTAGGCTGTGGGTTATGAAGCTTATTATTTGAGCGACAGAATTTTGCAATATGTCCAAACTTGTTACAGTTATGGCACCTCTTCTGCTTTGTTAGGAAGACACTTTCACTTGCGTTTTTCCTATCAATCTCTATTCTTCGCTCAGTGTCGAAGTTGATCAGATCTCGCTTCAACTCATCAAGTGATTTATCCTCACTACCGTACTTAACAAGTGTGACAAAATTATCAAATTTGTTCGGCAGACCTTTCAGTAGAATTGATGTAAACATTTTTTCACTCAAACCCTCGTTGACTTGGTTAAGGTTAAGTTGTAGTTCCTCTGCTCTTGTTATATACTCGATTAAACTTTCGTCGTCTCTTTTAACAAGGCTAGTGAGTTCGCTTACTAACTTTTGTAATCTAGGTCTCTCAAAGCTACGGAATCTCTTAGTTAACACATCCCATGCTTGAGCCCCATCTCCTTTATATGGCCTAAGATAAAGAACTGACTGCTTGTCTAGCGCCGAAACAAGCTCATACCATATTTGCATTTGTTTTTCTTTAAAAATTTCTCTCCTTTTATCTATAGCTGCGTCTTTTTCGGCTCGTGAAGCGTTAGGGCGTGTAGATGGGACATAATCTTCAAATGTACTACTACCATCAAGTACCTTGTACAACTTAAGGACAAAAATGCGAGCTTCAAATTGCTCCGAAAAGTACAAAAAGTCTTCCTCTTTCCCGCTGAATCGGACACGTTTGTTCTTATCACTCATCTCTTGTCTAACCAGTCTATCAATTCAAAGCAAAAATTAGTCTCTCTAATCAATTTATCAATTCAACACTTTTTCACTCGTTACTCTCATACAAAAACCAACTCTTTGGAGAACTAAGATTAAAAGGTCGCAAACAAAAGGTCCTACACGCACACACTACCCTCTTGTCTATGTCATTACTGGTCACTGAGAAACGGCCAGGCCACGTCCTTACAAGGTTCGACTGTAAAAGGATCCTCTAGGTCGGGTGTTATCCTTAGCGGAACCCAGGTTGCAATAACTTCACAGACTCAAGGGCAGTCTCTACATGTATCGCCCCTTATTAGCATGATTATTTCTCCAAAGTTATTATCATTTTTCAATCAAGTTCAACCATATTTGTAGAGTGTTTAAGTTTTGCGCTGCTCTACAGGTTTATTACAATGTTTTAAAATCAAAATCTGAACGATGTTCAGCAAATCAACGTTTTTTCAAAATAATGAACGGTGTTCGATTAGGTTGCGCTTTCTCAAAAAAATGTCCGAACGGTATCCGGAAATGCACGCGCGTCACATCCAATAAGCTAACTTTTAGGAAAGTAACTTTTTACAAATTTAGAACAATTAATGTTTTCAATCTTGGTTTGGCACTTTGCCGGCACTCAAACAGACTCCTTCAAAACTAGGGCCTGGAACTTCACCCTGTTGATCCTTGCTAGCTACTCTTTTCGGACTCTTTGCTCTCTCTTTTGCTCTCTCGTTTTGGCTTTTGTCTCTTTGGCCCTTTCTGGTCTCTTTGGCAGTGTCTTGTCCCTTTGCTGTTTTGTCTCTGTTTTTGTTTGGCCGCCTTGCAGAAAAATTTTTATGTGCAGGTGTGCGTTTGGCTGGGCACAGTAACCTGATAAGTTGTGTATTGATGTGAGAGAGAGAATTATTAATCAATGTTTCAATTGGCGGCAAGATTTGTTACAAATCAGTCGGTTTATATAGCATTATGTTCCCGCAATCATAGCTTAATGGATGTGACATTCTCAACTCGAAGTGTAACTTTTAAATCAAAAATCCGAAAGTATCGGAAGTCATTCTTGACTTCCTTCAGGAATCTTAGTTTTACATCCATTTCTTGAAATTCTCTGGGATAAATTGTACACATTGAAAATTTAATTGCAAACCAACTTAAACCAAACAGTTGCAAAAAAATTCTTTAATCCATTCCATTCTTTATTGACAAATAGAGCTGCTGTACTACAATGGCCCAGCTAAAAAGTTTTGCAAGTGTAAATTTCCAAAAGAGTTCACTTGGTATAAATTTTACGGCAAAAGATGAAAACAACAGAAACATAAAAATTATATGTACCGCTTTTGTAGAAAAATGACCAAAAATTGACCAAGGATCTAAATTGACCAAAAATTTTCGACCAAAAAATAGGGGCGCATTTGAAGATAGGATATTTTCTATCTACAAGTGTCCCCCGCCAGAAAAAATTAAAATGGGGAAAAGTTTTTGATATTTTGTTGTCTGGAAAATCTGTAAGTTATTACAGCTCCCAGTGACCTAGTATTTGACATATTTTAGCTGTATATCTGGTTTATGCAAGTTGCTGTTCGCGCAGAATTGCAAAAGATTTCAATTTGATAATTTTTTGTCAAACTTGCAAAAAGATTTGGTTTTCGAAGTTCCTAATGCAAACCATTTTGTACGCAGTCAACCAGCAGAGATAGTGTTCAGTTCATAGACAAAATACTCTATGTACGGAGGGCATTAATTGACAACAAAAAGAAGGAAAAACGTGTTGACATCTTTGAAGAGAATTTTTTTGCACATACTTGAACGCTTGAGAAAAAATTATTAGTACCGCTATGGGACAAATGATCTGAATTGACCGAAAAATTTTTTGGCCAAAAAGGGTACACACTTGAAGATGTATATTCTATCTGCAGGTGTGTACCCCCACCAAAAACGCTCAAAAAACTGGAAAAAATTAAGTTAAGTAAAAAGACAAAAGTGCTGGCAAAATTACAAAAGATTTTGAACTAAATCGTTTCCAAAATTGCAAAAAGGATTAACTTTGAGCTCCCTTATGCAACCCAAAGCTTTCTTGACACCTCTCGTACTTTATTATTTTGCTGTCGGCTTCGCGGCGTGAAGACACACTTTGAATTTTAGATGGGATTTCGCCAAGCGAAATGCTTACTTAATTTATAAGCTCAGCTTTGATTACTGAATTTGAGTTGGATAAGTTAAGACAATGAAAACTGAAGTGGTTATCAAAAATTGTAATTATGAGCAGACATGTCTGATGAAATAGGGATGAACAGACTACACTAACAAGCGGGAAACTTTAAATAAGATCTGAATTAAATAATGAAATGAAAGGTGAATTATGATGAACTAAATACTGCATCATATTCAAGATTTACGACAATGAATTCATTAAAGATGATCAGATATCACATATCTCGTAGAACTTTAATAAAAATTGTACAGTAAGAACAATTGTTTAATAATAGTATTATATTTACAATATTAATACTTGGTCCGCGGTTAAATATGTAATATCGATATATGTATTGGTTATGATAGCTAGTGTTACATAGTAAAATACAGTTTAATTTGTGAGTTTGAGACAGTTTATTCTGAGTGATTATTCAATTCCGCTTCGTAAATGGTCATCGGTATCATATCATTTTTGGGTGTCGGGCTCCAGTATTCTGCTAGATATCTCACTCGTGGGTCAGGAGACACTTCTCCAATTACGGGTGAAATATTCGTTACTTCCGGAGCTTGCTCTGCCGTTCCTTGGACTGTTTCAAGTGCTTGGAGGTTAAAAATTTACAACTTTTTGTTTGCTCGGCCTTGTCGTTTAAGAGGAGTAGTGATCAAGGAGTCGGACGATGTTTCTTGTAATCCGTAATAGTTCGGACTTCTTGTTCGTCCACTTGATCCTTTCTCTGTATTTGGATCGGCGTGGAGTGGGGGTAATTGTTGCAGGGCTGTTGGTGGCGCATTTGTTGTTGGAATCGTTATTTCGCCCAGTGAGCTTTCATCTGTAGCGGAATTGCGGTTTCTGATGGCCGAGAGGTTTCGAGTCTTTGCATCGCGCGTGCAATGTTCGACTTGGAGGTCGATACCCCGCTACCCGGTCAACATTTCTTTTACTTTATTATCACTGTTGAGTTCGTGAGTGAATTCTTTCCTTTGAATGAATCTTTTCCTCCACTTATTTTTTGCTGGTTCTGGGTCCGCGACGATCGGCATGCACTTTGAGTGGAGTTAAGCGTACGAGTTGGGTTCCGAACTTTGCAATATCACTATTTCGGACCGTGGCCACCGATTTGCCGATGTGGGACTGACTTTTATTGTGTTAGACTTCGTAGAGGCCTTCGGCCTTCCGAGAGAGCGATGGGAGAACAGAGGTTAGAGCGGAGAAATCTTGGTTCGCCGTCGGTGCTGTTCTTTTCTCTCGCATTTTCTTCTTGTGTTGCTCTGATTATTCCCTTCTCGACCTCAATATTACTCCGATGTGCATTAATCCTTTTTTCATCGGGAAGAATGACCGCTGGCAGAACTGTGTCTTTTTCTAAATAATACTTTATAATGTTCTCGTACGAGAGGTTAGACAACTTAGCTGTAATACAAATTGCGCTCATTGGGTTATTAGGTTTCTACCGTAGTGTGCTTCGAAGGGCAAGATCTGTTGTTTTTTTGTTTAATTATTCGCAGTTGGTGAACGAGTTTCTTTCATGCATGCTTTATGTGGAACGAGTTTGAAGCCGATTGTTCTTCTTTAATTCAAGCAAATTCATTCTTTATATGTATTAGTCTTTCTACCAGTCCAATTGCCCGCCGATCATTAACTGGAGCTCCGAAAATATCTGATTCTCTATTACAGAAGTTCTTTCTTTGATGTCCCACAAGAAATTTTGCTTGATCTAATCGGATTTTACGTGGTACACCATGATTTTCAATATACAAGTCAAAAATTTTCGTTTAATTTGGCCATTTGCTTTGTCAAATATACATACAGTGGGCTAATTAGAAAAACAACGACCTGAGGCTGGAATATTCATGTATGGTATTTTTTGCTTGAAGCGGTCCTCGCTATTAGTGAGGATACAATCGCGTACCTCCTTTATAACGCTTCCTTGCTTGTACGAGCGGCTATAAAACTTTTGATGAAGACTTTTCCTTTTATGTTATCAAATGCTGGTACTTGAGGGCTAGTCGTGAGGGGCGTGCTGATATTTGAGGATGCGGCCGGCGAAGCGGGTATTGGGGTAGATGGTTGATTCGCTGTGCTAGAGGTTTCGCCGAATCGAACTCGGGTTGAACGTTTCTTTGGTTGCTGTGATGGCATGGTGATTTTATTGGCAAGATTTGATCGAGTTTTAGGACCATTTTATTTTTACTGTCAAGGTTTGGTTGTGAGAGATTGCAAAAGAGAAAGCCAAGCGAAATGAGTGGGGCAGGGGTGGGTTTGTCCCAGAAGGCATCAATCCCCAGGGGAGTTTGTTTATTAGTTGACTGCGTCATGTCTTACCTTATTGTCTTGCTATTGGCTTCGCGGCGAGATTTTTGTTGCGCATTCTTAAACTAATTTTGAAAAAAAAAATATTTGCACAGCTATGGGGCAAATTTGATCTGAATTGAGCAATTTTTTGCCAAAAAAGAAGACACACTTGAGGATAGGACGTTCCCTATATCCAAATGTGTCCCCTCCCCTCCCTGCAAAATTTCATATCGAGAAAAAAGTTTGAAACTCTTAGGCCCGAACAATCTGGAAACAATTTTCTACCGCTCCCAGTGACTTAGTAATTGACATTGCTGTCAATATAGGTGTTTTTTGCAAGCTGCTATGCCCGTATAGTTATAAATGAATGCAAATTGAATCACTCCTGCCCCCAATTTGCTAAAAGAATTAATTTTCGAAGTTCTTTTTGCAACCCAAAGTTATTTTAACACAGTAGAACAGCAGAGATAGCGCTTTCTTGCTTTCACGGACAAGTCATTTTTTGTATAATGGTCATTATTAATACGAAAAAAAGAGAAAATGTTGACATCACTGAAGAGAATTTTGTTGCGCATTCTTAAACCCTTGAGAAAAATTTGTTGTACCCCTAATGAGCAAAAATGATCTGAAATGACCAAAATTTTTTCGCCAAAAAAGAAGATACTTGGAGATAGGGTGGTTCATTTATACAAATGTGTCCCCTCCTCCACCTCCCCTCCCAGCAAAATTCGAAATTGAGAGAAAATTGAACTTTTTAAGAATGAACAATCTGGAAACAATTTTCTCCCACTCCCAGGGACTTAGTAATTGAGATTTGTTGTCAATATAGGTGTTTTTTCGCAAGCTGCTGTGCCCGCAGAAGGTTTCAAATTGAATCACCTTCGCCCACCAAATTCCTAAATGAAAGAATTTTTGAAGTTCTTTGGCAACTCAAAGCCTTTTTTGACCCAGTAGAACAGCAGAGATAGCCCTTTACTGCGTTCAATGACAAGTCTTTTTTTGTATAATGGTCATTATTTAAAAAAAAAGAAAGAAAACTTTTTTACATCTCTGAAGAGAATTTCGTTGCGCAATCTTAAACGCTTGAGAAAAATTGTTTGTACCGATACGGGGCAAAAATCATCTGAATTGACTAACAATTTTTTGCCAAAAATGAGGACACATTTGAAGATAGGATGTTTTTTTTATATACAAATGTGTATCACCACCAAAAAGCTCAAAAAACTAAAATTGAACTTTTGATAATTTTATATCTGAGACACTTGTAATCCAATTCCTTCTGCTCCCACAGACTTAGTAATTTACATATGCTAGCTCTATATGTGGTCTATGCAAGCTGCCGTGCTTGCAAATTTTTAAAAAATTTCATACTAAATCTTTTTCCAAAATTGCAAAAACGGTTAATTTTCGGAGCTCCCTTGTGCAACCGAAAGCCTTTTTGACCTCGTCAGCCAGCAGAATTAGCGCTGCATTTACATACAAGTCAATTACGTAAGATGGCCATAATTTTAACAAAAAAACGAAAAATTTGTTGACATCTTTGAAGAGAATTCTGTTGCGCATCCTTGAGAAAAGTGATAGGTACCGCTATGGTACAAATTAGCTATCTAAATTGACCAAAAAATTTTTGGCCAAACAAATAAGGGACACAGTTGAGTTGGGATATTTTCTATCTACAACTCTGTCCCCCCCCACGCCAGCAGGATTTCAAATTGAGAACAAAATTTTTAGGTCTGAAAAACCTTGAAAATTTTTCCTACCGCTCCCACTGACTTAGTAATTGACATATTTTAGCTATATATGTGGTTTTTGCAAGCTGCTATGCTCGCAGAATCACAGAAGATTTCAAGTTGAATCATTTTTCAAAAATTGCAAAAGGAGTTAGTTACTAATGCAACCAAAATTTCTGACCTAGTCAACCAGCAGAGATAGCATTCAGTTCTTAGACAAGTTGTTTTTTTGTGATGGCATTTAATTTGTAACATAAAGAAAGAGAAATGTGTTGACATCTTTCCAGACGATTCCTACTCTTCTACTAGGATTCCGGATTTTCTTATATTTCCGACATTTCATGACAGGAAACTTGTCAGGGCTTGCAGTTCTCGAAATTCCCAGTAGGAATCTTAGTTTTACATGCATTTCTTGAAATTCTCTGGGATAAATTGTACACATTGCAAATTTAATTGCAAACCCACTTAAACCAAACAGTTGCAAAAAAATTCTTTAATCCATTCCATTCTTTATTGACAAATAGAGCTGCTGTACTACAATGGCCCAGCTAAAAAGTTTTGCAAGTGTAAATTTCCAAAAGAGTTCACTTGGTATAAATTTTACGGCAAAAGATGAAAACAACAGAAACATAAAAATTATATGTACCGCTTTCGTAGAAAAATGACCAAAAATTGACCAAGGATCTAAATTGACCAAAAATTTTCGACCAAAAAATAGGGGCGCATTTGAAGATAGGATATTTTCTATCTACAAGTGTCCCCCGCCAGAAAAAATTAAAATGGGGAAAAGTTTTTGATATTTTGTTGTCTGAAAAATCTGTAAGTTATTACAGCTCCCAGTGACCTAGTATTTGACATATTTTAGCTGTATATCTGGTTTATGCAAGCTGCTGTCCGCGCAGAATTGCAAAAGATTTCAATTTGATAATTTTTTCAAACTTGCAAAAAGAATTGGTTTTCGAAGTTCTTAATTTTTGAAGTTCCTTCAAAAATCTCTAGACGCCAAGCCTTATCTTGACCCAGTTTTTCAGCAATGATAGCGCTTTGTTGACAGACCATTCAATTTACGTAATTCATTGCTTTACAATAGAAAGAATTTAATGTCCTCTTTGATTATTTTGTTGCACATCGTTGAACGGTTACGAAAAATTTTAAGTACCGCTATGTGACAAAAATGACAATCCAATTTGACCAAAAAATTTTTTGGCCAAACAAATAGGGGACACCCTTTAAGATAGGACTTGCACATTTTGCTCTGACCGCAGAAGTACGAACGATTTCAAATTGAATCATTTTCCCCAAAAAATTGCATAAAAAATTAATTTTTTATGCAATCCTTACTTTTCTCAAGTTCCTTATGCAAGCCAAAGCCTTTTGCTGACCGAGCCCAACAGCAGAGATAGCGCAGCGTTCACTGACAAGCGATTTTATGTATAAACGAAAGAAATATTTGTTGACATCTTTAAAGATTTTTGTTGCACATCCTTGAACGCTTGAGAAAAATTATAAGTACTCTGTATGAGAAAAATGACAATCGAAATTGACCGAATTTTCTCACAACGTCGGTTGAGGTGTCATGGTTAAAATATGTCAAAGGGCCACTGTTGCTCTGACTGACTTCTGGTTGCTCAATGTCTTGGCTAGCAGTTTGTTTCGTAGAGCTTTTTTGATTTCTCCCAACATCGGTTGAGGAGTCACGGTTAGCAGATTCCAAAAGGCTATTGTTGCTCTTGTTCACTTTGGGTAGCTCATTCTCCTGGTCATTAGTTTGCTACGTGGAGCGTTTTCTTGGTGTCGCAACTTCCCGCATTTGCATGCTAGAAGTTGAGAACTCACGGTAAATAGATATCACAGGATCATTGTTGCTCTCACAGACTTTTTCTTTCCTCAATGTTAAGGCTATTAGTTTGTTGCGCAAAACAATTGGTTGTCGAAATTCCTAATGCAACCCAATTTTTAAGCAGTCAACCAGCAGAGCTAGTCTTCAGTTCTTAGACAAATTAATTTATGTATGATGGGCATTAATTGACAACAAAAAGAAAAAAACATCTTTGAAGAGAATTTTGAGCGCTTGAGAAAAAATTATTTTTACCGCTACGGGACAAAAATGATCTGAATTGACCAACAATTTTTTTGCCAAAAAAGAAGACACATTTGAAGATAGGATTTTTCATATAAACAAATGTGTATCACCACCAAAAAGCTCAAAACACTGGAAAAAGTGAACTTTTGATAATTTTATATCTGAGAAACCTGTAATCCAATTCCTTCTGCTCCCACAAACTTAGTAATTTACATTTGCTAGCTCTACATGTCTATGCAAGCTGCCGTGCTTGCAAATTTAAAAAAGATTTCATACTAAATCTTTTTCCAAAATTGCAAAAAGGGTTAATTTTCGGAGCTCCCTTATGCAACCGAAAGCCTTTTTGACCTCGTCAGCCAGCAGAATTAGTGCTGTATTTACATACAAGTCAATTCTGTAAGATGGCCATCATTTTTACAAAAAAACGAAAAATTTGTTGACATCTTCGAAGAGAATTGTGTTGCGCATCCTTGAGAAAAGTGATAGGTACCGCTATGGGACAAAATGGCTATCTAAATTGACCAAAAAGTTTTTGGCCAAAAAAATAAGGGACACAATTGAGTTAGGATATTTTCTATCTGCAACTCTGTCTCTCCACACCAGCACGATTTCAAATTGAGATCAAACTTTTTGAAATTTTTAGGTCTGAAAAACCTTGAAACTATTTCCTACCGCTCCCACTGACTTAGTTATTGACATATTTTAGCTATGTATGTGGTTTTTGCAAGCTGCTATGCTCGCAGAATTACAAAAGATTTAGAGCTGAGTCATTTTTTCAAAAATTGCTAAAAGAGTTAGTTACTAATGCAACCAAATTTTCTGACCCAGTCAACCAGCAGAGATAGCATTCAGTTCTTAGACAAGTTGTTTTTTTGTGATGGGATATAATTTGTAACATAAAGAAAGAGAAATGTGTTGA
Organism: Convolutriloba macropyga; assembly: GCF_964194025.1. NCBI lineage: Eukaryota > Metazoa > Xenacoelomorpha > Acoela > Convolutidae > Convolutriloba > Convolutriloba macropyga. Next base: position 57,689,972 of record NC_134469.1, read on the forward strand.
CATCTTTCCAGACGATTCCTACTCTTCTACTAGGATTCCGGATTTTCTTATATTTCCGACGTTTCATGACAGGAAACTTGTCAGGGCTTGCAGTTCCCAGTAGGAATCTTAGTTTTACATGCATTTCTTGAAATTCTCTGGGATAAGTTGTACACATTGAAAATTTAATCGGAAAGTCACTTCAACCGAAAAGTTGCAAAAAAAATTCTTTAATCCAATCCATTCTTTTTTGACAAATACAGCTGTTGTACTACAATGGCGCAGCTAAAAAGTTTTGCAAGTGTAAATTTCCAAAAGAGTTCACTTGGTATAAATTTTACGGCAAAAGATGAAAGCAACCGAAACACAAAAATTTTAATGTACCGCTTTCGTAGAAAAATGACCAAAAATTGACCCGGAATCTAAATTGACCAAAAATTTTCGACCACAAAATAGGGGCGCATTTGAAAATAGGATATTTTCTATCTACAAGTGTCCCCCGCCAAAAAAAATTAAAAGAATGGGAAAAAGTTTTTGATAATTTGTTGTCTGAAAAATCTGTAAGTTATTACAGCTCCCAATGACCTAGTATTTGACATATTTTAGCTGTATATCTGGTTTATGCAAGCTGCTGTTCGCGCAGAATTGCAAGAGATTTCAATTTGATAATTTTTTCAAACTTGCAAAAAGAATTGGTTTTCGAAGTTCTTAATTTTTGAAGGTCCTTCAAAAATCTCGTCTAGACGTCAAGCCCAGTCTTGACCCAGTCTCTCAGCAATGATAGCGCTTCGTTGACAGACCACTCAATTTACGTGATTCCTTGCTTTACAACAGAAAGAAATAAATGTCCTTTGAGAATTTTGTAGAATCTGTGGTATGAATATTTTTCCATTGATTGGCATGACTGATTATATACCCGGTACAACGATTCCTACTCTTCTACTAGGATTCTGGATATCGTTATATTTCCGACATTTCATGACAGGAAACTTGTCAGAGCTTGCAATTCTTGAAATTCCCAGTAGGAATCTTAGTTTTACATGCATTTCTTGAAATTCTCTGGGATAAATTGTACACATTGAAAATTTAATTGCAAATCCACTTAAACCAAACAGTTGCAAAAAAATTCTATAATCCATTCCATTTTTTGTTGACAAATACAGCTGTTGTACTACAATGGCGCAGCTAAAAAGTTTTGCAAGTGTAAATTTCAAAAGAGTTGACTTGGTATAAATTTTACGGCAAAAGATGAAAGCAACCGAAACACAAAAATTATATGTACCGCTTTCGTAGAAAAATGACCAAAATTGACCAGGAATCTAAATTGGTCAAAATTTTTCGATCACAAAATAGGGGCGCATTTGAAAATAGGATATTTTCTATCTACAAGTGTCCCCCGCCAAAAAAATTAAAAGAATGGGAAAAAGTTTTTGATAATTTGTCTAAGTTAATACAGTTGCCAATGACCTAGTATTTGACATATTTTAGCTGTATATCTGGTTTATGCAAGCTGCTGTTCGCGCAGAATTGCAAGAGATTTCAATTTGATAATTTTTTCAAACTTGCAAAAAGAATTGGTTTTCGAAGTTCTTAATTTTTGAAGTTCCTTCAAAAATCTCGTCTAGACGCCAAGCCTAGTCTTGACCCAGTATTTCAGCAATGATAGCGCTTCGTTGACAGACCACTCAATTTACGTAATTCATTTCTTTACAACAGAAAGAAATAAATGTCCTCTGAGAATTTTGTTGCACATCGTTGAACGTTTACGAAAAATTTTAAGTACCGCTATGTGACAAAAATGACAATCTAATTTGACCAAAATTTTTTTGGCCAAACAATTAGGGGACACCCTTTAAGATAGGACTTGCACACTTTGCTCTGACCGCAGAAGTACAAACGATTTCAAATTGAATCATTTTCCCCAAAAAAATTGCATAAATTAATTTTTTAATGCAATACTTAATTTTCTCAAGTTCCTTATGCAACCCAAAGCTTTTTTCTGACCCAGCCCAACAGCAGAGATAGCGAAGCGTTCACTGACAGGCGATGTTATGTATAATGGCTATTATTTTACAACAAAACGAAAGAAATATTTGTTGACATCTTTAAAGATTTTTGTTGCACATCCTTGAACGCTTGAGAAAAATTATAAGTAGCTCTGTAGGAGAAAAATGACAATCGAAATTGACCGAATTTTCTCACAACGTCGGTTGAGGAGTCATGGTTAAAATATGTCAAAGGGCCACTGTTGCTCTGACTGACTTTTGGTTGCTCAATGTCTTGGCTAGCAGTTTGTTGCGTAGAGCTTTTTTGATTTCTCCCAACATCGGTTGAGGAGTCACGGTTAACAGATGCCAAAAGGCTATTGTTGCTCTTATTCACTTTGGGTAGCTCATTCTACTGGTCATTAGTTTGGTACGTGGAGCGTTTTCTTGGTGTCGAAACGTCCCGCATTTGCATGCTAGAAGTTGAGAACTCACGGTAAATAGATATCACAGGATCATTGTTGCTCTCACAGACTTTTTCTTTCCTCAATGTTAAGGCTATTAGTTTGTTGTGCAAAACAATTGGTTTTCGAAATTCCTAATGCAACCCATTTTTTAAGCAGTCAACCAGCAGAGCTAGTCTTCAGTTCTTAGACAAATTAATTTATGTATGATGGGCATCAATTGACAACAAAAAGAAAAAAACATCTTTGAAGAGAATTTTGAGCGCTTGAGAAAAAATTAATTTTACCGCTACGGGACAAAAATGATCTGAATTGACCAACAATTTTTGCCAAAAAAGAAGACACATTTGAAGATAGGATTTTTCATATAAACAAATGTGTATCACCACCAAAAAGCTCAAAAAACTGGAAAAAGTGAACTTTTGATAATTTTATACCTGAGAAACCTGTAATCCAATTCCTTCTGCTCCCACAAACTTAGTAATTTACATATGCTTGCTCTATATGTGGTCAAATGCAAGCTGCCGTGCCTGCAAATTTCAAAAAGATTTCATACTAAATCTTTTTCCAAAATTGCAAAAAGGGTTAATTTTCGGAGCTCCCTTATGCAACCGAAAGCCTTTTTGACCTCGTCAGCCAGCAGAATTAGCGCTGCATTTACATACAAGTCAATTACGTAAGATGGCCATAATTTTAACAAAAAAACGAAAAATTTGTTGACATCTTTGAAGAGAATTCTGTTGCGCATCCTGGAGAAAAGTTATAGGTACAGCTATGGGACAAAGTGGCTATCTAAATTGACCAAAAATTTTTTGGGCAAACAAATAAGGGACACAGTCGAGTTAGGATATTTTCTGTCTACAATTCGGTCCCCTCACCCCCCCCCCCCCCCCACCACGCCAGCAAGATTTCAAAATGAGAAAATCTTTTGAAATTTCTAGGTCTGAAAAACCTTAACTATTTCCTACCGCTCCCACTGACTTAGTTAATGACATATTTTAGCTATATATGTGGTTTCTGCAAGCTGCTATGCTTGCAGAATTACAGAAGATTTCAAGTTGAATCATTTTTTCAAAAGTTGTAAAAAAGAATTAGTTACTAATGCAACCAAATTTTCTGACCCAGTCAACCAGCAGAGATAGCATTTAGTTCTTAGACAAGTTGGTTTTTTTGTGATGGGATTTAATTTGTAACATAAAGCAAGATAAATGTGTTGAAATCTTTCCAGACGATTCCTACTCTTCTACTAGGATTCCGGATTTTCTTATATTTCCGAAATTTCATGACAGGGAACTTGTCAGGACTTGCAATTCCTGAAATTCCCAGTAGGAATCTTAGTTTTACATGCATTTCTTGAAATTCTCTTGGAAAAATTGTACACATTGAAATTTTAATTGCAAACCCACTTAAACCAAACAATTGCAAAAAAATTCTTAAATCCATTCCATTCTTTATTGACAAATACAGCTGTTGTACTACAATGGCCCAGCTAAAAAGTTTTGCAGGTGTAAATTTCCAAAAGAGTTCACTTGGTACAAATTTTACGGCAAAAGATGAAAACAACAGAAACATAAAAATTATATGTACCGCTTTCGTAGAAAAATGACCAAAAATTGACTAAGGATTTAAATTGACCAAAAATTTTCGACCAAAAAATAGTGACGCATTTGAAGATAGGATATTTTCTATCTACAAGTGTCCCCCGCCAAAAAAAATTGAAAAAATGGGAAAAAGTTTTTGATATTTTGTTGCCTGAAACATCTGTAAGTTATTACAGCTCCCAGTGACCTAGTATTTGACATACTTTAGCTGTTTATCTGGTTTATGCAAGCTGCTGTTCGCGCAGAATTGCAAAAGATTTCAATTTGATAATTTTTTTTAAACTTGCAAAAAGAATTGGTTTTCGAAGTTCCTAATGCAAACCATTTTTTACGCAGTCAACCAGCAGAGCTATTCTTCAGTTCTTAGACAAATCAATTTATGTATGATGGGCATTAATTGACAACAAAAAGAAAAAAAGTGTTGACATCTTTGAAGAGAATTTTGAGCGCTAGAGAAAAATTTATTAGTACAGCTATGGGGATGATCTGAATTGACCAAAAAAATTTGGCGAAAAAGGGTACACACTTTAAGATGATGATGAATTTTCTATCTACAAGTGTGCACCCCCACCGAATGAAAGCTCAAAAAACCAGGAAAAAGTAGATTTTTGATAAATCCATGTCTGAAAACCTGTAAACCATTGCCTTCTTCTCCCGGTGACTGAGTAATTGACATAGGTTGCCTATATATGTGCTTTATGGAAGCTGTTCTGGTCGCAGAATAGCAAAAGATTTCATATTGCTTAATTTTTTCCCACAATTGCAAAGATTTAGTTTTTGAAGTTCCTTCAAAAATCTCGTCTAGACGCCAAGCCTTGTCTTGACCCAGTCTTTCAGCAGCAATAGCGCTTCGTTGACAGGCGATTCAATTTGCGTAATTCATTGCTTTACAACAGAAAGAAATAAATGTCCTCTTTAAGAATTTTGTTGCACATCGTTGAACGTTTACGAAAAATTTTAAGTACCGCTATGTAACAAAAATGACAATCTAATTTGACCAAAATTTTTTTGGCCAAACAATTAGGGACACCCTTTAAGATAGAACTTGCACACTTTGCTCTGACCGCAGAAATACAAACGATTTCAAATTGAATCGCTTTCCCCAAAAAATAGCATAAAAAATTAATTTTCTTATGCAATCCTTAATTTTCTCAAGTTCCTTATGCAACCCAAAGTCTTTTTCTGACCCAGTCCAACAGCAGAGATAGCGCAGCGTTCACTGACAGGCGATTTTATGTATAATGGCTATTATTTTACAACAAAACGAAAGAAATATTTGTTGACATCTTTAAAGATTTTTGTTGCACATCCTTGAACGCTTGAGAAAAATTATAAGTACCTCTGTATGAGAAAAATGACAATCGAAATTGACCGAATTTTCTCACAACGTCGGTTGAGGAGTCATGGTTAAAATATGTCAAAGGGCCACTGTTGCTCTGACTGACTTTTGGTTGCTCAATGTCTTGGCTAGCAGTTTGTTGCGTAGAGCTTTTTTGATTTCTCCCAACATCGGTTGAGGAGTCACTGTTAACAGATGCCAAAAGGCTATTGTTGCTCTAACGGATTTTTGGTTTCTCGACTCTTCGGCTAGTTGTATTTTAAGTATAAATATTTTGATTTTTCACAACATCGGTTGAGGAGTCACGGTTTACATATGTCAAAGGGCCATCGTTGCTCTCATTCACTTTGGATGACTCATTCTCCTGGTCATTAGTTTGCTAAGTGGAACGTTTTCTTGGTGTCGCAGCGTCACGCATTTGCGTGCTAGAAGTTGAGAACTCACGGTAAATAGATATCACAGGACCATTGTTGCTCTCAGACTTTTTGGTTTCTCAATGTTAAGGCTATTAGTTTGTTGCGCAGAACTTTGATTTCTCACAAAATCGGTTGAGGAGTCACGGTTAACAGATGTCAAAGGGGCATTTGCTGACTTTGTAAATTTATCACAGCTTCCAGAAGGTTTAAGGTTAGTTCTCTTGTTTCAGTTTTATACTGCTTAATTTTATCAGAAGATTTTTTTGGTCGTTTGTCTGATATCAACAATTTCTGGAGCACGTTTTGGTAGTGCTCTGCTCCAAAGTAGTTTTCGAAAACTGAGCGTTGGTTCTTTGCAGAATTGCGAAGCGGAACAACAGGACTGTCAAAGAGTTTCATTGTTTGTGAACCTGGACAGTTATTTTTGAAGAAACAATTGCGACTTAAAGTTTTCCTTCCCCGGTTTACTTTACGACGTTCAAAAGGAGCATTGACTTTTGGAGTGATCTTTTCCTGTGTAGAATTTACTACTTCTTGGTCCACACACAAACTTGTAAGCTTTATTTGATTCGCCGATTCGAATTTTTTAGGGTCTATGAATTGCACCGCCTAACCCGTAATCGTAGCGCAGCCTAGATTGCTGATGTATAAAGGAGAGCGATACAAATATCACATGAGGCTGGTACTGACTATCCCGATAGATTTTTGCATACCAGTTTGGTTCAGTCTCAGAATCATTGATGAATCGCTCCAGGCAAATTTTGTCGTGCTGTGCACCAATAACAAGTCCGGCCTATTTGTGAGTGCATAAAAGAGATCAGTCAAACTGTCATACTTATCTTGCGACAACCGTTTGTTTCGATAAAACGAAAAGTTAGCCAGCTTTAAACATCTTGGTTTCAAAAAATCCATAACCAAGCTGAGCGTTGACAAATTCCCGCTGAAGCTACCCTTTGTGGCTTGACAAAGGTAGTCTTCTGGGTTGACCTTCAATTTGTTCTTTATCTGAAGAGCATGAGTTCAAATGAAATAAAAAAGCAATAAAACTGCATTTTACACTAAGTTGCATACCGCTAATAACCTGGCATACTGTCCCATTGCTCGAGCTCTTGTTGGTTTTTCTCGTAAATCTGAATTGGCGCCTTTTGACTATTCACTGGTTGCAAAACTTATGCATTTGATATCCATTCAGTAGAAGCAAAAAGTGAGGTTAATCAAAAAATTGTATTCAAACGGGTAGCAACCTGTTACTTCGATTCAAAATGTCTATTTTTTTAAGCACAGCAAAAGATATTTTTAGATCCATGCAACAAAGTCCTATATAACAACATATATAACAAGATCTACTCTTCTATACGCCTTTTTAAAGAGAAAAAGGAAATGAACATGTTAATTCAAATACAGATGAGTTCCTCTAAACTCGAATTAGAGCATGGGTACTTTATTACATCGGTACTATAGACGTTTTCAATTTTAAGAATCACTGTTTTTAATGACAATAAGTTGGCAAGTTAGCGACTCTCTAAACCATTGTTTATTAACCTTTGTCTTAAGTATTCTATTTTTTTCCAAACGCTGGATTACAATCAATTGATTGGTATTTTCACAACCGGTAAGGTTGAGAAAAATCATCGATCTGTTGAGATTATTTTTCTTTTTTCCTTGAGCACAAGAAGTACATTTTTGTGAGTGGATTTTGCTGAAATAATTCTTTCTTGGCCGATCTTAAGGTGGAGGAAGGGTGAAAATATTTGAAGCGTAGCCATATGGATCACAAGTAGATTTTGCTAATCCAAACACTCTTTTTCGTCTCTTTTTTGCACTGCGTTTTCGTTTCCTGTTCGGCTTTAATTGCAGTTCTAAAGTCCAAAAAAAATTGAACTGAGTGCCGAAAACTTTGACAAAAATTTATCACTGATTTTAAATTAAACGCTAAGAACTTAAAGAACCCTGATAACCGGGACTGGGTGGCTCCACTTATGACAAATGTAGAGGGCGGTACCAGGTTACATTGGGCGGTGTTCCCTGATACCTGGGGCTGGGTGGTCTTGATATTCAAAAATCGAACAAAAACCAAAAAAAATCAAGTTATCAGAAAAAGGAATCTTTGAAAAATTCCAAAATATTTTACCTTTTTTCTTTTTTAAGAATACGCTCAAATTGGCCGTCTACAGACTTTGGGACCTGGGAGAAAACGATTTAGTATAATAGTTAAAAATATTTTGCAATGAGAGGCCGAGAATAAATAAAATTTCGTACCCATTTTTCAAAAATAGAATTCCTTTAAAAATATCAACATTTGTTGCAATTTCTGAATTCACGAAGCAATCCGTTGCAAATCTCAGTTCCTGCATTTCCGTTTTTCCGTGAGCACAAGAAGTATTTTTTGTGAGTTGGTATTGCTGAAGTAATTCATTCTTGGCCGATCTTAGCCCATCACTTATGACAAATGTGGAGGGCGGTACCAGGTTGCATTCGGTGGTCTTCACGGATTCCTGGGCTGGGTGGGCTTGATATTCAAAAATCGAACAAAAACCAAAAAACAACCAATTTATCAGAAAAAGGAAACACGTAGAAAAATTCAAAAATTTTTTGAACTTTTTTCTTTTCTAAGAATACGCCCAAATTGGCCATCTACAGACCTTGGGATCTGGGAAACAGTATAATAATTTAAAATATTTCTCAATGAGAGGTCGAGAATAAATAAAATTTTGTACCCATTTTTCAAAAATAGAATTCCTTTAAAAATATCAACATTTGCGATTTCTGAATTCGTGAGGCAGTCCGGCACAAATCTCAGTTCCTGCATTTTCGTTTTTCCTTGAGCACAAGAAGTATTTTTTGTGAGTTGGTATTGCTGAAGTAATTCATTCTTGGCCGATCTTAGCCCATCAGAGGATCTGATATCATATGGATCTCAAGTAGATATTGCTATTCCAAACACTTTTTTTGTCTCTTTTCTGCACTGAGTGTTCTTTTCCTGTTTGCCTTATATTTGCAGTTCTAAAATACCGAAAAATTTTTAACGGAGTGTCAAAAACTTTGACAAAAAATGATCCTTGAACATAAATTAAACACTAAGAACTTAAAAAACCCGTGATAACCGGGACTGGGTGGCCCCACTTATGACAAATGTGGGGGGCGACACCAGGTTACATTGGATGGTGTCTCTTAATTTCCGTGGCTGGGTGGCCTTCATATTCAAAAATCGAACCAAAACGACCAATTTATCAGAAAAAGAAAACATTTTAAAAAATGTTTTACATTTTTTCTTTTCTAAGAATACGCCCAATTTGGCCGCCTCCACAGATCTTGGGACCTGGGAAAAAATGATACAGTATAAAAAATGAAATTTTTCTCAATGAGAGGCCGAGAATAAATAAAATTTTGTACCCATTTTTCAGAAATAGAATTGCTTTAAAAATGTCAATATTTGCTGCAGTTTCTGAATTCATGAGGAAGTCCGGTACAAATCTCAGTTCTTTAATTTTTGTTTTTCCGTGAGCACAGGAGGTATTTTTGTCAGTTGATATTGCTGAAGTAATTCATTCTTGGCGGATCTTGGCCTATCAGAGGATCTCATGTCATATCATATGGATCTCAAATAGATATTGCTACTCGAAACACCATTTTTTGTCTCTTTTCTGCACTGCGTTTTCATTTCCTGTTGGGCTTTAATTGCAGCTCTGAAATCCAAAAAAAATAACTGAGTGGCAAAACTTTGACAAAAAATTATCACTGATTTTAAATTAAACGCTAAGAACTTAAAGACCCCTGATACTCGGAACTAGGTAGCGCCACTTATGACAAATGTAGAGGGCGGTACCAGGTTACATTGGGCGGTGTTCCCTGATACCTGGGGCTGGGTGGTCTTGATATTCAAAAATCGAACAAAAACCAAAAAAAATCAAGTTATCAGAAAAAGGAATCTTTGAAAAATTCCAAAATATTTTACCTTTTTTCTTTTTTAAGAATACGCTCAAATTGGCCGTCTACAGACTTTGGGACCTGGGAGAAAACGATTTAGTATAATAGTTAAAAATATTTTGCAATGAGAGGCCGAGAATAAATAAAATTTCGTACCCATTTTTCAAAAATAGAATTCCTTTAAAAATATCAACATTTGTTGCAATTTCTGAATTCACGAAGCAATCCGTTGCAAATCTCAGTTCCTGCATTTCCGTTTTTCCGTGAGCACAAGAAGTATTTTTTGTGAGTTGGTATTGCTGAAGTAATTCATTCTTGGCCGATCTTAGCCCATCACTTATGACAAATGTGGAGGGCGGTACCAGGTTGCATTCGGTGGTCTTCACGGATTCCTGGGCTGGGTGGGCTTGATATTCAAAAATCGAACAAAAACCAAAAAACAACCAATTTATCAGAAAAAGGAAACACGTAGAAAAATTCAAAAATTTTTTGAACTTTTTTCTTTTCTAAGAATACGCCCAAATTGGCCATCTACAGACCTTGGGATCTGGGAAACAGTATAATAATTTAAAATATTTCTCAATGAGAGGTCGAGAATAAATAAAATTTTGTACCCATTTTTCAAAAATAGAATTCCTTTAAAAATATCAACATTTGCGATTTCTGAATTCGTGAGGCAGTCCGGCACAAATCTCAGTTCCTGCATTTTCGTTTTTCCTTGAGCACAAGAAGTATTTTTTGTGAGTTGGTATTGCTGAAGTAATTCATTCTTGGCCGATCTTAGCCCATCAGAGGATCTGATATCATATGGATCTCAAGTAGATATTGCTATTCCAAACACTTTTTTTGTCTCTTTTCTGCACTGAGTGTTCTTTTCCTGTTTGCCTGATATTTGCAGTTCTAAAATACCGAAAAATTTTTAACGGAGTGTCAAAAACTTTGACAAAAAATGATCCTTGAACATAAATTAAACACTAAGAACTTAAAAAACCCGTGATAACCGGGACTGGGTGGCCCCACTTATGACAAATGTGGGGGGCGACACCAGGTTACATTGGATGGTGTCTCTTAATTTCCGTGGCTGGGTGGCCTTCATATTCAAAAATCGAACCAAAACGACCAATTTATCAGAAAAAGAAAACCTTTTAAAAAATGTTTTACATTTTTTCTTTTCTAAGAATACGCCCAATTTGGCCGCCTCCACAGATCTTGGGACCTGGGAAAAAATGATACAGTATAAAAAATGAAATTTTTCTCAATGAGAGGCCGAGAATAAATAAAATTTTGTACCCATTTTTCAGAAATAGAATTGCTTTAAAAATGTCAATATTTGCTGCAGTTTCTGAATTCATGAGGAAGTCCGGTACAAATCTCAGTTCATTAATTTTTGTTTTTCCGTGAGCACAGGAGGTATTTTTGTCAGTTGATATTGCTGAAGTAATTCATTCTTGGCGGATCTTGGCCTATCAGAGGATCTCATGTCATATCATATGGATCTCAAATAGATATTGCTACTCGAAACACCATTTTTTGTCTCTTTTCTGCACTGCGTTTTCATTTCCTGTTGGGCTTTAATTGCAGCTCTGAAATCCAAAAAAAATAACTGAGTGGCAAAACTTTGACAAAAAATTATCACTGATTTTAAATTAAACGCTAAGAACTTAAAGACCCCTGATACCCGGAACTAGGTAGCGCCACTTATGACAAATGTAGAGGGCGGTACCAGGTTACATTGGGCGGTGTTCCCTGATACCTGGGGCTGGGTGGTCTTGATATTCAAAAATCGAACAAAAACCAAAAAAAATCAAGTTATCAGAAAAAGGAATCTTTGAAAAATTCCAAAATATTTTACCTTTTTTCTTTTTTAAGAATACGCTCAAATTGGCCGTCTACAGACTTTGGGACCTGGGAGAAAACGATTTAGTATAATTGTTAAAAATATTTTGCAATGAGAGGCCGAGAATAAATAAAATTTTGTACCCATTTTTCAAAAATAGAATTCCTTTAAAAATATCAACATTTGTTGCAATTTCTGAATTCACGAAGCAATCCGTTGCAAATCTCAGTTCCTGCATTTCCGTTTTTCCGTGAGCACAAGAGATACTTTTTGTGTGTTGGTATTGGTGAAGTAATTCATTCTTTGCCGATCTTAGCCCATCAGAGGATCTGATATCATATGGATCTCAAGTAGATATTGCTATTCCAAACACTTTTTGTCTCTTTTCTGCACTGAGTGTTCTTTACCTTTTTACCTTAATTTGCAGTTCTAAGATACCGAAAAACTTTTAACTGAGTGTCAAAAACTTTGACAAAAATGATCCCTTAACATAAATTAAACCCTAAGAACTTGAAAAAACCTGTGATAACCGGGACTGGGTGGACCCGCTTATGAAGAATGTGGGGATGACATCAGGTTACATTGGATGATGTCTCCTCTTGTCCGTGGCTGGGTGGTCTTCATATTCAAAAATCGAACAAAAACCAAAAAACAACCAATTTATCAGAAAAAGGAAGCACTTGGAAAAATTCAAAAATATTTTAAATTTTTTTCTTTTCTAAGAATACGCCCAAATTGGCCATCTACAGACCTTGGGATCTGGGAAACAGTATAATAATTTAAAATATTTCTCAATGAGAGGTCGAGAATAAATAAAATTTTGTACCCATTTTTCAAAAATAGAATTCCTTTAAAAATATCAACATTTGCGATTTCTGAATTCGCGAGGCAGTCCGGCACAAATCTCAGTTCCTGCATTTTCGTTTTTCCTTGAGCACAGGAAGTATTTTTTGTGAGTTGGTATTGCTGAAGTAATTCATTCTTGGCCGATCTTAGCCCATCAGAGGATCTGATATCATATGGATCTCAAGTAGATATTGCTATTCCAAACACTTTTTTTGTCTCTTTTCTGCACTGAGTGTTCTTTTCCTGTTTGCCTTATATTTGCAGTTCTAAAATACCCAAAAATTTTTAACGGAGTGTCAAAAACTTTGACAAAAAATGATCCTTGAACATAAATTAAACCCTAAGAACTTAAAAAACCCGTGATAACCGGGACTGGGTGGCCCCACTTATGACAAATGTGGGGGGCGACACCAGGTTACATTGGATGGTATCTCTTAATTTCCGTGGCTGGGTGGTCTTCATATTCAAAAATCGAACAAAAAGCCAAAGAACGGCCAATTTATCAGAAAAAGAAAACATTTTAAAAAATGTTTTACATTTTTTCTAAGAGTACGCCGAATTTGGCCTCCTCCACAGACCTTGGGAGCAGGGAAAAAACGATAGTTTTAAAACTGAAATATTTCTCAATGAGAGGAGGATTACTGAATTCATGAGGAAGTCAGGTATATATCTCAGTCCATGCATTTTGTTTTTCCGTGAGCACAATAGGTATTTTTTGTGAGTTGATATTGCTGAAGTAATTCATTCTTGGCGGATCTTAGCCTATCAGAGGATCTCATATCATATCATATGGATCTCAAGTAGATATTGCTACTCGAAGTACGTTTCTTTTCTCTTTTCTGCACTGAGTGTTCTTTTTTTTGCCTTAAACTTGCAGTTCAAAAATACCGATAAGCTTTTAACTGAGTGCCAAAAACTTTGACAAAAATTGATCCTTGAACATAAATTCAACCATAAGAATTTTAAAAAGTCCGTGATATTTGGGACTGGGTGGCCGCACTTATGAAAAATGTGGAGGGAGATAACAGGTTACATGGGGTGGTGTTCCCTGATACCTGGGGCTGGGAGGTCTTGATATTCAAAAATCGACAAAAACCAAAAAAACAATCAAGTTATCAGAAAAAGGAAACACAAAAAAAATTAATGTTTTATTTTTTTTATCTATTTTCAATTTTTGAGAATACGCCCAAGATCAGCCGTTTCAAAATACTTTGGGAACGCGGGAAATAATAATATATTATAAGAAATTAAAGTTTTTCACTGAGAGCCCGAGAATAAATAAAATTTTGTACCCATTTTATAAAAATAGAAATCCTTGAAAAATATGAACTTTTGTTGCGATTTCTGAATTCTTGAGGATGTCGGCATAGATATCAGTTCATGCATTTTCGTTTTTTCGTGAGCACAAAAAGTATTTTTTGTGAGTTGATATTGCTGAAGTAATTCATTCTGGGCCTATCTTAGCCCATCAGAGGAAGAGGATGGGTGAAAAGATTTGGAGCGACACTATATGGATCTCTAGTAGATTTTGCTATTCCAAACATGTTTCTCTCTTTGTCTTTTTTGTGCACTGAGATTTTTTTTCCTGAGATTTTATTTCGTTTTCCTTAAATTTGCAGTTCTAAAATCCCAAAAATCCCTGATACCCGGAACTGGGTAGCCCCACTTATGATAAATGTGGAGAGCTATACTAGGTTATAGTGGGTGGTGTCCACTGATTACCGCGGCTGGGTCACAAAGCTGGGTTTTTTAGTTGAGCACAAGACGTACTTTTTGTGAGTGGATATTGCTGAAATAATTCATTCATCTAAGCCCATCAGAGGAAGAATTTGGGTGAAAAGATCTAGAGCGAAGCCATATGGATCTCAATTAGATTGTTTTTCCAAATTTCTCTCTTCTCTGCACTGAGTTTTCGTTTCCTGTTTGCTCTAAATTTGCACTTCTAAATTCGCGAAAAACTTCTGAATGACTTGACAAAAAATTATATTTTAATATAAATTAAACCCTAAGAACTTAAAAACCCTCGACACTCGGGACTGGGTAGCCCCACTTATGGCAAATTGGGAGGTCGGTGCCAGGTTACCTTGTGGAGGGTGGTGTTCCTCCTCATACCCGGGTCTGGGTGGTCCTTAAATTCAAAAACAACAAAAAAAACCAAAAGAACAACCAAGTTATCAGAAAAAGGAATCGCTTTAAAAATCCAAAAATATTTTACTTTTTTCTTTTTTATGAATACGCACAAATCGGCCGTTTCCGAACACTTTGGTAACGCGGGAATTAACAATGCAGTATCCTAAATTAAATTATTTTTCACATAGGCCTAGAAAAAATAAAATATTGTATCCATTTTACAAAAATAGAATTCCTTGAAAAATGTCAACATTTGTTGCAAATTTTTGAGAATGTCCGCTACAAATCACAATTCATGCATTTTTGGTTTTCCGTGAGCGCAATACTTATTTTTTAGTTGATATCGCTGAAGTAATTCATTCTTGGCCGATCTTTTTTCTTTTTAGCCCATCAGGGTGTGGTGTCCACTGATTCCAGGGTGTGGTCTTGATATTCAAAAATCGAACAAAAAGCAAAAAAAACAAATTAACAGAGAAAGGAAACATTTTGAAAAATTATAAAATTGATTTGATCTCTTTTGTCTAAGAATGCGCCCAAAGCGACCGTCTCCATAGACATTTGGAAATAACGATACATTAGGGAGCGAAGCTCTATGGATCTGAAGTAGGTATTTCTGACGGATCTCGATCTCAAGTAGATATGTCTCTTTTCTGCACTGCGTTTGCGTGTCTTTTTTGCTTTTAATTTGCAGTTCTAAAATACCGGAAAACTTAACTGAGTGCCAAAAACTTTGACAAAATATGATCCTTGAATATAAATTAAACCCTAAGAGCTTAAAAAAACTCGTGATGCCCGGGACTTGTTGGCCCCACTGATGCCAATTGTGGCTGGGGATACCAGGTTACTTTTTTGGTGTCGCCTGATTGCCGCGACGTGGTGGTCTTGATATTGAAAATTCGAACAAAAAGCCAAAAAACAACCAATTTATCAGGAAACACTTAAAAAATGCAAAAAAATTTTACTTTTTTTTTTCTTTTCTGAGAAAACGACCAAATCGGCCTGAGACATTTGGACATGGAAAAAAACGATGCAATATCATAAATTTAAATATTTCTCAATGAGAGGCCTAGAATAATTAAAAATTTGTACCCAATTTTCAGAAATAGAATTCCTTTAAAAATACCAACATTTGCTGCAGTTTCTGAGTTCATGAGGAAGTCCGGTACAAATCTCAGTTCATTAATTTTTGTTTTTCCGTGAGCACAAGAGGTTTTTTTGTCAGTTGATATTGCTGAAATAATTCATTCTTGGCGGATCTTGGCCTATCAGAGGATCTCATGTCATATCATATGGATCTCAAGTAGATATTGCTACTCGAAACACGTTTTCTTCTTTCTGCACTGAGTGTTCTTTTTCTGTTTGCTTTAAACTTGCAGTTCAAAGATACCGATAAACTTTTAAACCAATTTTTTGTAAATTCTCAATTCTGGGCTAGTAGTTTGTTGATTATATTTATTTATCCTTTCAGGTTCATAGTGCTTAATATGCGACGGTTTTTCCGGTCGTTTATTTGACATCGACAATTTCTAGAGCGGGTTCTAGCAGTAATCTGTTCCAAGCGAAGTTTCAAAACTAACATTAGTTTTCAGTAGAATTGCGAAGCGGAAGAAGAGAACTGTTGACGAATTTCGATGTTTGCGAACCTGGAAATTTTTTTGTGGAAAAAATTGCGTTGTAAATGTTTGCTTCCCTGATTTCCTCCACGACGTTCAAAAGGAGTTTGATAACTCACTCCGTAGGTTATGCAATAGAGCCGATATTGCTCTTCAGATTTTACAACTTGGAATCGCGGCACGAATCTACTATCAAATGATCAAATTAGGTTTGACGCACTGATGATATATGGTTTTCCGACACAATTCCAATTTCAGTTTTATTTTTTGAAATCTGTCGCGTTTCGACTACTAGATTATCTTAGTTCAAAACTGGAGGTTTTGATAAGTAACTGAATTCAACAAAATTTCTGAGAAGATTGAATTTTGTTAAGATTAATAAAGTGGAAGATGTGAACAGCATGAACAATTTACTTTTTATTTGGAGGCAAAATGATTATCAGTGAATGGCTAAACGTCATCAGTATATCATACTAAAATTTTTGAGGTCATAAGATTTAGCACAATTAACAACATCTATGTTATATCCTCAGCTTTAGCAAATTTGAGAACAAGGATTTTCAACAAATTGACATTATGTACACAATTTTACAGATGAATATATATATATATATATATATATATAAATATATATATATATATATATAATATATATATATATATATATATATATATATATATATATCATGTATACATATTTATATATAGTTAAAATTTTTACTGGTTATTATAAATAATGAAATATTGGATGTAGAATGTCAAATTGTTATGTGAACGTGGAAGTAAAACATGAACAAAATTAAATTATTCAAACACGTTAGTAGTCCAGGATGTTTATTTAACAGTTAAATGCGGCACATAAACGAATGAAGTAAACAAAAACACAATTTTAACTGGAAAGGTGTCACAAATGATTGACAAACAATAATATGAACAAACGAGCTGAGATTGCATCATTGAGAATTGAAATTAAATTTAAATTGTTTGTTCATAACGAGTTACAAATTTCATATCTGGTATTCGTTGTCAAATACGCTCATGCTGACTTCTCTCTCATAGTCAGCGTGGTCGTTGTCTGGAGGAGAGCTTGAGAGACGTCGTATACGTGGATCCGGTGGGCTAACCGCTGGCAGTTCAAAGTTTGTATCTCCATGTGGTGGCTGTGTTGCTTCCTTCTGTCGGACTCTCAATTACTGGATTGGTTGCTTTTGCTTCTTTGAGGCCGGTACAGATTCAGATTCGCTCACCGAACACAAAGAACTCTCAAAACCGTAATAATCTAGAATGCGCC
Source organism: Convolutriloba macropyga (assembly GCF_964194025.1). Lineage (NCBI taxonomy): Eukaryota > Metazoa > Xenacoelomorpha > Acoela > Convolutidae > Convolutriloba > Convolutriloba macropyga. Next base: position 57,707,400 of record NC_134469.1, read on the forward strand.
TGTTTCGCTTTCCCGTGGATTTCGCCCACGAGTCACTAATGGTTGAGGCTTTATTGGTTTTCGGGAGCTCATTGATTTGGAAATATTACTCTTTTGCTGACGACACTCCGGAAGTATTGTCGTTGTGCATTTGTATCTTGACGTTTCCTCTATGTTTTTTCTTAAAATCTTTTTGAGTGAAAGGCAATCTTCTCTGTCGGTTTTTCACTAGAAAGGGGCGTCTTTGGGCAAATTTCCACTGAGGAGTTTTTCGTTCTGCTTTGCCGAATTTTGCTATGCCGTTAATTTGGACACTGACTTCTGGTGCAACGTGTTATACTATTACGGTTAAAATTCGGAGAACTACTCCCAGGTGCTAGAGTATCGATAGTCCTCGCAACTTCTTTTTAGAGCGTTTGGTGACTTTCCGAGCCAGTTTTAATTCGAGATGTCTGTGAGCGTGAAATCGGATTAGTGAGTTTAGGGTGTAGAATGAAGCGCGACACTGACTTGTATTTGTTATCATTATATCTACGCCCTGCATCCTCCTGTGCTCTATTATAAAAAGTGAAATTTTGGATGTAGAATGTCAAATTGTGATGTGAACGTGGAAGTAAAACATGAACAAAATTAAAGTATTCAAACACGTTAGTAGTCCAGGATGCTATATTTAACAGTTAAATGCGGCACATAAACGAATGAAGTAAGCAAAAACACAATTTTAACTGGAAAGGTGTCACAAATGAGTGGCAAACAATATTATGAACAAATGAACTGAGATTGCATCATTGAGAATTGAAATTGAATTTAAATTGTTTGTTCATTACGGGTTAGAATTATCATATCTGATATTCTTTGTCAAATACGCTCATGCTGACTTCTCGCTCATAGTCAGCGTGGTCGTTGTCTGGGGGAGAGCTTGAGAGATATCGTATACGTGGATCCAGTGGGCTAACCGCTGGCAGTTCAAAGTTTGTATCTCCATGTGGTGGCTGTGTTGCTTTCTTCTGTCGGACTCTCAATTACTGGATTGGTTGCTTTTGCTTCTTCGAGGCCGGTACAGATTCAGATTCGCTCACCGAACACAGAGAACTCTCAAAACCGTAATAATCTAGAATGCGCCTGTTTCGCTTTCCCGTGGATGTAGACGTGGATTTCGCCCACGAGTCACTAATGGTTGAGGCTTTATTGGTTTTCGGGAGCTCATTGATTTGGAAATATTACTGTTTGCTGACGACACTCCGGAAGTATTGTCGTTTTGCCTTTGTATCTTGACGTTTCCTCTATATTTTTTTCTTAAAATCTTTTGATTGGAAGGCAATCTTCTCCTCTGTCGGTTTTCCGCAAGAAAGGGGCGTCTTTGGGCAAATTTCCACTGAGGAGTTTTTCATTCTGCTTTGCCGAATTTTGCTATGTCGTTAATTCGGACACTAACTTCTGATGCACCGGGTTATTGTATTACGGTAAAAGTTCGGCGAACTATTACCAGGTGCTAGAGTATCGATAGTTCTCGCAACTTCTTTTTAGAGCGTTTGGTGACTTTCCGAGCCAGTTTTAATTCGAGATGTCTGTGAGCCTGAAATCGGATTAGTGAGTTTAGGGTGTAGAATGAAGCGCGACACCGACATGTGTTTGTTATTATTATATCTACGCCCTGCATCCTCCTGTGCTCTATTATAAATAGTGAAATATTGGATGTAGAATGTCAAATTGTGATGTGAACGTGGAAGTAAAACATGAATAAAATTAAAGTATTCAAACACGTTAGTAGTCCAGGATGCTATATTTAACAGTTAAATGCGGCACATAAACGAATGAAGTAAACAAAAACACATTTTTAACTGGAAAGGTGTCACAAATGAGTGGCAAACAATAATAAACAAATGAACTCAGATTGCATCATTGAGAATTGAAATTAAATTTAAATTGTTTGTTCATAACGAGTTACAAATTTCATATCTGATATTCGTTGTCAAATACGCTCATGCTGACTTCTCTCTCATAGTCAACATAGTTGTTGCCAGGAGGAGAGCTTGAGAGATGTCGTATACGTGGATCCGGTGGGCTAACCGCTGGCAGTTCAAAGTTTGTATCTCCATGTAGTGGCTGTGTTGCTTCCTGTCGGACTCTCAATTACGGGATTGGTTGCTTTTGTTTCTTCGAGGCTGGTACAGATTCAGATTCGCTCACCGAACACAAAGAACTCTCAAACCCGTAATAATCTAGAATGCGCCTGTTTCGCTTTCCCGTGGATGTAGACGTGGATTTCGCCCACGAGTCACTAATTGTTGAGGCTTTATTGGTTTTCGGGAGCTCATTGATTTGGAAATATTACTGTTTGCTGACGACACTCCGGAAGTATTGTCCTTGTGCCTTTGTATCTTGACGTTTCCTCTATATTTTTTCTTAAAATCTTCTCTGAAAGGCAATCTTCTCCTCTGTCGGTTTTTCACGAGAAAGGGGCGTCTATGGGCAAATTTCCACTGAGGAGTTTTTCGTTCTGCTTTGCCGAATTTTGCTATGTCGTTAATTCGGACACTAACTTCTGGTGCAACGGGTTATAGTATTACGGTTAAAGTTCGGAGAACTACTCCCAGGTGCTAGAGTATCGATAGGCCTCGCAACTTCTTTTTAGAGCGTTTGGTGACTTTCCGAGCCAGTTTTAATTCAAGAGATGTCTCGGAGCGTGAAATCGGATTAGTGAGTTTAGGGTGTAGAATGAAGCGCGACACCGACTTGTATTTGTTATTATTATATCTACGCCCTGCATCCACCTGTGCTCTATTATAACTAATGAAAAATTGGATGTAGATTGTCAAATGGTTATGTAAACGTGGAAGTAAAACATGAACAAAATTAAAGTATTCAAACACGTTAGTAGTCCAGGATGCTATATTTAACAGTTAAATGCGGCACATAACCGAATGAAGTAAGCAAAAACACAATTTTAACTGGAAAGGTGTCACAAATGAGTGGCAAACAATATTATGAACAAATGAACTGAGATTGCATCATTGAGAATTAAAATTAAATTTAAATTGTTTGTTCATAACGAGTTACAAATTTCATAACTGATTTTCGTTGTCAAATACGTTCATGCTGACTTCTCTCTCATAGTCAGCGTAGTCGTTGTCTGGAGGAGAGCTTGAGAGATGTCGTATACGTGGATCCCATGGGCTAACCGCTGGCAGTTCGAAGTTTTATCTCCATGTGGTGGCTGTGTTGCTTCCTTCTGTCGGACTCTCAATTACTGGATTGGTTGCTTTTGTTTCTTCGAGGCTGGTACAGATTCAGATTCGCTCACCGAACACAAATATCTCTCAAAACCGTAATAATCTAGAATGCGCCTCTTTCGCTTTCCCGTGGATTTCGCCCACGAGTCACTAATGGTTGAGGCTTTATTGGTTTTCTGGAGCTCATTGATTTGGAAATATTACTGTTTGCTGACGACACTCCGGAAGTATTGTCGTTGTGCATTTGTATCTTGACGGTTCCTCTATATTTTTTCTTAAAATCTTTTGAGTGAAAGGCAATCCTCTCCTCTGTCGGTTTTTCACAAGAAAGGGGCGTCTTTGGGCAAATTTCCACTGAGGAGTTTTTCGTTCTGCTTTGCCGAATTTTGCTGTGTCGTTAATTCGGACACTAACTTCTGGTGCAACGGGTTATAGTTTTACGGTTAAAGTTCGGAGAACTACTCCCAGGTGCTAGAGTATCGATAGTCCTCGCAACTTCTTTTTAGAGCGTTTGGTGACTTTCCGAGCCAGTTTTAATTCAAGAGATGTCTCTGAGCGTGAAATCGGATTAGTGAGTTTAGGGTGTAGAATGAAGCGCGACACCGACTTGTATTTGTTATTATTATATCTACGCCCTGCATCCACCTGTGCTCTATTATAACTAATGAAAAATTGGATGTAGATTGTCAAATGGTTATGTAAACGTGGAAGTAAAACATGAACACAATTAAAGTATTCAAACACGTTAGTAGTCCAGGATGCTATATTTAACAGTTAAATGCGGCACATAACCGAATGAAGTAAGCAAAAACACAATTTTAACTGGAAAGGTGTCACAAATGAGTGGCAAACAATATTATGAACAAATGAACTGAGATTGCATCATTGAGAATTAAAATTAAATTTAAATTGTTTGTTCATAACGAGTTACAAATTTCATAACTGATTTTCGTTGTCAAATACGTTCATGCTGACTTCTCTCTCATAGTCAGCGTAGTCGTTGTCTGGAGGAGAGCTTGAGAGATGTCGTATACGTGGATCCCATGGGCTAACCGCTGGCAGTTCGAAGTTTTATCTCCATGTGGTGGCTGTGTTGCTTCCTTCTGTCGGACTCTCAATTACTGGATTGGTTGCTTTTGTTTCTTCGAGGCTGGTACAGATTCAGATTCGCTCACCGAACACAAATATCTCTCAAAACCGTAATAATCTAGAATGCGCCTCGTGCGCTTTCCCGTGGATTTCGCCCACGAGTCACTAATGGTTGAGGCTTTATTGGTTTTCTGGAGCTCATTGATTTGGAAATATTACTGTTTGCTGACGACACTCCGGAAGTATTGTCGTTGTGCATTTGTATCTTGACGGTTCCTCTATATTTTTTCTTAAAATCTTTTGAGTGAAAGGCAATCCTCTCCTCTGTCGGTTTTTCACAAGAAAGGGGCGTCTTTGGGCAAATTTCCACTGAGGAGTTTTTCGTTCTGCTTTGCCGAATTTTGCTTTGTCGTTAATTCGGACACTAACTTCTGGTGCAACGGGTTATAGTTTTACGGTTAAAGTTCGGAGAACTACTCCCAGGTGCTAGAGTATCGATAGTCCTCGCAACTTCTTTTTAGAGCGTTTGGTGACTTTCCGAGCCAGTTTTAATTCAAGAGATGTCTCTGAGCGTGAAATCGGATTAGTGAGTTTAGGGTGTAGAATGAAGCGCGACACCGACTTGTATTTGTTATTATTATATCTACGCCCTGCATGCACCTGTGCTCTATTATAACTAATGAAAAATTGGATGTAGATTGTCAAATGGTTATGTAAACGTGGAAGTAAAACATGAACAAAATTAAAGTATTCAAACACGTTAGTAGTCCAGGATGCTATATTTAACAGTTAAATGCGGCACATAAACGAATGAAGTAAACAAAAACACATTTTTAACTGGAAAGGTGTCACAAATGAGTGGCAAACAATATTATGAACAAATGAACTGAGATTGCATCATTGAGAATTAAAATTAAATTTAAATTGTTTGTTCATAACGAGTTACAAATTTCATATCTGATTTTTGTTGTCAATTACGTTCATGCTGACTTCTCTCTCATAGTCAGCGTAGTCGTTGTCTGGAGGAGAGCTTGAGAGATGTCGTATACGTGGATCCCATGGGCTAACCGCTGGCAGTTCAAAGTTTGTATCTCCATGTGGTGGCTGTGTTGCTTCCTTCTGTCGGACTCTCAATTACTGGATTGGTTGATTTTGCTTCTTCGAGGCCGGTACAGATTCAGATTCGCTCACCGAACACAAAGAACTCTCAAAACCGTAATAAACTAGAATGCGCCTGTTTCGCTTTCCCATGGATTTCGCCCACGAGTCACTAATGGTTGAGGCTTTATTAGTTTTCTGGAGCTCATTGATTTGGAAATATTACTGTTTGATGACGACGCTCAGGAAGTATTGTCGTTGTGCATTTGTATCTTGACGTTTCCTCTATATTTTTTCTTAAATTCTTTTGAGTGAAAGGCCATCTTCTCCTCTGTCGGTTTTTCACAAGAAAGGGGCGTCTTTGGGCAAATTTCCACTGAGGAGTTTTTCGTTCTGCTTTGCCGAATTTTGCTATGTCGTTAATTCGGACACTAACTTCTGGTGCAACGGGTTATGGTATTACGGTTAAAGTTCGGAGAACTACTCCCAGGTGCTAGAGTATCGATAGTCCTCGCAACTTCTTTTTAGAGCGTTTGGTGACTTTCCGAGCCAGTTTTAATTCAAGAGATGTCTCTGAGCGTGAAATCGGATTAATGAGTTTAGGGTGTAGAATGAAGCGCGACACCGACTTGTATTTGTTATTATTATATCTACGCCCTGCATCCACCTGTGCTCTATTATAACTAATGAAAAATTGGATGTAGATTGTCAAATGGTTATGTAAACGTGGAAGTAAAACATGAACAAAATTAAAGTGTTCAAACACGTTAGTAGTCCAGGATGCTATATTTAACAGTTAAATGCGGCACATAACCGAATGAAGTAAACAAAAACACAATTTTAACTGGAAAGGTGTCACAAATGAGTGGCAAGCAATATTATGAACAAATGAACTGAGATTGCATCATTGAGAATTAAAATTAAATTTAAATTGTTTGTTCATAACGAGTTACAAATTTCATATATGATTTTCGTTGTCAAATACGCTCATGCTGACTTCTCTCTCATAGTCAGCGTAGTCGTTGACTGGAGGAGAGCTTGAGAGATGTCGTATACGTGGATCCCATGGGCTAACCGCTGGCAGTTCAAAGTTTGTATCTCCATGTGGTGGCTGTGTTGCTTCCTTCTGTCGGACTCTCAATTACTGGATTGGTTGCTTTTGTTTCTTCGAGGCTGGTACAGATTCAGATTCGCTCACCGAACACAAAGATCTCTCAAAACCGTAATAATCTAGAATGCGCGTTTCGCTTTCCGGTGGATTTCGCCCACGAACCACTAATGGTTGAGGCTTTATTGGTTTTCTGGAGCTCATTGATTTGGAAATGTTACTGTTTGCTGACGACACTCCGGAAGTATTGTCGTTGTGCATTTGTATCTTGACGTTTCCTCTATGTTTTTTCTTAAAATCTTTTTGAGTGAAAGGCAATCTTCTCTGTCGGTTTTTCACAAGAAAGGGGCGTCTCTGGGCAAATTTCCACTGAGGAGTTTTTCGTTCTGCTTTGCCGAATTTTGCTATGCCGTTAATTTGGACACTAACTTCTGGTGCAACGTGTTATACTATTACGGTTAAAATTCGGAGAACTACTCCCAGGTGCTAAAGTATCGATAGTCCTCGCAACTTCTATTTAGAGCGTTTGGTGACTTTCCGAGCCAGTTTTAGTTTGAGAAGTCTGTGAGCGTGAAATCGGATTAGTGAGTTTAGGGTGTAGAATGAAGCGCGACACCGACTTGTATTTGTTATCATTATATCTACGCCCTGCATCCTCCTGTGCTCTATTATAAATAGTGAAATATTGGATGTAGATTGTCAAATGGTTATGTAAACGTGGAAGTAAAACATGAACAAAATTAAAGTATTCAAACACGTTAGTAGTCCAGGATGCTATATTTAACAGTTAAATGCGCCACATAAACGAATGAAGTAAACAAAAACACAATTTTAACTGGAAAGGTGTCACAAATGAGTGGCAAACAATAATATGAACAAATGAACTGAGATTGCATCATTGAGAATTGAAATTAAATTTAAATTGTTTGTTCATAATGAGTTACAAATTTCATATCTGATTTTCGTTGTCAAATAGGCTCATGCTGACTTCTCTCTCATAGTCAGCGTAGTCGTTGTCTGGAGGAGAGCTTGAGAGATGTCGTATACGTAGATCCGGTGGTCTAACCGCTGGCAGTTCAAAGTTTGTATCTCCATGTGGTGGCTGTGTTGCTTTCTTCTGTCGGACTCTCAATTACTGGATTGGTTGCTTTTGCTTCTTCGAGGCCGGTACAGATTCAGATTCGCTCACCGAACACAGAGAACTCTCAAAACCGTAATAATCTAGAATGCGCCTGTTTCGCTTTCCCGTGGATGTAGACGTGGATTTCGCCCACGAGTCACTAATGGTTAAGGCTTTATTGGTTTTCTGGAGCTCAATGATTTGGAAATATTACTGTTTGCTGACGACACTCCGGAAGTATTGTCGTTGTGCATTTGTATCTTGACGTTTCCTCTATATATTTTTTTAAAAAATCTTTTGAGTGGATGTCAATCTTCTCCTCTGTCGGTTTTTCACAAGATAGGGGGCGTCTTTGGGCAAATTTCCACTGAGAAGTTTTTCGTTCTGCTTTTGTGCCAAATTTTGCTATGTCGGTAAATCGGACAAGAACTTCTGGTGCACCGGGTTATTGTATTGCGGTTAAAGTTCTGAGAACTACTCCCAGGTGCTAGAATATCGATAGTCCTCGCAACCCCTTTTTAGAGCGTTTGGTGACTTTCCGAGCCAGTTTTAATTCAAGAGATGTCTGTGAGCGCGAAATGGGATTAGTGAGTTTAGGGTTTAGAAGTAAGCGCGACACCGACTTGTATTTGTCATTATTATATCTACGCCCTGCATCCTTGCTGTGCTCTGTTCATAGCCTCGTCCATTAAAATATCGCTTTTGTCTCCTTACACCGAACCATTTTCGTCCAAATAGTCCTCAACGGGATAGTGTCGGCGTCTAAATAGTGTTTCAATATCTGTTCATATGTTATGTTTAAAGATTTTGGAACTGTGCTTTTATTACTAAGTGGTGTGTTTGGCTTTCTGCCAAAGTTTGCTTGGAAGGATGTTACCTTTGTCGTCTTTTATTTACATATACGTAATTGATACACTATTGCCTTTATTGTTTCTTTAATTGTAATTTTGGTGTTGTAACTAGAGAATTTCTTGCAGCCTAAGCGTCTTTAATAAAAAATTGTATCAAACGTTCCACTAATCGGATGGCTCGAAGATCATTTGCAAGTGCTGTTATTAAATTAACATTATTTTGTTTCCAGAAGTTTTAAACTTACTTTTCTATTAATTATCTGGCTTGATCTAGGCGGATATTACGTGGGACTCCATGAATTTGAATGTATTCATCTAAAGATATTAACGTTAGGTCCATTTGTTTTATCAAATACTTCTACGGTTGGGTATTTGAAAAAATGGTCACTAAAAGCGACGAAATGTATGTCTTGATCTTTTTTACTTGTAATCGGTCCGACAGAGTCTATCTGAATTTCTTCAATGGGTTCTGAACAGTTTTTGTGTGGTTTCCACTTAGATGCCGGGATTATTGGTTTAAGTTTCCTACCAATTCTGTACAGGGTTTACGTTTAGCAGCTTTAAGGTTTTCCCTGTGCATATACGGTCAAAGAGCGTATGGCCTAGAGTGATCATCCCCCAACTCCCAGGGCGTGTGGGGTGGAGTGACTCGAGTACCGCCTCCTGGATTGAATTGAGAATTGCCACCCTTTCGTCAATAAACACGCATCTTGATCTGACATGAAGGTCACGCCAGTACGAGAGCATTTAGGGATTGACATCTTTGCACCTCTGCTTGTCATTTTGAAGGATGCAGTCTCTCACTTACTTCAACACTGCATCTTTGCTGATCAGAACAGCTGAAAATACTTTTGTGAATAATTGTGTTAATTATTCTCAAAGGTTTCTTCCTTAGAGATTTGATCCAGATTGGGTGTCGAAGGACCGTCATTCGAGGGTTGAGTGGTGTTAACTTCGAGTTTGGTGTTGACTGGAACGTTACTGGTCCCGCGTTTCCTGATGGAGTTTGTGGAGAGGTATTAGTGTTGCTCATTTAGAGAAATTTTGGAGGTCGGAGTTGTGCTGCGTTTGCAGAGTAATAAGCTAGCAACTGATTTGTACTGGTGTTTAAGGCAGAAACCAATTTGGAGTGGTTTATTTGGTGTGCAATTGTGGCATGTGTGGGATGTGTGCTAATTACCGCGTTTTTGTGCTGTGTTTGACAGATTGTTGGTCCGGAATTTATACAAAAATACACGAGTGCGGGTAATAGTTGCAACCCCAAATTCCTCATATTTGTTTGTAAGTTTCGGTTTTTTGATTTGGTTAGGCGAGAAATGTAACCTACCAGCCACATTTTACCGCCTGGTATGTGTTCAGTTAAAGTCAAGGGGTTTTATTAGATGGTTTTTTAAAGTCAAAAATAAGAATTATTAGATCGCTGTTCTTTCATAATGGATAGTAGAGCCCTGTGATCAGTAATGACAGTGAAAGATTTTCCTAAGAGATGAAACTTAAAATATTCGACTGACCAAACCACTTTATTAGTTTTAATTCGTGAACACTATACTTTTCCTCATTTGCCTTGAGGAATCGTGATTCAAACGCTATAGTATGCCAAGCTGTTGGTGATCGTTGTTCTAATGCAGCGCCTCAGCCTGCTCGGAAAGTGTCGCATTTGATGCGGGTCTCCAAATGGGGATTATAGTGTGCTTTCAGTTGCGTTGCTACTTGATTTTAAATGTGTTGGAAATGTGTTTCTGGTTCATTATTCCAAATTCTTTTTAAGAAGTGGTCGAGGTGGATGACATAATTCCGAGATTAGGTATGATTGTTCCTAAATAGTGTACCGATCCTGAGAAGTAACGTAATTGTTGTGTTTTCGCAGCTGCGAGATCTAGAATTGCTGGAGTTTTTAACTCTATTGGAGAGAAACCAGATTGGCTAAATTTGTAATCTAACCCCTCTATTTCAGTTTTGGTAAAGTGATACTTAGGTAGGTTAATTCTAAGGTTGTTCTCATCAAGTTTTTCAGACATTTATACTAATTTTAAATGATCATCTCTAGGTCCACGACTGACGATAATAATATCATCGTGGAAAAAGTGTCTGTTTTTAGGTTCAACTAGAGTATAATCCACTACTTTTTGAACTGCAGCTGGCATGTCAGTGAGGCAATAAAGTCCAGTAATGAAACGATATGTGCCTGTACAGTCACCACTAATAAAATTGAAGTTGCAATTGCGTGAGGTTTCCGAGTCTAAATTTTTTTGACTGCAGGCGTATTTCAAAATCAACGTTGAAAAATATGCTGTTTCTATTTAGGCGTTTGTATTGATATTTTGTTGTATTGTTTCTATTAAATTGTCAATGTTAGGCATCTGATATTTATTTTTTGTGAGTTGACGTGTTTAGATTTTTTGAATCTGATGCTAGTTTAAAGGTTTCATCTCTTTTAAATGTTATGACAATTGATGATATAACAATTGGAGCAACTATATAGTTCTATTATGTGTTTTCCATTTATTAATGTTTGATGTTCTGCATTTACTAAAGGTGAAACATTAATCGGAACTCGTCTTCCCTTCTGATGAGTTGAGGATTGAAATGTATATTTTAGGAGTTGAGGAGTGAAATGTGGATTTTACAGTATGTTTGTGAGATTTACCAATTCTGGAGATGAGACCTGGAAAGTCGAGGGCTATTTGTTGTTTAATCGGACATTGATTTTGATCAATGTTTAATACTTGTTTTGATTGAGTTAAAGATATATCAGTTGTGGGAATAAGTCCCGTCCGTTTTTAGGACGGTGTCCGTCTTCGTTAACGGTGACGTTGATGTTCTTTGCTAACCAATCATTACATTTCATTGTGGTATTTGTAACGCCGATTATCTTGATTAATTCTTTTTAAAATGTCTTTAATTCTTGTAATTCCGATGGCTTTGTCCATTAGCTTTTTGTTGCTCATAAGTACCGCGTTTGCTAAGCTTTTGTAGTTGTTTGTGCAAACGCTACCGGAATCCACTAGTGCTTTTGCTTCTATATGCCCGAATTTTATTTGCATACTGACTGAATCTACTTCTCTGAAAATGGCATTGTTTATGATGCAACACTGTTGTCGTCTAGGTCGTCGTAGTCGGAGTCATAATTCGCGTTGTAGATATGCTTTTGTAGCATAGAATCTATTTGGTTCTCTTGTTCTTCCACTGTAGCGGCTGTTCCGACTGTAGCGCCTTCTGATGATGCTTCTTTGTTTGTCGTTGTTCTTTGACTGTTCTCTATGGTTTTGGAATACTGTTGATATATGGGCTAGCGAGTTGGTTAAAATACTGTATAAGCCGAGGTCCCCGAAAATTTTAGTTTGTTTTGATTGCTCATTTCAACGTTAATCGCTAGTTCTAGTTCCTTCTTGGGTGTTCTTGTTTCCTTCAAGAGTTCTCGCTGGATTTCTCGGTCTTGCATATTGGCAATGAATTCATGGCGAATGATAGTTTCTTCATGGCAAGCGAGATCGCAATTGAGTGAGAGTTAACGAAGACATTCATAGAATTTTTCCACTGGTTTTCCGTTGAACTGTTTTCGTGAGAGAAAGGTGTAGCGATCGAAGGTTATATTCCTTTGTTTGGTGAAGAAATTATTAAGAGTATCTCATAAATCTTGTGTGGAAATCTGATTAATTTGAACAGTGGGTTCTTGGGAGCAAAAAATGCGTCTGTCTTCCGTGCCTAGACTAAAATATGTGTGTGAGACGGCTTTGTTATCGACGAATTTTCAAGGTCTGTCACCACAAAGAATTCCCGCTGCCTCAATTTTTTGGCATTTGTTGAGCCACGCATTTTTCAGTTGCTCGTTTGGGGTTCGGCGATCACGTTCTTTGTGTAACGTTTTTGTCCATCTTCCTGGTAAAACGGTTCAGGTGGGAGGGAGACTTCGCCAAGGGGTGCTTTTCGTAAGATGTCGATTGAGAGTTGCTAGTATTGCTAACTTCAGGATCCTCCCATGTTAGTGGGTGTTCTAAGGTTGGTCGTTCCCAGAACGGTTCTATACCGAGTAGAGCGCGTTCTTTAGTCGCTACTGCGCCATGTGATTACTCACTCCGTGGGTTATGCAATAGTGTCAGTTTTGCTTGTGAAAGCATACAATTTGGATTCGCGGCACGAATCCACTATCAAATGTTGTTTCATATAAAATCAATTAGGTTGTCCAAACAAAGTAGAATTAGAGCATGGGTGTTTCATTACATCGCTACTATAGAAGTTATCAGCATTAAGAATCACTGTTTTTTTAATGACAAAAAGTCAGCAAGTTAGCGACTCTCTAAGCTGTTGTTTATTAACCACTCCATCTTTAAATATATCTGTTCAAATAGTCCTCAACGGGATAGTGTCGGCGTCTAAATAGTGTTTCAATATCTGTTCATATGTTATGTTTAAAGATTTTGGAACTGTGCTTTTATTACTAAGTGGTGTGTTTGGCTTTCTGCCAAAGTTTGCTTGGAAGGATGTTACCTTTGTCGTCTTTTATTTACATATACGTAATTGATACACTATTGCCTTTATTGTTTCTTTAATTGTAATTTTGGTGTTGTAACTAGAGAATTTCTTGCAGCCTAAGCGTCTTTAATAAAAAATTGTATCAAACGTTCCACTAATCGGATGGCTCGAAGATCATTTGCAAGTGCTGTTATTAAATTAACATTATTTTGTTTCCAGAAGTTTTAAACTTACTTTTCTATTAATTATCTGGCTTGATCTAGGCGGATATTACGTGGGACTCCATGAATTTGAATGTATTCATCTAAAGATATTAACGTTAGGTCCATTTGTTTTATCAAATACTTCTACGGTTGGGTATTTGAAAAAATGGTCACTAAAAGCGACGAAATGTATGTCTTGATCTTTTTTACTTGTAATCGGTCCGACAGAGTCTATCTGAATTTCTTCAATGGGTTCTGAACAGTTTTTGTGTGGTTTCCACTTAGATGCCGGGATTATTGGTTTAAGTTTCCTACCAATTCTGTACAGGGTTTACGTTTAGCAGCTTTAAGGTTTTCCCTGTGCATATACGGTCAAAGAGCGTATGGCCTAGAGTGATCATCCCCCAACTCCCAGGGCGTGTGGGGTGGAGTGACTCGAGTACCGCCTCCTGGATTGAATTGAGAATTGCCACCCTTTCGTCAATAAACACGCATCTTGATCTGACATGAAGGTCACGCCAGTACGAGAGCATTTAGGGATTGACATCTTTGCACCTCTGCTTGTCATTTTGAAGGATGCAGTCTCTCACTTACTTCAACACTGCATCTTTGCTGATCAGAACAGCTGAAAATACTTTTGTGAATAATTGTGTTAATTATTCTCAAAGGTTTCTTCCTTAGAGATTTGATCCAGATTGGGTGTCGAAGGACCGTCATTCGAGGGTTGAGTGGTGTTAACTTCGAGTTTGGTGTTGACTGGAACGTTACTGGTCCCGCGTTTCCTGATGGAGTTTGTGGAGAGGTATTAGTGTTGCTCATTTAGAGAAATTTTGGAGGTCGGAGTTGTGCTGCGTTTGCAGAGTAATAAGCTAGCAACTGATTTGTACTGGTGTTTAAGGCAGAAACCAATTTGGAGTGGTTTATTTGGTGTGCAATTGTGGCATGTGTGGGATGTGTGCTAATTACCGCGTTTTTGTGCTGTGTTTGACAGATTGTTGGTCCGGAATTTATACAAAAATACACGAGTGCGGGTAATAGTTGCAACCCCAAATTCCTCATATTTGTTTGTAAGTTTCGGTTTTTTGATTTGGTTAGGCGAGAAATGTAACCTACCAGCCACATTTTACCGCCTGGTATGTGTTCAGTTAAAGTCAAGGGGTTTTATTAGATGGTTTTTTAAAGTCAAAAATAAGAATTATTAGATCGCTGTTCTTTCATAATGGATAGTAGAGCCCTGTGATCAGTAATGACAGTGAAAGATTTTCCTAAGAGATGAAACTTAAAATATTCGACTGACCAAACCACTTTATTAGTTTTAATTCGTGAACACTATACTTTTCCTCATTTGCCTTGAGGAATCGTGATTCAAACGCTATAGTATGCCAAGCTGTTGGTGATCGTTGTTCTAATGCAGCGCCTCAGCCTGCTCGGAAAGTGTCGCATTTGATGCGGGTCTCCAAATGGGGATTATAGTGTGCTTTCAGTTGCGTTGCTACTTGATTTTAAATGTGTTGGAAATGTGTTTCTGGTTCATTATTCCAAATTCTTTTTAAGAAGTGGTCGAGGTGGATGACATAATTCCGAGATTAGGTATGATTGTTCCTAAATAGTGTACCGATCCTGAGAAGTAACGTAATTGTTGTGTTTTCGCAGCTGCGAGATCTAGAATTGCTGGAGTTTTTAACTCTATTGGAGAGAAACCAGATTGGCTAAATTTGTAATCTAACCCCTCTATTTCAGTTTTGGTAAAGTGATACTTAGGTAGGTTAATTCTAAGGTTGTTCTCATCAAGTTTTTCAGACATTTATACTAATTTTAAATGATCATCTCTAGGTCCACGACTGACGATAATAATATCATCGTGGAAAAAGTGTCTGTTTTTAGGTTCAACTAGAGTATAATCCACTACTTTTTGAACTGCAGCTGGCATGTCAGTGAGGCAATAAAGTCCAGTAATGAAACGATATGTGCCTGTACAGTCACCACTAATAAAATTGAAGTTGCAATTGCGTGAGGTTTCCGAGTCTAAATTTTTTTGACTGCAGGCGTATTTCAAAATCAACGTTGAAAAATATGCTGTTTCTATTTAGGCGTTTGTATTGATATTTTGTTGTATTGTTTCTATTAAATTGTCAATGTTAGGCATCTGATATTTATTTTTTGTGAGTTGACGTGTTTAGATTTTTTGAATCTGATGCTAGTTTAAAGGTTTCATCTCTTTTAAATGTTATGACAATTGATGATATAACAATTGGAGCAACTATATAGTTCTATTATGTGTTTTCCATTTATTAATGTTTGATGTTCTGCATTTACTAAAGGTGAAACATTAATCGGAACTCGTCTTCCCTTCTGATGAGTTGAGGATTGAAATGTATATTTTAGGAGTTGAGGAGTGAAATGTGGATTTTACAGTATGTTTGTGAGATTTACCAATTCTGGAGATGAGACCTGGAAAGTCGAGGGCTATTTGTTGTTTAATCGGACATTGATTTTGATCAATGTTTAATACTTGTTTCGATTGAGTTAAAGATATATCAGTTGTGGGAATAAGTCCCGTCCGTTTTTAGGACGGTGTCCGTCTTCGTTAACGGTGACGTTGATATTCTTTGCTAACCAATCATTACATTTCATTGTGGTATTTGTAACGCCGATTATCTTGATTAATTCTTTTTAAAATGTCTTTAATTCTTGTAATTCCGATGGCTTTGTCCATTAGCTTTTTGTTGCTCATAAGTACCGCGTTTGCTAAGCTTTTGTAGTTGTTTGTGCAAACGCTACCGGAATCCACTAGTGCTTTTGCTTCTATATGCCCGAATTTTATTTGCATACTGACTGAATCTACTTCTCTGAAAATGGCATTGTTTATGATGCAACACTGTTGTCGTCTAGGTCGTCGTAGTCGGAGTCATAATTCGCGTTGTAGATATGCTTTTGTAGCATAGAATCTATTTGGTTCTCTTGTTCTTCCACTGTAGCGGCTGTTCCGACTGTAGCGCCTTCTGATGATGCTTCTTTGTTTGTCGTTGTTCTTTGACTGTTCTCTATGGTTTTGGAATACTGTTGATATATGGGCTAGCGAGTTGGTTAAAATACTGTATAAGCCGAGGTCCCCGAAAATTTTAGTTTGTTTTGATTGCTCATTTCAACGTTAATCGCTAGTTCTAGTTCCTTCTTGGGTGTTCTTGTTTCCTTCAAGAGTTCTCGCTGGATTTCTCGGTCTTGCATATTGGCAATGAATTCATGGCGAATGATAGTTTCTTCATGGCAAGCGAGATCGCAATTGAGTGAGAGTTAACGAAGACATTCATAGAATTTTTCCACTGGTTTTCCGTTGAACTGTTTTCGTGAGAGAAAGGTGTAGCGATCGAAGGTTATATTCCTTTGTTTGGTGAAGAAATTATTAAGAGTATCTCATAAATCTTGTGTGGAAATCTGATTAATTTGAACAGTGGGTTCTTGGGAGCAAAAAATGCGTCTGTCTTCCGTGCCTAGACTAAAATATGTGTGTGAGACGGCTTTGTTATCGACGAATTTTCAAGGTCTGTCACCACAAAGAATTCCCGCTGCCTCAATTTTTTGGCATTTGTTGAGCCACGCATTTTTCAGTTGCTCGTTTGGGGTTCGGCGATCACGTTCTTTGTGTAACGTTTTTGTCCATCTTCCTGGTAAAACGGTTCAGGTGGGAGGGAGACTTCGCCAAGGGGTGCTTTTCGTAAGATGTCGATTGAGAGTTGCTAGTATTGCTAACTTCAGGATCCTCCCATGTTAGTGGGTGTTCTAAGGTTGGTCGTTCCCAGAACGGTTCTATACCGAGTAGAGCGCGTTCTTTAGTCGCTACTGCGCCATGTGATTACTCACTCCGTGGGTTATGCAATAGTGTCAGTTTTGCTTGTGAAAGCATACAATTTGGATTCGCGGCACGAATCCACTATCAAATGTTGTTTCATATAAAATCAATTAGGTTGTCCAAACAAAGTAGAATTAGAGCATGGGTGTTTCATTACATCGCTACTATAGAAGTTATCAGCATTAAGAATCACTGTTTTTTTAATGACAAAAAGTCAGCAAGTTAGCGACTCTCTAAGCTGTTGTTTATTAACCACTCCATCTTTAAATATATCTGTTTTTCTGATAGGCTTGATAACAATCAGTTTTTTTGACAATTTCACAATCAGAAAGGTTGAAAATTCATCCATCTGTTGAGAGTATTTTTGTTTTTACTTGAGCACAAGACGTACTTCTTGTTAGTGGATATTGCTGAAATAATTTATCTTAGCCCATCAGAGGAAGAAGTTGGGTGGAAAGATCTGGAGCGCAGCTAATCTAAAGTACTATCAAATGTTCATATTAGGTTTGACGCACTGATAATGATATATTGAATTCTGACACAATTCCAAATTCAATTTCTGACTTGGAAAGCTGTCGTGTTTCCACTACTAGATTATCTCAGTTCAAAACTAGAGATTTTGATGAGTAGCTGAATTCAACAAAGTTATGAGGTGAATGAGTTTTTTTAAGATTAATAAAATGGGAGATGTGAACATGAACAATTGATTTTTTTAGTTGGAGGTGAAATGATTATCAATGGATGGGTGAAATTCATCAGTGTATCATACTTAAATTATGGGGGTCATAAGATTTAGTACACTTATCGCACTTCAATATCTATCTATCGCAAGGAGCATTGAGTTTCGAGTGGCTTTTTATTGTGGAGAGTGCTATTTCTTGATCCACACACACTTGTGAGCTTAATTTGATTCGCTGTTTAAAAGTTTTCAGGGTCTATGAATGGCACCGTCTAACACGTAATTGTAGCGCAGCTCAGATTGTTGATCTATGTAGGAGAGCGATACAGACATCACATGAGGCTGGTACTTACTATCCCGATAAATTTTTGCATAGCAGATTGGCTCAGACAAAGAATAGTTGATGAATCGCTCCAGTTAAATTTTGTCGTTCTGTGCATCAATAACAGCTCCTTCCGATTTGTGAATGCATAAAAGAGATCAGTCATGCTGTTATACTTATCTTGCGACAACCGTTTGCCTCGATAAAACCAAAAATTAGCCAACTTCAAACTTCTTGGTGGTAAAAAAATACATAACCAAGCTGAGCGTTGACAAAGTCCCGCTGAAGCTACACTTTGTGGCTTGACAAAGGTAGTCTTTTGGGTTGACTTTCAATTTGTTCTTTATCTGCAAGCATGAGTTCAAATGAAATTTAAAAAAGTGCAATAAAACTGAATTTCACACTAGGTTGCATACCGCTATAAATTTGGTACACTGTCCCATTGCGCGGGCTCTTTTTGGTTTATATCATAAATTCGACTCGGTGTCTTTTGAATTTTTAGAGACTGCAGAACTCATGCATTTGAAATCCATTCAGTAGAAGCAAAAAGTGAGGTTAATCAAAAATTGTCTACAAACGTTTAGCGACCTGCTACTACGATTCAAAATGTCTAATTTTGTTAAGCAGAGCAAAAGATATTTACAGATCAAGACAACAAAGTCCTAAATAGCGCACAAATGTAAGAAGAGCTACTCTTCTGTTCACCTTTTAAAGAGAAACATGAAATGAACAAGTTGATACAATACAATCAATAAGTTGATTCATATACAATCAATTAGGTTCTTTACAGATCTTTTCTTGTGTAAGAATGCGCCCAATGAGACCGTCTCCATAGACATTTGGAAATAACGATACATTATCATAAATTGAAATTTTTCTCAATGCGAGGCCGAGAATAGATAAAATTTAGTACTCATTTTTCAAAAAGAGAAATCCTTTGAAAATGTCATTTGTTGCAATTGCTCGATTCTTGGCTTGTAGCTTGTTCACTGTCTTAATTAACCCCTTCAGTTTGATACTGCCTTATGTCCGACGATTTTTTGTTCGTTTATCTAAAATTACATTTTCTAGAGCAGCACGTTTTGGCAGTCAACTGCTCTAAACGAATTTTCAAAAACAACACTGGTTCTCAGCAGAATTCCGAAGCGCGACAAGAGAACTCTCAACGAGTTCCAATGTTTGCGAACCTGGACAGCCGTTCTGAGGAAACAATTGCGATTTCTTTCCGGATTTCCTCTACAACGTTTAAAAGGAGCCTTGAATGGCCTTTTCCTGTGTGGACTCTACTGTATCGTGCTCCACACACACTTGTCATTTTTTTTGATTCGCCGCTTAAAAGCTTTCAAGGTCTATGAATGCACCGTCTAACCCGTAATTGTAGCACAGCTCAGATTGTTCATCTATGTAGGAGAGGGATACAAATATCACATGAGGCTGGTACTTTTTATCCCGATAAATTTTTGCATAGCAGTTTGGCTCAGACTCAGAATAGTTGATGAATCGCTCCAAGCAAAATTTGTCGTGCCGTGCATCAATTACAAGCCCTGCCGATTTTTAAATGCATAAGACAGATCAGTCAAACTGTCTTACTTATCTTGCGACAACCGTTTGCCTCGATAAAGAAAAAAAATGGCCAGCTTCAAACATCTTGCTGGTAAAAAATCCATAACCCAAATGAGCGTTGACGAAATCCCGCTGAAGCTACCCTTTGTGGCCTGACAAAGGTAGTCTACTGGGTTGACCTCAAACTTGTTCTTTTATCTGCGAGCTTGAGTTCAAAATGAAATAAAAAAAGTGCAATAAAACTGAATTTCACGCTAGGTTGCATACCGCTAAAAACTTGGTACACTGTCCCATTGCGCGGGCTCTTTTTGGTTTATATCATAAATTTGACTTGGCGCATTTTGACTGTTTACTGGTTGCAGAACTAATGCATTTCAGATCCATAAGCAAAAAAAAATAGGTTAATCAAAAATTTGTCTTTAAACGGGTAGTGACCTGCTACTACGTTTCAAAATGTCTAATTTTATTAAGCACAGTAAAAGATATTCTGAGATCCAGGCAACAAAGTCCTAATTAGCGCACATATGTAAGAACAGCTACTCTTCTACACATTGTTTTAAAGGAAACATGAAATGAACAAGTTAATTCATATACAATGAATTAGGTTGTCTAAACAAAGTAGAATTATAGCATGGGTACTTCATTACATCGCTACTATAGAAGTTATCAACATTAAGAATCACTGTTTTTTAATGACAATAATTAGCAATGGCCTCACTTACTATAGAAGTTATCAACATTAAGTATGACTGTTTTTTAATGACAATAATTAGCAATGGCCCCACTTACTATAGAAGTTATCAACATTAAGTATGACTGTTTTTTAATGACAATAATTAGCAATGGCCCCAATTAGCAATGGCCCCACAGGGACTTGTTGGCCCCACTTATGAGAAATGTGGAAGGGGATACGAGGTTACATTTGGTGCTGTCTCCTGATTCCCGCGGCTGGATAAAAAGAACCAATTTATCGGAAAAAGCAAGCACTTTAATGATTCAAAAATATTCTAACTGTATTTCTTTTCTAAGAATACGCCCAAGTCGGCCATCTCTAAATACATTGGACTTTTATATCATATACAACTTTATCATATAAAGAATTTTAAAGTACGCTATGGATGAGACAACTCCAAGCAACTGCGACTCGTTTGCGCTATAATGTTCTTCAAAAGAGTTTAGGAATCGAGAGGCAAAAATCATTCGGTTTCGAGACATCTACAGTGGATTGCTGCAGTGCAGTGCCTAATCCAGAAAGGGATTAGTCGCATTTAACCCGTGTTTTGAGAGTCGGGTTGTAGTGGCAACGTTTGGCTGGCGTTCGCAATGCGATTTTTTTCAGCAAATTGTTTATCCAGATATTCAGTCAAAGTAAAATTTTCTCTTTTTTGCGTAAAAGAGCGCGAAGTGGATGACAAAGTTGAGCCAAAATGGGTATGAATTTACTAATATATTGTATCAAATCCAGAAAAGATCAAAGAATTTTGCGTGTTTTTTGGCGAAGAAAAAATTAAATACCGCGGACGTTTTGCTTTCGAGTGGCTAGATAGCATTTTGTGAAAATTGATACCATAGCCAATCAATGAAATTTTTTCGAAAATTTTCCAGATCTAAGCGTTCAGTGCAATTGAATACGGATTCTAATCGTCCTCAGACCCTTTACTGACAATTGCATCCAGAAAACAATGTTATCCAGAAAACAGTGTTTGTTTTTAGTCCAGCGTAAACATCGCTTTTTAAAATTTCGCTGGCATGAATGTGAGTCTATAAAATCACTTTGAAATCTATGAACACTGTCATGTGGCCACTAGTTATATTGAAGTTACATTGTTTAGCCGTATACAGATGTAAATTCAAACGAATCTGCGAGTAATTGAGTTCAGTGGCAATGAAATAAGTTTTTCATTGCGACGCGGTGTCACTAATTTGTTGATAAATGGAATCGACCAGCATGTCATTTTTCGGCATTTGGCATTCTTTTGTGAGGAGCTTTATTCAGGACTTTTGAAAAAATTTGGTCAGAACAACTTGGCAACTTTTTGATGTGTTTTTGAATAATTTTCGTAATTCCATGTTAATTATCTTGAGGTTGATTGGAGTTGTCTTTTGATATTTTGGTTGAAATTAAATTTGATAATTAAATTTTTGAGCGAGCTAGATGTGTTTTTTCAGATCCAATTCGAGTTATATGTTTAGGATGGACTTTTGCAACTTGAATCTTTGTAGGATACTGACTACTAATTTTGTTCATGGTGGTACCTGCTTAGTGAGATGGAGATTGAGTATTGCACGGTCTTAGTGTTTTGAAGTGATCCGTCCCAATCAGCGTGCCGCAATTACTCTTGTACACGATGAAATCAGCCTAGGAAGTGTGCCAACCGTTATCGGTGTTGTGATTTGTGCAAATTTTTTTGATAGGTTTCTTTGCAAACGTTCGTAGCGGTATCGGGTATTTCGATAAACAATGGGTTTTGTTTGAAGATTGAAAGACTTGCGTCGCGAGTGATGAGTTGAAAATGCTTCATGCATTTTCGGAATCCACCAATGGATTTATTGCAAATGGGCGATTGTCAATCGCATACTCAGGGTCTACTTTGAATGGTTGCCACAATATTATCGTCTCATGTGCTATTATCAGATTTGTAGTTCAATGTTTACTGGTCTTTGGGTGAATTGTTTAAAAGGCCGTTTGAAATGTTTAGGCTTTCTTCACTTAAGCACAATGATTTGCTAGTGCACAATTTTTACTGTTTGCCACGCTCAATAATTTTGTTTTTATGTCCGGGAGACCACGGGAATCCATAATTTTGGCCGTGAAGCTGGTGTTCGGCAACTTGGTTTAGGAAAAAGATTTGAGAAGCAGTCTCCCAATCGGGTGGACGATAGTTCGTATTGGACCTAATAGCGTTCAGTGTGCTATTAAGCACCTGTGTCTTCTGTTACTTTCTAATACCCAACTCCGTATTGATGGCTGAGGCTCTATAGTTTCTTCAAAAAGCTCCCTTTGTATTTCCGGATCAATCAGATTCATGATGAACACATCGTGAGTGGGCGTCTCCTTTTTCTCCGCGGTCGCGATTTTCAGCGAGCTCTGGAAGTTCCACATATAAGTGCTGCACTGTCCCGCTTTAGTTTTGTGGTTATCAAGAACACATGCCTGTCGAATGCCAAGTTGCGTTGTCTGATGAAAGCTTCCTCCACGAGGGCCTTAATTTTTTGCGTTGTCAGGCTGTCTACCAGAGTATGTGGATATGTACAGTTAGCAATCCGTTGTCGCTTTACGCCGATGCTTTAATAGAATTTTTCTCAGAGTATTCGCACATAAGTTATGCGCTGACTATTGTTTTGCGAGTTCATTTTTGCTGGTGGGCATTTCGTGCGTTCCGTTCTCGCTCCGACTGTGCTGATGATGCAGGTGATGTTTCTTCGTAGAAAGGCTTGAGTGGTAGTAATACAGCTTCGGGTTTCGCGACAAGAAATGTGTCTATTACAATACTTTCCTTGGCTAGAATAACTCGTTTGTACTTAGTTGGCCATTTCTCCCAATGGAATGGGGATCTGGTGTCGGCTTGTCTCAAAAGGCGTTGCTCCCGGGGAGATCGTTTATTGGTTTCTAACTGCGCCTCTTCGTGCAAAGAAATGTTTGTGTATTTGCGATGCGAAATCAGTTCTAGTTTTTTGTGCGTGGACTTCGCGGAGCTGGGTCCATTTTTAAATGGAGTCTTTGAAACCTGTGTTTTCTTATTGGACGCGGAGCAAGTACAAAGAACTGAATTTGACCAGCTCAAACGAAATTATGATTGTTAGTCAGTTTTTCAAAGTCAGTATAATATAAGAAAACAGTTGTTCAACAGTGCTGGAAGCTAGTAGAGTCAGAAAAATGAACAATTGTGAAATAAGATCAACAAAATCCGAGGTTAAAAAATGAACTAAAGAAAACATCTTTTTTTTACTGCAAGCTTCTTCATGCATGAGAATATCCGAGGATATCTCGCTTTCTTTGCTTGAATTAAATAAAACAACTCGGGAAAATCAGACAAAGTTACTGCCGGGATTAGTCACGAAAGTCGGAGAATGCAGACCAAGTCACAAGTTTTGTACACCGATTCTCTATCATAATATGAAATGAGCTTTCATTCATGTTATGACAAAGTAACAAAGTAAGTAACAAATAAAGTAGATGTAAAGGTTTTGGCTATCCCAGACAGACCACTATTATTGACCTAACTCGCTTTTGTAATTCACTCACATATGAATTTTTGTTTATGACTACTGCTTACGCTCACTGACTAACTACCTCATACAGCAATGGTTAAAATAAACGGCTAGACTGGAGCGGAATGCGAGCAATGTGGACAAAGTGAAATAAGTTTAATCAAAGAAAGAATTTCCCAGAAGGCCGAATGTTAAAATTCGAAAAAAATTTAAGAGTCTCAAATATGAATATTTATACCCTCCCTTTGAATGGTGATCAATCCTAAAAATTTTCGAAATTTTGAAATTTCGGTTAAAAATGAGGTGGTCGTTTTTCTGCAGTGCGTGACCCCCCCCCCCCCCAGTATTGATACACGTCATTTACTTATACTACTCTTCTCATCAATTATATTTATGGGAGCTTTATTCATTTATCGAAAGAGCAAACTTGTTATTTATAATTTGATTCTGTTTAGTTATAATGAGATATATTTTAAAAGTGTTCGACGTTTTAAAGTTCGACCTTTCAATTTTAATTTGAACTCGTTCAGCAATTTTTTGCAGAGTTGAATTAAAGTATGGATTTAACAGATTTTAAATGGGCTATAGTGTCATTTAAAGACTGCGGTTTTTTTCAGTTTTTGTTGTGCTTTGTTTGAGAATATGGACAATTACGGAAAGGAAGAGTTGTCTGATCAATACTATGAGCAGATGCGTGGGTTACCAGAGAAGGCGGCAACAACTATTCGCTTTTTCGACCGGGATGGACAGATAACAGTGTATAACTCGGACGCTCATCTGTTGGCACAAAACTTCTTCAAATCGAATGGGGTGCTGAAACAATGGGGGCAGTCGGTATACATCAACTTGAGTTTGAACAACTTTGAAAGTGTGTTGAAAGAAACTCTACTCTCTTGGCATTACAGGTATGTATCGAAAACAAGATATTATGACGATAAATCGAAAAGCAGTAGATCCGAAAGCAAAAATTGGTATAGCAGATTGAAAATGAAAACTGTGATTAGGCAGTTGTCAGATGTTCAGTTTCGATAGACTCATATAAAGTCTTGTGGGCCGCTGACGCATGGAAAAATGGGAATTTTTTTTCCAAATGTCTGCACTTAGGAACAAAGGGGTATGGATTATTTGCTCAAAGATACTCAGGTAATAAGTCGATAAACGGGCATAAGAAAACACGATCAATAATTCAAATAATTTTTAAAAGCGATGACATTTCTCCCCTTTAAAAACAATTGAATTTTTTTGAAGGCAACAAACCATCAGAGTACTTGCTGGACAGAATACCATTGGAGTAAGTTTGTTTTTTTTAATTTTTTGTTTGAGAAATTCCCCTTGTAGTAGACTTCTTTTTTTAAACTAAGCTGATGACAGTGCTGACAAGCATATCATCAGACGTTTTAACCAAAAATATCACTAGTAGCTCACTTTAGTTTGTTGAACAAGTAAGTTATTGAAAAGAGTTTTTGACACAATGTTTTCCGGATCAGCTTTATGTCATTAAAATAAAAAATATCAATCGAAAGTTTGGTTTTGTGGGACATTTCTTAATTCTTTTTTCAATTTTTTAAAAAATATTTTCCTTCATTTATAACGATGAAAAGTTTTAATAGATTAATTAACTGGCTTGGAAATCGGTTCTGATTTATTTTG
Source organism: Convolutriloba macropyga (assembly GCF_964194025.1). Lineage (NCBI taxonomy): Eukaryota > Metazoa > Xenacoelomorpha > Acoela > Convolutidae > Convolutriloba > Convolutriloba macropyga. The sequence continues at coordinate 57,732,830 of NC_134469.1, forward strand.
GAAACTAAAAAGATTTCAAAATGGAAGGAAGCAGGCATGATTGAAAAATATATGTAAGTGTTCAAAAATGGTGGTTTCATTTTGAATTGCCAGATATTTTGTGAAAATTATTTTACCCTCTACAATTGACGCCCGATGATTTGCGCAATAGTTCAGAAAAACTGCACCAAGATTTTAAAGAACTATGCCTGAGATTTTTGTGTAAATGAACAAAATAGATATAAATGGACAATGGGGCGACAATTTTATATAGAGAGGCAAAATTGTCACCAAATCGATCAAAATTGTTGCAAAAGAAGTATAAAAATTGCTCTTCAACTCCTTTTAAATTGTATAAACTGATTTGTTTTGGGTAACGAGGGTCATGTGAATACTTATTGCAAAATCGACTGAATGTGACCAAAATCGCACAAAATGTGTGGTGGAAAAGGTTGAGCAAATTTTCACACAACTTTAAATAGCACGAACTCGTCGATCGAAAAATCCTCCGTTTAATATAGTCTAGGCTCGGTGGGACTTCTAATTATATCTCTACATGCAATGCATCGATCCGCCGGCCAAAGTTGATTGAACAAAAATACCAAAAACCTCCTCCACGCCCACTAAGGGCTATCCACTTTTTTGGATCTTTATAGTATATGTAGAGTAAAAAACGTGAAACCATTGAAACGTCGTAGTTTATCATACAATGAGCTGCCTAAAGTTGGTTGTTTATCGGTCGGGAACTGAATCTCGAAAAGCCGTCGATGATGAATTAAGATGTGAAATCATCTGTTAACAAAAACAACACACAAAGTCGCGTAAAATCAGTTGTCTCATTACTTTTTTCAAAAAGACAATAAATGTAGTACTGGTTAGTGTTATAAAGAGGCTCCTAATTGATGAAGTAAAATTTAGTCTTCTTTAGAGTGGAACTATATGTGAAGCAGAATGGGACATGGGTGTTGATGAAGAAAGCTTCTCCTGGCAATCTGACGCATTTTGAAGACGACCTTTTTGGATCCGATGGAGAGTCTGTCAAAACTGGCGATTCCGACGTCTCCTCTTGCTTCGTTTCAATTAGAGTGACTTCTTCTGACACAGGTTATTGTGGGTGTTTGAGGGAACACCTACTTGTGTTGCCAACACCCCACAGCCCCTCGTTCCACCGAGAATACTATGCAACCCATTTCCGAAGTACTACCTGCTAATTAGGACGCTTGCTAATAATGTAAAGTCTGTTACAACTATGGAAAAATACATGCTTTCTAAGAAGAAAAGAAATTTAACAGGTATCTGTGGGCATACATTAAACTTATTTTTGAGCTGCTGCAGTTTTGCTGAAAATTTTTCATGATGTAATATTTGTCAAATGTATTGATTTTGAACTTGTTTTGAAATAAGCAATACGTGGTTGTTAGGAACTATGATGTAATGGTTTTTAAGCAAAATCAGGATATTTTATTGCAAAGCTAGTCTTGCAGTCCATTCGTTGTTCATGTTTGTTTATGAGCTCGATGTAGTTTGTTTTCCTTCGTTGGTGGCATCTTTTCCGTTCACAGGAGGGGTGACAGTTGGACTGGCTTTTGTAGATGTGGTGATGAGGGACATCTCTCTGGTACAGTTCTCAGACTCTGCTCAATTGTACCAATTGGAGACAATGTTATTTCGCAAGGGACCTAAGGTACATATTTTCTATACAAGATTATATTGTACTGGTTTGACTATGTGGGATTTAATCAGAGGTGCTCAATCGAAGCGCGATACATAACATATTTCAATAGAAGTCATTATACAAATTTAAAACCAGTTCAGGCAAAAGCTTGTTTTTCAGATCACAATCCTCTATAGCCGCGCTGTGTAACTTGATCAGCATAGCTACCTTTTACCGATTGCAGCAATGCTAAAGTAACATCAGCACGAAAATCAATTCTTTTAGAAGCAGCGATAGAGAGGCCTCATAAACAGAAATTTTGACGCATATCTGAAACGTCACACTTTAAAGTGGTTCTGATTGCGTTGTTTTGACGATCTACATTCCAACTTAACCGTTTTTTCCCCGGTTATAATAGAAGCATTCTATCATAATATGCGAAACTGTTACTTCTGTGATCGTGTTCAACTTTTCTAATTGCGATAACCTTTGTTAAGATTCTAATCTATGTTGAAGTTTTTGCGTATGTTGTTACAGGAGGCAATCATTGAGAATGGTAGCATTGATAAAAGCATGTCTGGTGTACTAGATAGGTCTCGTGTTCTCATCTCGGAGGTGCCCAAAAAGACATTTGACACCACATCTCTCGTCCAGGACCTCAACACTGTTCTCGTTGCTAAAGTTAGTTTAACACATGTTTTTTTTACAGCTTCCACGCTATGTATTGCTCATAAATTATGATACCCTCCAAAGCACATTGAGTTGTAAAATGGTCTTGGTAGTTTAATTCTGGCGGAATGAAGACGTGTATGAATCCTACTACATTTTCTCCCTCATTGATCGAAACTGGTAATTTTAGAAGAATCAAACAGTGAATGCAGCTGCTCTACCGGAATTGGAGCTTCAATTGGCCTGTAAAGCTCTGGCTGGCGCTCTCAAGTACTTGGATCTAGTGTCAGCGTTTGGAGGCCAGTTTAAGCTGTCGTCTCTGAAAGACGTGAGCTATCTAAAACTGGACCCAAGCGCTATCAAAGCCCTTCACCTGTTACCTGATCCTCTGGAGGGTGTTACCAAAGACAAATGTTTATCAGGTCTGACTACCAATTACTTGAGATTGAGCAAATTGAAACGTAATCATTGAAGATAAGTGTAACGCGATTAGGTTTAACGTTTGTTGTATTTTGGGACTGTACGAGATGGATCAAATGAGTTATTTTGCTCAGCTGCCTCAAAATTGGATTAGTCCGTCAGTACTATCTGCAAGATTTCCTGACTACTTTCAGCTAATTAATAGATTTCACCAATAATATATGGGGGCCTTCACTATTATCCGAGGTTATGGACCCTAATATACTCCAGCTTCGTAGTCTAGCCCCTGCAAAATGAAATCAAATAGTCCGCACTTTTAAAATGTTTTTGAACGACAATGCTGATTGTGATTATGGGAACCAATGACGCCTGTTTTCCGGGTATATTTGGTGTCATTGTGGGTTTTTCAATTAGCCTTTTTCAATTTGTTGCGAACATTTGATTGCGCACCAAGAAGTTAAAGAACAACTTTTTTGTTCACTTCTACCACTCATCAGCTGAATTTATGTGCGTGATGTCATTTGTCACTCTTAGTATGAGTTTGGACAATCGTCATTTTCTTTACTATACATCACCTATGATTCAGGCAGTTAGGAGGCAGTCTAAAATCTTTCCACTAGAAATGCAACAAGTACCTAAAAACGATACCAAATACCACACACATGAACATTAATTTGATGACAAAAGAATTTTAAAACCGTTATTGCGTAATGGCAATTCGGAATGATACGATCTCAGAATCAATATAGTGTTCTTAAATATGCCTGACAATAATGCCGCCGCTTTTCTATTTTAAAGTACAACGTTTGCTTAGTAATGCATGAATCTCAAGAAGAGACGTCATATCAGTTCTTAATTTACAAGCGATTGCTTTAAGTTTTTAAGCGTTAGAGCTTATTCGTTGAGACTTTCTGTCGTACAGCTGGCATTAACTACTTTCGGAAGCTCTGCATTATTTTTATCTCAGCGTTTTTTAATGGAACCACCCAAAACTCAGATGTTCAATTTGACTAGAAAGAGCTTCGATTCCGAAATTACAGTTGTACTCATTGAGCTCTTACAGTCGCTATTGAATTGTTCGTAACAGTTTATTTAGCAAACGTCTATTGAGATATTGTAAAAAGAATTTATGATTCTGAAGTTTGAAATTTTCAACATAACTTAGTCGGCATAATGTCGTAAATCGGATGGAAGCGAAGGCACTGTGCATTTTAAATCGGCCACTGACATATGTAAATGTTATGGTGGCTGGCTTGTGTAAGAGCGTAGGGGAGCAGTTGTAAATGTCTTCTTCATTCAGGTCTACTGAACAAATGTAGGACAGGGCAAGGCCAGAGACTGTTGAAGCAATTCCTAAGACAGCCCCTGACTGATGTTCGTTTGATCGAGGAGCGACTGGACTGTGTATCGGTTCTTGCTCAGAACGCGGACATGAGGCGAAAATTGCATGACCACTTATTAAGAAGGATGCCTGATGTGCAACGACTCTCATCGAGGTTTCAAAAGAAGAAAGCTGCTTTGAAAGAAGTGTATAAGGTTAAAGCCTGAATTTTCTATGTATATGAAAACTATTATTTTCAGGAGGGGGTTCGAACCAATAAAGACAATTTATCTGCTGGTAATTTTAACTGCTTGGTTTTTATACGATGCTTTATTTTTATACAGTTTTTGTAAAATTCCGATTTCTGTAAATCTACTACTATTGATGTTTTGTGCATGCCGATAAAATGAAGTCAAGTATTAAGCTATCAAGGTTGTCTTTTTCCCAGATTTACCAGGGCGTTGAAGTGCTTCCAAGTCTGATCAAGAATATAGACAGCGACACCCTTCAGGACAGCCAAGACAGCATGGCCACGGCATTCACTGAGAAGTTCACAAGGCCGCTAAAGGAGCTAGCAGTTGATTTGAGTAAGGATTTTTTCAATTCATCATTTTAAATAGCAATTTTTTAAAAACAATTTGGAGCATGAATTTCAATTAGTGCTGTTTTGACGTGCGACTGGGATAGTGATATGTACATGGTTTCGACGATGATAATTGATTAATCAGGTTTGTTAACGGCTCTGGCACATTTATTTTTCGGGTACTGTTCGACCTATTTGAATAGGATAAATGCACCCGAGAAAAGAACCAAAGCTCCAGCTGACAATCAACCTTGTGTTTGCTATTTTTTGTTAAATAGAAATGGATACTTTACTGAAAGTCTTCTTATGGCTGGTGTTTAGCTCAAAATCAAAAACAGATGCCCAGCATTAATGCCGTCCAAATAACAGTTAGCGTACTTTATCGTCAAAAATATAGCCATCATTATTGAAAACACGAAAAAGTTAACTCTGTAAGGTGATGGTGAAATAGACTACTTAAAGCAAGCTTAATGCGAACATTGAAAACCATAATTATTTCATATGACTGGAACAAAGATATTCCGACTCGTATCATCACGCCTTGCCATAGCCAAATTATGAATTGGCAATTATGAAGACTATATTTTTGCCGAATACTGTTATAAAGAAGCGAAGTTGTTTACAGGCAAATTTATGGAGATGGTATCGAAAGTGATGGACTTCTCGAAAGTGAATGAAGGCAAATACCTGGTGAACCCGCAGTTTGTAGAGAGTCTGCAGGATACGCACGAGGAACTGGAGGCTCTGGGGCGCGAGGTCAAGGAGGCGTTGGGGGAGGTGGCCAGACAAATTGGCAGGGATGCTGACAAGGGAGTCAAGACTGAGATGCATCCTGTTCACGGATATTGTTTCAGGGTGCGCTGTGTCTGTCTTTAGTAATACATTCAATATCGGTTTTTTTTCTCCTGAAATCTAAAACCGGCAAGTCTAAAACTTTTTATATCGAAGGAAAAAATTCATTCATTTTATGATCCAACAAACTACGTCTATACGGAAGATGTTTCAGGTAAGGTAAACTCGTGTTAAGGTGAAGTCTGTTCATAGTTAACTATTGCTGCATAAAAATACAATTTTCATCGCATAACAGTGGATCTTTTTCTAAGTGGAGCTCAGTGTATTGGAATATGTCAAAAACACTTAGAAGTCTGAACGACTAAAGACTGCGTGTTTTCTAGGTAACGACTAAGGACGATAAACTAGTACGTGAAGGGAGAGACCTGATTTGGCTTGACAGCAAAAAAGACGGCATACGTTTCACCAACAGAAAAATGCAGCAGCTGAGCTCAGAATATGCCAATAAGACGAAACAGTATGAAGAGGCACAGAGTGAGATTGTTGACAAAGTTGTTGACGTCACGCTTGGGTACGCTTTGAGCGTCAAAAAATAATTAGGACATTGTCAAACAGATCGCATATCTTGTCAGCTGCGGAACCCTATTAATTCTTGCAATGCTTCATTTCTAAATAATAGGTTCTTTTCTGGTCAACGAACATGAGATCACTCTGTTCTTATCAATAAAAAGCAGCTATTCAAAATTGTTAGCTCAATAGTTGATAAAACGTAATAGCAGTAATTGGTCTCATGGTGATGAGTGTTTGATGGCCTGTAATTTTCTACTCAAAGATGAGCTTTAGTGTAGCGTGTTTTAATAGTTGAAAGGGAATAATTTTATCTCACTCTTTTTATAGCTGCGAAGCTGTAAGCTCAGCGGAGCTATATTGCTCGTGGGTTTTTTACGACTCGAAGAGGAGTATTGGTTTTCTTACGGTTTTTTAAGCGGAAGTAATATTCGTTCAGACAGCGTTTTGACCTAAAAGCGAAAGAGTAAAATTGCCTTGTGATCTAACTTTTTCTGAGTGAGAGAAGTTCTTTGATCATGTGCTTCAATCATTGAATGATTTTTCTACTTTGAAAAGTGTTTTTTTTTTGTCAGAATGCCGTATGTAGATAACCATTTTTAGTCGGTTTTTCGTCCGATTCGCCCAGTTTTTCGCTTTAGCTTTTTTGTAGAATTAAGTTTAATATAAGCTGTATTGTTATGTGAACTTCTGATTTTGATACCACAGTGTTTTTCAGAGTCTAATATTGCGTTTTAAGTTGTAAATGAGCACACATTTCCAAATTTTTAATTCGTTTTTGGCTTTTTTAAACTAGTTTATTCAATTTTAGATCTTAAGGCGGATTTTTAGAATTGTACTATTGCGCGCCCGATTTTGGCAGTTTTTTGTCGAATTTGTCAGTTTTTATTTGTTTTTAATTGCTCTCAATCAAAGTTTGTAGCAATTATATTAGTCTTGTCGGAGACTTATGGAGACTTATGGTGTGAAGGGCTGTTCATAGATGTTGAAGACCCCTCCACTGTTGACCTCTCCACTGTTGACCCCCCCCCCCCCCCACTATTGCCCCCCACCGCGCGTTCTTACCCCCCCCCCCCCCACCCCACTGTTGCCAACCCCCCTCATCAGCCCTCGGTCTCCCCCCCCCCCCACCGTGCCGTTACCCCTACCACCCCACTGTTGGTGCAACACCACAAACCCCTATCAGCCCTCGGTGCATCTCACCCCCGTTTGTAGCTACTGACGAACAACCGCTCGCTAAAAACGCAAATTTATACTATTTTCTACAACTTTTTTAAAAAAATTTTGAGTTTTTTGAAAAATTTTGACTTTTTTATTTTAATTAGCCCTAGATGTCAAGGAACCTCCTCTAGATTTTATTATTAGGTTACTGCATAGTTTCTAGTGGTAATTGAATGATTTCAACATTTTGACATCAGGAATTTTAGCTGTTTTTTTGACGAAACGTGAAATTTTTTTCAAATATTTTTGACATTTATTTTTCATTATTCAGGTCTTGAAAACCTCTTAAGTGGTTTGATAGTAAGTTACTGGCCAATTTTTATCGGCCACGGAATAGTTTTTTGAACTTTTTGTTGTCACAAATTTTGGCAATTTTTTTTTATTAAAACTTGCTTTTTTTCAAGTTTTTTGAAAATTGTTGTCGGTTTTTTAAGTTTTTTCATTCTCAAGAACCAGGGAACCTCCTCTAGGGTTTGAAACTAGGTTTCTTTATAATTTCTAGATGTGATGGAATGTCTTGCTAGATTTTAACGTCAAGAATTTTAGCATTTTTTTTTTAGTTTTTGCCATTTTTTAGTTTTGACATTTAGTCATTGTTCTGGTTTTTTGAGCCTCAAGGGTTAGAAAACCTCCGTTAAGGTTTGGTAATAAGTTAATGGAAACTTTTTGTTCGTCATGGATTATTTTTAAGTTTTTAATATCACAAGATTTTGCTTTTTTAAAACTTGCAATTAAAAGTTTTTGAAATTTTTTGTCTTTTTTTGGTTTTTTTGAGCTCAAGAGCCACGGAATTTCCTCTAAGGTTTAATAATTTGTTGCTGGATAGTTTTTAGATGTAATGGGATGATTTTCAAGATTTTAATATCACGAATTTAACCAATTTATTTAACCATTTGCATTTTTTCCATGTTTTTGTATTATTTCCGGCACCAGTGGCCCTGGGACCTCCTCCAAGGTTTGAGAGTAAGCTGCTGCATAATTTCCAGAGTCTATGAAATGGTTATCAAAATTTTCTTTGACTCCAGTGCTTGTCATTTTTTGCTAAAATTTAAATTTTTTTCACATTTTTGGAAAGTTTTTATGTTCCAAGTGTATGGATATTTGAGCCAGGTAAACTATTTCAGTCTTGAAACAGGGATACTGGATAGTCTTCTGAGACAATGAAATGGTTCTTAAGATATTAATATCTCGAATTTCGACAAGATTTTGTTAAAATTTGCAATGATTTAAAATTTTTCATTTTTTTGTCTTTCTGAGTTTAACGACCATTACTGGTCAACAAAACGTTTTACGTCTTGGAGATGGGATACTTGATAGAAATTTCAAGACAAAAAGAGGCTTTGAACTTTTTTAAAGCGAGGTTGAAAACTTTAGTTTTTATTTTTGCCTTTTTTAGTTTTTTTTCTATATGATTTATTTACTAACACGGCTAAGAAACTAGAAGTTGATGAGTCGAATCCCATCATGGAAAATTTTCCTCTCTTTCTTTCTTTTTCGGGTAGGATTTCTTTCCTTTTCTTTCTCGTTCACGTTTTATCTCTCTCTTTCTCTCTCTCTCTCTCTCTCTTTTTTGATGTCGACCTTCAGCTGCTGTTATGTGGCCTAACATATTGAAATTTACTAGAAATGTTTTTGTGGTAATTGACTCGACAGGTACTTTTTAGGAAATCATTGTTAATTGCTCTCAAAAGCAATTTGTTTCAAATAATCATGTTTGTCTTTTTTGTGCAATTTTTTGCTTGGCGGATTTTTCGGCTGACCCACTTGACTACTTGTCTTCAGAAACGGGATAATGAGGTAGCTCTCCGTTTGCATGAAGTTTCTTAGAGCCGTTCTGCCCGCTACTCTTCAAGTATGCGATTAACAGAAACTTTTGGAGACTATTGCTTTTGGTGTGAAGGTCGGTTCTTAGAAATTGATCCCACACCTCCACCCACCCACCGGCCCCACATCAGTCCCCCAATTCATTTTTGCACCCCCGCTGCGCTCACCTTTCGCCTATTCAATTAGTCTAAAGCTAGCCTCACTAAACTGTGGCTAGCTATTGACGAAGCCAACTGCTCGCCGGTTGTTTGTGAGCAATTTGCACGACGTTAGTCGGTTGTTTTAAATTAAATTACCTAAAAAAAATCTTTTTATACACCTTCAGGGATCTTAATGTTCGTTTACTAGTAATTGAATGATTTTGTGGCGTTCAGTATTTAAAAATCTGAAAATTTTTTTTTCGTAAGTTCAATTTTGATTTTTTTTGACAATTTTTGTGCTAAATATTCTTTGTTTCCAATCTTTTAACTATGTCTCTAAATTCTAAAATCTATGCAGGAGAATAGCTGTTAAAATTTATTGGTAAATAAGGAAATGTAACTTTTTCTACTTCAATTTCTTTAAAATTGATTTTTAACTTTCAAAAAACCAAGAACTAGTCTGTTTTTTCATATGTTTTTGTTCCTTTTCTGATTCTCCGCATTCTAGCTTGTATCTGTTTATCACTTTCTTGAGACTTTTAGTTCTGACCAGCTGTGCTTTTATCAGTTGCTAAAAAATTGATGTTCGCTTTTTTTCTTAGATTTTTGTAATTGATTTCTTATGACAGTGCGGCACTGATTGTTTGCTTGAAATTCCGTTGAAACATATTGACTGATTAATACTTTCGTCGAATATTTTCGAGGACTTAGTTTGATTTAAAATGATTTTATCCTTTGATTTCTATCCTTCTCTTTTTTGTTGATTAATTTAAACGTTTTTCAACTATTTTGCTGATTTTTAGTCGTTTTGCTATTTTTGGCTCATTATATTGATCTTTTGAATTTATCAGAAATTGAAATAATGTATCGCACATGCAGGCTCTTTTGCTGTAAAGGATGAAATTTATGCTACAAAGTTTTCTCTTTCTATGCAATTTTCCAAAGAAATTGAGAATTTTTACACAATTTTGCTCATTTTTCTCCTTTTCTTCAAAAGTAGAGTGTTTGAATTCATCAAGGATTGGCTGATTTTCGGAGTTTACATAACTTGTTTTCACTGCATGTGTCTGATGTTTGCATATGTACTTACACTACACGGAAAATAATTTGGAGTTTCATGATTTTTCATGTTAATTTTGGGAAAAAATTTTCTTGTTCTTTGAATTAGGACTGTTGCTTTCTCTGCACTGATGCCTTTGGAGTAGAGATATTTTGGAGAAAATGGCTTCAAGTTTTTTGGAGATAATGACTTCGAGTTGTATCCGGAATTCTTCCGGCTATGTTTTTTTCAGGGAAGTACTTTTTGTTAAGGCGGCTATTTGACCTAATAATGAAAGAGTAATATTGCCTCTTAATAAAAATTTTTCAGAGCGAGAGAAGTTTTTGCTCATGCGCTGCGTTCAGTGAATCTTTTTTATAGCTGCGAAGCTGTAAGCTGAGCGAAGCTATATTGCGGTGCTCTTGGTTTTTTTGTTTCGTCGTCTGACGCTGTTTTTCGTTTTACATTTGTTCACACAGCAAAGCTGAGAAAGTCAAATTTTCTGAATGACTTCTTCCTCTCACTAACTGCATTTGTGCGCGTGACGTCATTGCTCACTCGCTTTTGCAAAAGTTTTTAGGTTATTTGCGTGATTAGATTTTGATCATACGTGACTTCCCTCAATCAATAAAATGACTTTTGCACTTTAAACCTTAAGTTTAGTTTGAATTTGTTTAAGGTCAAATGAACTCATTTGTGCAGTAAAGATCCCTAATAAGAGGCTTCTGCGGAATGAATTTTAACTAGCTTTATTAATTTATCGCTGAATGTTTTTTACCTAGTTTTTCGAGCGGTGTCGATTTTTTTCACTTTAGATCTGTATCTGTTTCTATCTCTATTATATGGCACGCAGGTCTATTCTTTCGCAGCTATTCCGGCAATCTGCCGGCTATATTTTGACTTTGAAAAGAGTTTTTGAGAGATTGGCTCAAAAAGATGACATTTTTAGCGATGTTTTCGTCCATTTGGCTCAATTTTTTTAATTGTAACTTGGTTCTTTGCAGAAGTAAGCTTTGATCAATGGCACATTAATACGCCGGCTCTAAATTTGATGACACAGTTTTTGGCAGAGCTTACTAATGTGTTTCAAGTGCATAACTGGCCCATTTTTCATTTTTTGTCAATTTTTGGCTTTTTAAAATTAATTTCTTTATTTTTTGACTCTCTAGCATATATGTCAAATTAGTAAATATTGCAATGTTTTTTGGAATATTTCTGAATTGGATTCCTTTTTTTATTTTTTTTTGAAAAATTGTTAACATGCTAATCCGATTTTGGTGTTTTTGTCAAAAGTTTCTAAGTTTTTTTTATCTGTTCTTAGTTTTATTTACCATAAAATGTCTGTTGGTGAAGCATCGGTGTTTTTGGTTTTGTTTTGTTGCTAATTGAATGCTGGCGATAACTCTTTAAAACTCAGTGAAAATGTTTACCATATTTTGAATATTTTCTCTAATTATTGTACTGTTTCGCAATTGAGCTGTTTTCACATCTTACTGAGACAGGCTATGTAATGTTCCTTAGCCACGATTACTTAATAACAAAGAATCCAAGCTTCTTCAACTCATTTTTTGTTTTGAGTTTTTTTTAGAGGTTCCAATTTAGTTTTTTGATTTTTCAGAAATTGCTATTTAGTTTTTTTTAAAATTTTTTTCACAATGTATTCTCCACATATTAGCATGTTTGTTAATAACAATCTCTGTAATGTAAACATTAGCATGTAATGTAAACTTTTAGTTCAGTTGGTTTGATGGGCTATATTCATTTTTTGACTGATTTTTTGTTTTGTTTTAGTTGTCACTTAGGAACCAGTTGACTTAAAAGGTGAGAACCAGTTGATTTAAAAGGAAATTCTTTCACGAAGACGACTCTTCGAGTCGTTTCCGGAATTCTTGTGGCTATGTTTTTTGTTTCTTCGTCTGACGCATTTCGTTTTACATTTGGTTTTAGAGCATTCTGTCTCTTCACGTTTTCAGTCTCTTTTTCAGGCTTGATTTCTTGCTTTTCTGAATGTATGACTGTTGCTAAAACAAAATTGTCTTTAATAAAAGAGAGCATAAGGCACGTGCAGCTTATTGATTAATGCAGCCGGTTCTTACATCGTGGGTTTGGTTCGAACCTCTGCTTCGTCCAAATATTTCTTTTTCGAAATCTGTTTCTATCTGTATTTTACGACACGCAAGTCTTTTCTTTCGTAGCTATTCCGGCAATATGCCAGCTATGTTAAACATTTTCGGAAGGAGTTTGTGGTCATGGTTTTTGATGTTAGCGAATCAGAAGGTAGAAGGAAGAACAACCTAATTGTTTTTGATAACTGCTTAAATAGAAAAACGGTTCATCAATTGCTCTAGTTATGAGCCAGCGATGTCATGGTATATATCATTGCTACATGTATCTGTTGTTGGCATATCTGAAATTTGCCTTCAGTCAGTTTCAATTTGAAAGACAATTTCGAGAATTTGCAGATCTCCTAACAGGTCGAGAAACAATTAAGACAAAAGAATACTATTATGGCAGAATGTTGTGATCAATTGCATCACTCCACGTGGCCTTAATCATGCTCCTCCAACACCCCATTTATCTTATCAACATTTTCTAAGTCTATCTATGAAAAAAGTTATCGTTTACAACCGACAGTTTGGAACAACTGATTTGTTCCACTTTTTTAAATTATAATGTTAAAACAAGAAACTTCTATGTTGTTACTTACTTCGAGGTAGAAATTTGTTCATCTGCTACGATTTATCAAATAACTAACTATTCCATACGTTGAAAACCAGCAGGCTTCCATTTCAAGGTCCTTAAAAACAGCTGAATACTTTATGTTAAACGCGTGAGCTCTAAATTGGGACAAAATTTTTGAATTTTTAAGGGACCTCTCGAAGCGCATGTTTAACAGCCGCATTGAGCAGCATGGTTAAGTGAACATATCGAGAGTGTTCAATGACCTGAAAGGCTCAAAGTAGATGTATGAGAACCAAACCTGGGACAAAAGACTGCTAGACTGAAAGTTTGCTCGCACAGAGGGAGGATTTACTGTCCTGGGTACTGCATGTTTTTTAATTGCTCTTGAACGAAGGTTGAAGCATTTATTGTTTGTGTTTTTTGCAAAACTTTTGTTTCACAGATTGCGCTCATTTCTACAACAATATGCGCTTTCAAGAAACTTTTTCACGGTTTACTTTTTGGTTTTTGCGTGATCTCAATTGCTCTCAATCCGAAATCTATTCTTTTAAATGTAAATTGCACCTGAGCGCAATAGTTAACAGCGCCATTATCTTCACATGTTTTAACGGTCCTTAAACATGCATTATTTCCTAAGTCATGCGCTCTGAGGCGCGCCATACCGCCATATTTAAGCTCCGAATTTGCGCATGTTTTTGCGCTCATAGCATGCCGCATGGCAAAATCAAGCGATTGAAATAGCCACTGATCAAAAGTTTGCTGATATAAAGAGCAATATGCGTAAGCCATATGCATCCTTAGCGTAAGGGTTAAGACCAATGGCCGTTAAGCGGGAGACAGCTGTTAGAGTCCGAGCGGGGATGGAAAAACATGAATTACTTCCATCAATGCATCCAACAAGCTTCTAACCTGCGCATGTTTTTGCGCTCATTGACTACGTCTCACAGCAAAAAGAAGCGAGCCAACAAGGAGTTTGACCAAAACTTTGATATAGAAAGGACAATAGACGAAAGCAATACGCATCAGTAGCGTAAAGGATAAGGCCTATGGCTGTTAAGCGAGGGTCGTGAGTTGGCGCCCGAGATGGTGCCGTAAATTTCTCTAATACTTCTTTTTAGTTTTTTTTCCTTCTGTCTTCCTTTTATGTTCATGGAAGGCGCATTTGAATTCAATAGTCAACAGCGCTCCGGTCTTGACATGTTTCGACAGTGCTGAAATCTGCAGTTTCTTGTAATAGGCGTGTTTGTGTTTTGAGACGCGCTAGAGCGCCATATTTCAGCCAAAAATAAGAGCAAAAGCCACTCATCAAGTTTTGCTGATTTAGAAAAGGCAGTTGACGTAAGCAATTAGCTCAGGTAGCGTAAACTTAAAATTAGGGACTTAAATTAAACGACTGTTAAGCGAGGAGCAGTTGTTCGAGTCCAAGTATGGTTGAAGAAGGACGCAGAACTTTCTGGTCAGAAAAAATTGGCAAATGTTTTTCTCGTCCGTTCCTTCTTTTTGTTTTTTTTGGTTTGCTCCCTCTGGTTCTTTCTTCGTTCTTTTCTTTTTAATCTTTTTTGACCAAATTTTGCTTATGTAGAAAGGGCAATTGAAGAAACCAATACGCATTAGTAGCATAAGGGATAGGACTTATGGTTGTTAAGTGAGGTGAACGGGTCGCAGTCTGAGTTCATTTGCAGAAAGACGAACACTTTTCGGTTTAAAATTAGCTGTTTTTTGTTTGCTTTCGTTCTTTCTTTCATTTATTTCACTCCCCTTTCGTTTTTTTCTCTTTGTTATTTTTCTCCTTATGTTTTTCCCTCCTCCTCCATTTTTTCTCCTTCTTATTCTTTCTTGCCATGTTTAAGGTTCTAATGCGATTATGTTTTGCATTCATCAAGCGTGCCGCCAGCAAAAATTAGCCATCCAAAGTCATTTACCGAAATTTGCTGACGTGGAAAGGGAAATCAATTTATACAATACGCATCGATAGCCTGAGGGATGAGACCTATGGCGGTTATTAGAGAGGCATTTTTTCGCGCCCAAGTTCGTGCCGAAAATGGCTACTATTTGTTGGCTCAAAAAGGTTAATTTTTGCGGTGTTACTTTCTTGCTCCCTTCTTTATTTCACTTTAATCTATCTATATTGTTTTTTTTATTTCGAGTGCTATGCCACCAAGTTTAAGCTCTATAGGATTATATACTCAACAAATACGCGTCGTTAGCGTAAGCGTTAAAACCTATGCCTGATAATCGAGGTGCATCGTGCCAGAGTGGTGCCAAACAGAAATTCTAATTTCTTTTAAACCTATTCCGTTAAAAGATTTTCTTGTGATGCTTTTGCAGGCCTGCTAGTTTATACTTCAAATTATTAAAACGTCGATCTCCGAAGAAAACGTGTTATTGTCTTTTCAATTGACAGCCGAGACCAACGCAATCGAAAAAACCAATTAACTTGAGAAGGAACAAAAGTAGAATCTTATTAGTTCATAATGAAAAATTTCACTTTTGTTTTCTTTTTTTTTATCAAATTGGTTTCCAGAATTTAACACATGTTGTTCACTCAGCACAAACACATCACTCAGTTACAACAGGTCATCAATAGGCTTCAAAGTAGCTTCGTCTAGTCATGCCTTGAAGCAGTTTAAAGGTACTTGGCCAGAAATCCCTCAAATTTAAAATTCACCATTTGACAAAAAAACTGTTTTGAAAAAAAAACTGTGAAATACAATAAAACAATAAACTTAAAGAAATAAAGATCATTAACATTTTGAAAGTAGTTCAGCATTGCCATGAATATAATTGTCTTTTCATTTTTAGTTATGAAAAAAGATAAATTGTATGACCGACATTAATTTGCGTTAAGACATACTTCAATCCCAAGCCACCTTGACAACAATTTGAAAGCTTTAATAAACAGAAGGGCTTAAAATCAAATTTGACAAAAAAATTCAAAATTTTGAACAAGCATGGGCTCAAAAATTGCAAAAACTAAACTAGACACAAATTTTTGGACTCCCATTATTTTTAACACTCAGCATTTGAAAATTACTAAATCGAGCCGAGGGTATCTAATACAACCGAGTGCACAAGGTTTTACCATTTAATCATGTTTCAAAAGCTAAGAGTGGTCGAAAACGGCTTGCGAAAATGACAGAGTACAAATGCAATCCAAATTTATTCGATTGTGAAATAGGACAGCGCCTAAATATTAGCTGTTAGAGTAAATGAAGGTGGCTAGTGATATTATTATCAATTTGGTATCATATATCATATTTGGCAATACAGAATTGGAAAAAGAATGTTATATTTTTGCTTATATCCTCAACAAAGTTAAGCGACTATTTCTTATCCATATTTTTTAAACCATAGTTTTCTTGCGCATAATTTTCACGTCATCAATCTAACGAAATTCACCATGAGCTTGGGGCGACCAGCCTAAATGTGATGCTGTTTTGTTAACACATGGAATTAAACAAAAGATAGAGTTAGAATTTTTCTTGTATGTGATAACTGATTATAACTCTAGGAAGATTCATTTTTAATTTAAGTTAAAGATACAGATAAATCAACCAAAGTTACACATACTTTCGGTTTTTTTTTCTAGAAAAATCTTTGTTGATTGTTTAATAGCCGCACAGCGATAGCTGGGGCTATTATTGGCCTTCTCTTGGTTTTTTACAATTCAAAGAATTTGAATTGTTTTGGGGCGCTGTCTTTTTTTTTAAGATCTGTTCACACATTTTCATGATTTTTGAAGTCAAATTGGAGTAGTGATTTTGGTCACGCCGAAACAGGAAGTGGAGCGAAAAGCGAGTGGTTTTGCGGCGTGAATTTTTTTCGCTCCAAATTTAAAGTAGAGTGAGAAAATGGTGTTTGAACAAAAATTTGCTTTCTCGTTAGTGGTTTTTTGTTCACATGCGGCAATTTGACTTCGATTTTTACTGTTTTTTCGTTTTATTGGAACGGATTTTTTTCTAAATGGTTTTTCCAATCCTTTCATAGTCCGTTCTAGGTCTAGTTTTCTGTTTAGTCAATCAAAATTCTTTGAATTGTACGTCAGGACATGTCCTGCTATGTTTTTTTTATTTCGTCGTCATGATTTTTGTTACGACCATATGACGTCACAGCCATTTTTTGTTCATTCGTTCATGCAATTTCAACTGAATTGCATGTGTGACGTCATTTTTCGCTCTTAGTGGAGCGAGTTTTTTGTTCATGCGCGTGATTAAATTTTTGGTCACACTCAAAAATGACTTCCTCACTTTAAAATTGACTTGTATTTACTTTAATTCAAAGAGATAAGGTCAAATCGGTGTTTGTCACTCTAAATGAAGGTTATTTGAGATCAGCTAATAGAGGCAGCAATAACTTATACAGATTTTTAATCAAAATATAACAGATCAGCCTTCAATGAAAAGACGATTTTTTTGGTCTGTCTTTTTTACTGTTTTTTTAGACTGTCGATCTACGAATCTATTGCGGCTATTTTCTGGCAATCTGCCAGCTATGTTTTTGTAATAGCCGCCTCATCTTCTCAGCCGGCTATTATGGCGACCCTATTTCTTACGATCCAGTATTTGGCTTGTGTTCATGCGCTGTCTTTTTTGTAAGATGTTTTCTCATACATTTTTCCATGGGTTTCATCAGACTCTTAGCTTGTTTGAGTAGTCTTTAAAGTGCTTAAAATGCTGAAGTTGCTAGGTGGGACTAAATTCAAAGTGAAAAATTGTTTAAAGAAATTTTGAGCTGAAAAAGGTTCTTTTTTCACGGTTTTCGTAATTTTAGTTTTTTTTCATTTGTCTCAAATTTACGTTGATCACAGTTGATAAACATCTTTGCAATACTTACTGTCATTTTGTGTCTACTTTCTGATTTATATTACTTTGTAATGCAAACTTTAACTTTAATTCTTACTATTTTTTTCAGTTTTTAAAATTGTTTTATTTTGAATTTTCGAAATTCAGGGGCTGATTAAAAATTTTTAGGACTTGAAGATGGGATATGCAATGATTTTTAGAGAGATAGAAATTGTACAGATATCAAAGTCACGTTTTTAAAGTTAACCGAACGTTTTTTAAGATATTGATATCAAAATTTTAACCAAATTTTTTAAACAATTTTTAAATTTCTTTTGAAATTGATGATCATTTTTAATAGCCGCACAGCGATAGCTGAGGCTATTATTGGCCTTCTCTTGGTTTTTTTTATTTCGTCGTCGCAATTTTTGTTGCAACCAGATGACGTCACAACCACTTCAAATCTGCTTTTTGTTCTTTCGTTCATGCAATTTTAACTGAAGTGCGTGCGTGACGTCATTTTTCGCTCTTAGTGGAGCGAGTTTTTTTGTTATTCGCGTGATTAAATTTTTGGTCACACTTGACTTACCTCACTCTCAAAAATGACTTCTCACTTTGAAATTGACTTTAAATTACTTTAATTCAAAGAGAAAAGGTCCAATGCGTTTGTGTCACTAAATGAATGTTATTTGAGAGCAGCTAATAGAGAAAGCAAAAACTTATAGAGATTTTTTTCTTCAATGAAAAGACGAATTTTTTTGATCTGTCTTTTTTACTGTTGTTTTTTAAAACTGCAGATCTACGAAGCTATTGCGGCTATTTTCTGGCAATCTGCCAGCTATGTTTTGAGTTTTTTTGATATGTAGGGGCTACAGAAACTTTTAACGGGTAGACGTTGGGTTAATGGTTAGTTCGTAATGTTAAAGTGTTTTTAAGATATCCATTATCAGGTTCTTTAGCAGTTTTTATTTGCATTTTTTGAATGCTGTCTTTCCGAAAGCTTATGCATGGTTAATGTCTACACTTCAGTGAATTAATTTTGGTTTTGAGAACAATACTTTCTAGATTTTTAGCAAGAGAAATTTTTTTTAGGAGACGTAGGTGTCCACCATTAGGCGAGTTCGCGGTGAGTTCGTTTTTTAAATAATTTTTTGAATGTTTTTTCATTTTAAGTTTGAGCTCAAATGGAAAGGCAGCGCCGTGCTCAAGTGTTCTGCGTATAAACCTAGCACGGAGCTCATCAGAAGTGAGCTTGGTTTAGCGTTTGTGTATATCTTAACACTGTGTTTGTGGTTTTTTGATGATGATGACCCATTGACCTCTGACGAACCTTTCGTTTATCTAGTTTCTGTTCTGTTTTCACTGCTCCTAAAAGTGAATACGCTTTGATTTTTTTTCTGTTTTTGATTTTCTCTTAATTATCGAAACCAGGTGTCTGTTTGGCTGGCATTGTTCAAGTGTTTTTTGGTCAAGTACGGTTATTTTAAGTTTTTTGTTCACAGAAACTAGATAACGGGTAGACGTTATCTACAGAAACTTTTAACGGGGCTACAGAAACTTTTAACGGGGGCTACAGAAACTTTTAACGGGTAGACGTTGGGTTAATAGTTAGTTCGTAATGTTAATCAAAGTGTTTTTAAGATATCCATTATCAGGTTCTTTAGCAGTTTTTTATTTGCATTTTTTGAATGCTGTCTTTCCGGAAGCTTATGCATGGTTAATGTCTACACTTCAGTGAATTAATTTTGGTTTTGAGAACAATACTTTCTAGATTTTTAGCAAGAGAAATTTATTTTAGGAGACGTAGGTGTCCACCATTAGGCGAGTTCGCGGTGAGTTCATTTTTTAAATAATTTTTTGAATGTTTTTTCATTTTAAGTTTGAGCTCAAATGGAAAGGCAGCGCCGTGCTCAAGTGTTCTGCGTATAAACCTAGCACGGAGCTCATCAGAAGTGAGCTTGGTTTAGCGTTTGTGTATATCTTAACACTGTGTTTGTGGTTTTTTGATGATGATGACCCATTGACCTCTGACGAACCTTTCGTTCATCTAGTTTCTGTTCTGTTTTCACTGCTCCTAAAAGTGAATACGCTTTGATTTTTTTTTCTGTTTTTGATTTTCTCTTAATTATCGAAACCAGGTGTCTGTTTGACTGGCATTGTTCAAGTGTTTTTTGGTCAAGTACGGTTATTTTAAGTTTTTTGTTCAAAATTTACGGTTGCATACCAAGACGTTTCTGCTATGTTTTTACATCGTTGAATAAAAATTTGTTTCGTTTTACGACAAGTCACAGTTTGTTCATTATTTTGCGTGAAATATTTTTGATGTCACGAGGCTAGTTTTAATCTTCGCTCATTTTGCTCAAAGAGGGTATCTAAACTTGGGCTTTATGGATTTATCCCGTTTCAGCAGTTTTAGATCAGCAGTTGCTCAGCAGATCAATCTATAATGATCAGATTCATGAAAACGAATTAAGGATTAGAAATGGGATAAATCCGTAAAGCCCAAGATTAGATGCCCTCTACTTGAACTTTGTTTTTATTAGTCAAAATTACGATCTCTAGTTAGGACTTGAAGAAGAGTGCGATTTTGCAGTGCAGGTTTTGTTAGCGGACGCAAGTTTGTTCATGACTTGAACTTATGACTTTTGTTATAGAACATTGACAAAAGGGCATTTTGAGCTGTTTTTTCCCGTAACAGTCCCTCCTCCCTATCAAAACTACAGACACTTCGCACCCTCCCCCGCCTCACCTGCTCTTCGCAACCTCACAATCCCCACTCACCTCGCCCCTTCCCGTACAACTGACTACCGCCTCCCCCCCCCCCCACTTACCCAACCCTCGCCAACAGCCAAGCAACCTCTACATAACCCCAAACCTCCCTTTCACGACATTTACTTACCCCAAGCCCGACACCAAAAACGTCTCAACTAAAAATTGACCTACCTATCAGTTTTGTAAGCTCTTTACGTAGTTTTTTTAGGGAGCTATAGTTTTTGTTATTTCCTTTTTTAGATATTTCTTATATAGATGAGGTAAGTTTAGAGGTTAAATTGAACGACTTTTCGAGTCGTTTCCGGTATTCTAATGGCTATGTTGTTTTTTTTTGGTTTTTGTATTAGCCCCTATTTCCCCTTAAGAATCAGGAGTATGCCTAACAACGGAATGAAATCAAAATAGTTCAATTGTTAAAAAAAATTTTTTGTACAAAGATAAGCTCTTTTGTTCTTCAATCCCAATCCAGCATATGGGATTTAATGGTGGCAATTTTAGCAATCTGCCGTGTTTGTTCGCATTTTCTATTCAAATTTATTACGTTTTCATTCATTTTTTTCAAAATTTCATTTTCTCAAATTGTTGAAATATTACCAATTTTGTAGAAGCAGGCCTTAAGAGCTACAAAAAGGGCGTCTTTTTCTCTACAATGTCTAAACAAAAAATGGGTTAAAAATTGGGTTGAAGAAAAAAAAGCCGGCCTTATATTCCCCCATTTCTGAAAAAAAATGTTGCTAAAATTTTTAGGAACTAATTGTGCTCCACTTTGTCGTCTCAAAGATTGGATGACATTAAATATAGAATACTGAAGAGAATTCATTTGAAATAAATTTTTCTTATCATCTTTACTTAAGCGGCCTTAATGTTACCACAATTTCACTTTTGTGTCGTGCATCCTTATCATTCAAAAAGATCTGGCTACTTACAATTCTTATAGGTACCTGGACCCCTTATACCGTTTGAGTGACGTTATTGCGGAATTGGACGTGTTAACTGGCTTCGCCGTTCTGGTCACTACAGCTAAGGGCTCATACGTAAGGCCACAAATTCTGCCTGCTGGAAAAGGTATCCACGTGACGGGTTTGCGCCATCCTTGCGTGGAGAATGAAGAGAACGTGTACTATATTCCAAATGATTTGAAACTGATAAGAGATGAGGAGGAATTCATCATTATTACAGGTAATTGACACTCCATCTTGATCAATAGCTTCACTCAGTATTGTACTCCGAAATATTGCTGGTATTTCTTGCTTTTAACTAAAAAGTCCTTATTTCTTTTATAAAATAAAAGGTTTATTTCTTAAAGGGGAGAGTACACCTCCCAATGAGGCTAGAACATAAAGTACCCCCATCCATCAGTACAGTATTTGTATTATAGCGGGGTTTTTATAATTTTGTGGGGGCTGAACGTGAAAGACGCTCTTTTATAATTGCTCCCGTACTAATTTAGCAATTATATAATTCCTGTTGGTCCTTTATATAAAATTTTTGACGGATAGTTTTGACTATTCGACCTAAAAAAGGGATAATTAGGTAACCCCGGAGGGCAATGCACATCTATTAGAGAATTAATAGTCGCTTTGCTAATCTCTGAAGCCGCTGAGAAGACCTGAAGTCCCAGTGTGAGAGAAAGTTTTATGATAGCGTGTTTTTATGCAACGTTTTTGCGTGAGCATTTTGACTTTTCGAATGACGTATTAATCTGACTTTATTACAACTCAAAGAGTTTGAATTGTTTTGGGGCGCAGTCTTATCTGATTTTTTTGAAAATTTTCTTCTCAATTCACTCATAGTCCGTTCTAAGTCAAATTTTTTTAGTCAATGAAAATTCTTTGGATTGTACGTCAGGACTTGTCCTGCTATGTTTTTTTTGTGATCTCAGTTCCTCTCATATTCACAATCGTCAGCAGAAAAACTCAAGTAGATGCAGTTAACTACCAAAAGTCAAAAATATTGTAATTTTAAGACTTTTAGTAAACTTGTTGACCCAATTAATATCCCTCCCCTGTCTGAAACAATAAAATAGAGCCCCATAGAGATTATAATAGAATAGAGCCCCGTTAGTTGTTCGAAACCTGTCTTTTCCCGTTTTTATTTTAGACGAATGAATTTGAATTTTATTGTGGCACTGTCTGCTCTGAAATGTTTTATGAAACAATGCCTGTGAGAAAAAGTCTGGGCATGCTGCCGAGAAAAGCTTCAAAACGGAGACAGATCGATTAGTGGAAAGGAAACTACTTAACTTACGATATAACGTTATTCAAAGTGTTCGGGGTCGCATATTATTCAGGAATCAAAATCTTCAATTGTAGTGCAACTCAAACGCTACTGACATGAATGCGGATGTTCCGAAAATAATTTCAAATTTGCGGTCTTCAAACGCAGCTCAGATTATCTGAGCAAATCATTGACGTTTCCCATTAATCGACTCCAAAATCTGTCTGCTTAACCTTTGTTGTTATGTCAACGTACAAAGACGTTGCATTTTACTTATCTTCTCTGAAGCTCAATTGATCTGGTTTTCTCACAAAACGTGGGGAGACCAATAGTTTGGCGATGAAAACTTCACCTTGTTTAGCAGTATCAATGTACTGCTAGAATTGGCAGATGTGAACGGATGCACAGTGGTGTTGCTATTTTTCTTCGAATTTTTCTATTTCTGTCCAATAATTAATTCGATTTCTATGCCAGCGTTGTCTTGTCTCTGCGATCTTCAGCTGCGTTCTTCATTTTTTTTGTCTTAATGCAAAAAACAGTAGTTACTACATTCCTATCGACAAAAACGTTGCATATTACTTATCTTCTCGGAAGCTCCTTCGTTTTGAAGACGCCTTCGTTTTTTCATTCAGCAGAAGAGGCTGCCTAATTCGAAAAAAGTTTGTCGATATATGTTCTAGGCAACTTCAACTCTCCATCTGCCATCTGGAGTACCATGGCAAGCTTAGTTACAGTTGAAATTGAATTTTTAGGGATACGAAACAAAAATGTTCACAAAATCATTCTAAAGTTATTTTTTTTTAAATTGGACGCGAATTAAGCCCATTTTTAAGACTTGGTTGAGCCAGATAAAGTTTGTTTTCTGAACAGTGCTATTACGAACTTAAATGGGTTACCGCAAGTTAATTCGATTGACTAAAGAGCTCAGTTTCAAGTTCCTTTCATTACAAGGACAAGGGAATTTAACCACCCTTTGAAATTGTCGAACGCTTTGATTGGTTTTCTCTGGAAATGTTAAGAAATCTTATGAACCGTCTTCATCAACTTTGAGCACTAATCATATCAAAATAGATAATATCTTGGATGATTTTCCACCTCATATTATCCTCGAGTTTCTCAAAATGATAAATTCAAAGCCTCAGATTTTTACGCCAACCTTTTATCCAAACTTCAATTCTTCTCTATCCAGGTTCCTGTTCTATCTTTCTAAACATACGTTATTATTCAGTTTGAAAAACGTCGCTTATTACATTTCTGCTTATTACATTACAGAAATGACTCAAAAATTATTTAAAAAATTATTGTCCGATTTGTTAATTGTGTAAATTAAAGAGTTTATTCATGCGAAACAACTTGGCTTCCAGGCTTGGAGGCGCTGAGTACTTCTTCAGCAAAATATTTAAACGGTATATATTTCGACAATATAAAAGCATTTGACATGGCACTCTTCGACGTTCTACTTTCAAAAGTTAAAAACAGATCCCTTGTAGCGCAAAGTTCCGTTCTGGGTGCTCTTCTGCTTTTTTTTCAATATGTACTTGCAAGAAAATTTTCGGAACAGTTTAATATTTCTGTTCGCTGATGATCTGAAGCTCTTATTTGCAAACCTTAGTTTAACTTCAATTTGACCTTAATTTGACCAAAATGAACTCAGCCGTTCAGCCGCCTGGATTATTTCTCATGGGATGTCAGCCAATACCTAGAAAGCCAATTGTCTTTTATTCAAATGCCAACAACTTTCTAGTACATAGTTTGATAACATAATTGAAAATTTCACTTCTCACACAAACATTTGACTCATTATTTTCTCAAATTTAAACTGACATCTCATTTTCAGAAAATAGAGAGCGTTTATCGGTTGAAAAATCTTATTGTTTTCATAGTGAATCTAAAAACTAAACTGAACATGACTTCCATTATTATCATATATTGACGTATGGATGACCAATTTGGTTTGCTAACATGTCTCAAACGTTAAAGCCCGAAAATATTTCAAACATGATGCTTCAAATGATTTTTTGGGTTGCGAGCAATTATACGAAAACCGACTCAAAAGTGACAACGTGAAACCTGTCTCAGTGATTGGAATATTTTTAATTGCCCTTCAACGAAGTTCATAGCAATTATTGTAAACGTGTGTGTCTTTTTACGACTCGAAGAGGAGTATTGAGATTCTACAGGTTTTACGATTCGAAGAGGAGTATTGAGATTCTGCAGGTTTTTACGACTCGAAGAGGAATATTAAGATTCTACAGGTTTTTTTTTTTTAGCAAAAAGCAAGTTTGTTCATGACTTGAATTTTGACTTCTTTCTGTTCGAGCTTTAACCTCCGTTTTTGATTGTTGACTTCTGTTTTCGAACATTGGACTTTAACAATAGCTTAGCTTGTAATGTAAAGCAATTGGTAACAGTCTGTAATTCAAGGTGAAGAGGTCATTTGGAGAAAATTTGATCCCATTTAACTACCTACCCCGCCCCCCGAAAACTGCCCCCCACGTACCTAACCCCCCCCCCCCAACGTACCTACCCCCCCCCCAACCCCAACGTACCTACCCCTCCCCACTCGTACCTACCTACCCCGCCTCGCGTACCTACCTCCCCCCCCCCCCTCGTACCTACCTACCACCCACCCCACCTACCTGCCCCCACCTACCAGAAAGCAAGTGTGTTCATGACTTGAATTTTGACTTCTTTCTGTTCGAGCATTTACCTCCGTTTTTGATTTTTGATTTCTGTTTTCGAACATTGGAATTTAACAATTAGGAACTGCTGGTAATGTTCAAGGTGAAGAGGTCATTTTGAGATTTTTTTTCCTATATAAATCACCCCTAATTATTTAAACTACACCGCACAAACCCACCCCACCACCTATCAAACCCCCCAACACCTACCTACCTACCTACCCCCCCCCCCACCGCCCGCCGCACCCGCACCCCCCAACTTACCCCCCACCTACCCCTATCCCCTCCCTTCATCTAGCTACCCCCACCTACCCCCGCCCCACCTTACCCCCCCCCCCACCTACACC